>NW_006408811.1:2226766-2252577 GCF_000296735.1 Chrysochloris asiatica | reverse complement strand
TTTTCTCCATCTGCCCTTTGAAATTTTCTCTTTATCCCTTTTACTTCTTTATATCTTCCATTTGCTTTGGCATCTCTATGCTGCAGGCCAAGTTTCAGAGTGTCTTCTGAAATCCATTCTGGTCATTTTTCTTGTCTCCTTAATGACCTTTTACTTTCTTCCTTTATGATGTTCTTGTAATCATCCCTCAATTCTTCTGGTCTTCAGTCATTATTGTCTGATTCATCAAGCCTCTTCTTGAGATGATTTCTAAATTGTGGTGGAATGTGTTCAAGGTCATATTTTGACTCTTGAGAACTTGTTTTAATTTTCTTCAACTTCAGCCTGAACTTGAAGTTCAAGTGGTTTATGTGTAAATTTGAAAAGTAGTTGTATTAACTGGTCTTGCTTCTAGGCATATGGATATTATTCTATCACAGATAGTGTTGTACTTCAAGATAGATCTTGAAATAATTCTTTTTGATGATGAATGGGACACCATTCCTCTTCAGTTCTTCATTTCTGGCATAATAAACCATGTGGCTGTCAGAATAAAATGGAACGATACTACTCCATCTCAGTTCACTAATGTCTAGGATATCAATGTTTCTGTGTTCCATTGCATTTTTGATAACTTCTCATTTTCCTAGTTCCATACTTCATACATTACATTTTCTGAGTATCAGTGGATATTTACAGCTGTTCCTCCTCATTTTGATTTTTACCCCATCCTGAAAGCTTTACTCCATTTGCATAATCTTGGTCAACTCTCCTTTAAGGAGGCAGCTCTTCTCCAGTCATATTTTAATGCCTTCCAACCTGAGGGGCTCCTTTTCTGGCACCATATCTGACAATATTCTGGTGCTCTTCATTGTGTTTCAATATTCAGTATTCTGGTGATAATTCTGACAGTGTTCCACTGCTGTTTGTCAGGTTTTCAGTGACTTAATATTCAGAAGTAATCCATCTCTCCTTCCTAGTCTGTCTTACTCTGAAAACTCAACGTGAATGTGTCCACCATGAGTGACCCTGATGGCATTTAATATAGAATCACAGCAACATACAGGCCACTACAGTGCAGCAAACTGACAGGCAAGTGGTGGTCATGCCTTTATTGACCCCATTTTGATCACTAGTATCTAAATTGCCTATCCCTATCAACTCAGTAAGGAGCTCTGGTAGCGTAGTGGTTACGAATCGGGCTGCGAACCACAAGGTCAGTAGTTCAAAACTGCCAGCTGTTCCGCAGGAGAAAGATGAGGCTTTCTGCTCCCGTAAAGATTCACAGCCTCGGAAACCCTGTACAGGGTTGCTATGAGTTGGACTCACCGGCACATAGCAACATCAACTCAGTACCCTGAGGAGGAAGCATGTTCTTTCATCTGCAGAAGACTCTTTTTGGACTTTGGGAGCAACTGCATCCATAAGTAAAAGTTCAGTCTATCATATTGTCCCAATTTGCACTTGCTCACAGTATCAAACACCTTTATCTTAATCTGGTCAGGCTCTGGTCGCAGCTCATCCCTAGCCATTCAAGGTAGGTCACATGGATACCAGGTGCAAGTTTGAGAGTTCACACACAACTCCCTGTACTTCAGAACAGCTGACCCCTTCTCTCTCAGCCCTAACCCCCAGAGGCTAGGTCAGTGTCTGTGGGCTCAGGAGTTCACAGAACTCCTTAAACTTCAGACCAAGCAGGCCTTCCTCTTTTCTCTCTAATCTCAAGGTCAAAAGTGCTGATAGAACTTGTGCAAACTCAGTCCATGTCTTTATTGCTGCGTTTCCCCCAGTTCCACGCACAAATCCAGGTGGTCACCAGTGAGCGTATGAGTCTCTGTTCTCTTTAAGTTTCATTCCAAAATGGGGATTTTCTTTGATAGGCACAGGTTTTCCTTGCCTTGATGCCTCTAAGCAAACAGTCTCTTTTTTTTTTTTTTCTGTATGAATCTCCTGTTCTCTGAGCAGTTCAGGATTGGTTTGCATGTCTTTGGAAATGCAAATGTTCTGGTTTGCTAAGCTCTGTCAGGCTCAGGATTCCACCTAAGGCCCTGCACTCTACAAAGGTTTAAAGCTACAAACCTATTTCTTTCTGGGAAAATTGTAACTCCCCTTTTAGCAAATACAATCAACTATAAATTGAAGGCAGGCATACAAGCACTCTATAATCATAAGTATTCATTTCTATATTAATTTTTTTATGGGAGCAGAAAGCCTCAACTTTCTCCTGCAGAGCAACTGGTAGTTTCAAACTGCTTACCTTGAGGTTAGCAGCCCAACTCATAACCACTATGCTACCAGAATGCAACACTCAAGGAAGCAGCAGTCAAGAAATCAAAGGACGTATTGCATTAGGCATATCTGCTTCACAAGACCTTTTTAAAGTGTTGAAGAGCAAAGATGTCAGCTTGAGGACTAAGGTGCGCCCGACCCAAGCCATGGTATTTTCAATAACCTCATATGCATGTGAAAGTTGGACAGTACATAAAGAAGACTGTCGAAGAGTTGATGCTTTTGAGTTGTGGTGTTGGAGGAGAATATTGAAAATGCCATGGGCTGCCAAAAGAACCAATATATCCGCTTTGGAAGAAGTACAGCCAGAGTGCTCCATGGAGGCCAAGATGACCAAACTTCGTCTCTCATACTTCAGACATATTGTCAGGAGGGACCAGTCACTGGAGAAGGATATCATGTTTGGTAATGTGGAGGGTCAGAGAAAAAGAGGAGGATCCCCAATGAGATGGATTAGCCAAGTGGCAGTATAGATGGTCAAGCGTTGCAACAGTAGTGAGGTTGGCCCAGGATCGGACAGTATTTCGTTCTGCTGTGTATAGGGCTGCTATGAGTCGGTATTGACTCGATGGCACGTAAACAACAACAACAACAATATTAATTTCTATCACACAAGTATGTGTATCTTACAATAATGTTGATGTAAATCCATCGAGGCAATTATGACCCATATTGATCCTGTGTAGGGTTTCCAAGGAGTAGCTGGTGAGCTTGAACCACTGACCTTTCATTTCTAATGACTTTGCAGTCTGACGCGTTAGCCCACAGCACCACACCGGGACTCTATCTTACAATAATAGGCAGGAGAAATCAGTATCCAAAAGGCAGTCAAACACATGAACCTTTTAAAAACACTCAAGTTCAATCTTTTCTTATTAACCTTTAGACTAACCCAATTCTATACATAGGGCCTTGGGCCTCTGGCAGGGTAGATTCAATAGGCCCTGGTCCCCTGTCATCCATCCTGCTTAACTAGCTTGACATCTGCTTTAGGCAACTCCCAAAGCTACCTTTCTTCCTGCAGACAGGAGGTAAAAATCTTTCAGTAACTACAAGTAACAGAATCCAAACTTTCTATGCCTCTGTTTTTTCTCTTACAAAACCTCATGTTTTCATGAGCCTTTGCAGTGAATCCCCACTCCTAATGCTTGTCTGACTTCCTGTGGTTCCACAAGAGAGAAAAAGAAAAACTCAAAATCTACCCAAGGCCAATTCCTGTTAAGTGAAGGTCAGACATTCCTCCACCCTGTCAATGCCTTTAATATTAGTCAGACTTGAGCATCGATTTAGAAAACTAATATTTGGGATTTTGTTTCTCAAGAACCCCACTCACTTGTTACCACATTTCTTAGACTGGGTTTTGTAGAGAAACAAAACCAGTGAGACATATATTTGTATATAAAAAGAGAAGCTTTTATTAAGGAAATGACTTACAATTGTAGAGACCCAGGTCACCAGCAGAAGAGTGGAAACTTTATATTTAAAAATTTTAAGATAGATTAGAGTCCTGGTGTGTGCTGCCTGATAAGCACCAGACAGCTAACAGCAAGGCCTGTGATTCAAAGCCACCAGCCACTCCTTGCCAACCCTGCACAGGGTCACTATGAGTCAGAACCAACATGAAGGCTCTTAAAAAAAAAAAAAAAGTGGTGGATATGTGCTGTGGAATTGGTTCTGACTCATAGTGACCCTGTGTAGGGTTTCTGAGGCTGTGAATCTTTATGAAAGCAGAAAGCCTCATCTTTCTTCCGCAGAACCACTGGTAGTTTCGAACTGCTGACTGTGAGATTAGCAACCCGACTCATAACCCTTCTGTATTTGTTTTTCTATTTCTGTATACTTAAAACTTAATTAACATTGAGGGACTAAAGAACAAAATTACAAGAGAGAATAAATTGATCATTTTAAATTTATAATTTAAATTACCCAGGAATCAAATAATGTCCTACATGAAGATTTGCAAATGATGCAATTCAAAGAAATGTGCCGTGATGTGAGGATTGCAGCCACTTATATTAATAGATAGTATATACACAGAGTCACTGTCCCAAAAAGAATTGATCGATATTCAACCATTTCAAGAGGTATAGTATATGATCAAGAGCCAGTGATCCTGAAGGAAGAAATCCAAGGTGCATTGAAGGCATTGGTAAAGTACAAGGCTCAATGAGTTGGTGGAATGCGAACTGAAATCTTTCAATAAACTGATGTAGCACTGGAGTCACTCACTCATCTATGCCAAGAAATCTGGAAAACAACTACCTGGCCAACTGACTAGAAGAGGTCCACATTTGTGCCTGTTCAAAAGAGAGCTGACCCAACAAATGCAGAAATCATCAGATAATATCAATATTGCATGCAAATAAAATGTTGTAAAAGATAATCCTAAAACAACTGCAACAGTACATTGACAGAGAACTGTCAGAAGTTCAAGCTCAATCAGAAGCAGTTATCTAACAAGGGGTATCATTGCTGACGTCAGATGGATCTTGACTGAAAGATGGTTTACCTGTGCTTTATTGGCTATGCAGAGGCTTTTGATTGTGTGGATCATGACTAGCTATGGACAACATTGTGACGTATGAATATTCTAGAACACTTAATTGTGCTCGTGAGGCCCCAGAACCAGTGTTCTGTTTGGGACTAGCAGGACCCTGGGCAGGACAGAAAGCTGCAGGGGCAGATTCACTTTACTGCACACCGCCTGGCCTGGCACTACTTCAGCATTGTCTGAAGTTGAGTGCCATTCAGCAACCTTGGACCCAGACCCAGACCCAGACTCTATAGCTGTCCCTGCTTTAACTCGGCTGGTGCTCAGGCTCCTTGTCATGAAGTCCTAGCCTGACAACAAGCTTCCAGGGAAGGTAGGGCATGAGAAGGATGAGATCAAGGCTGTGTGCCCAGGACCAGGCAGTGTTTCGTTCTATTGTGCACAGAGTCACTATGAGTCAGTACTGACTCGATGACACCTAACAACAACAACAACATTGCCAGCCAGTGACCTCCAAGGGGTGAGGGGTAGTCCAGGCTGTCTATGCTGCTGGCAGCATACAGTGGTTGTAATAAAAAGTAATGCTCAACATTGGTGAAGAATATACCATGGAGTGTCAGAACAACAAACAAATGTGTCATGGAAACAGTATAGCAAGAATGTTCCTTAGAAAGGAAGATGGTGAAACTTAATCTCATGTACTTTGGATGTTACGTACTTTGGATATATCTCCAAAGTTATTAGGAGGGACCAGCCCCTTGAGAAGGACATCCTAGTTGGTACAGGAGAAGGTCAGCTGTGGAAAAAAAGAAAGACCCTCAATGAAATGTATTGACCCAGTGACTGCAGCAGCAGGCTTTAACATAGCAAAACTGGTGAGGATGGCGAGGACTGAGTGTGTTTTATTGTCCTGTACGTAGGGTTGCTGTGAGGTGGCACCTGACACAATGACAGCATGACCAAGAAATCAGGAAATAAGCGATTTTTAAACTAGTACTGATTCCTGTAATAAGCTAGAGAATGAATTGCCACACCACCTGTGTCACCAACATTTTTAAGAGCAGTGCTGTAAGATTAATCACAAAGCTGTGGGCTGCCTTGTTCTCACTTGTTTCACCCTCCCCATTTTAGTTTCGGTTTTATTCTCAATTTTACTGTTGTTGTGACACTGTAATCCCTGGATTGCTAACCAAGAGGTTTGTGGTTCAAACCCATTAGCCACACTCCTCAGAAACCCTGTACAGAATCATGATGAGTTGGAAGTGACTCAGTGACACTAACAACAACAACAGAGTGTAGAGGAGCGCTGGTTGCATAGTGATGAAAGCACTTGACTGCTATCTGGAAGGTAGATCCTTGGAGCCCAGCAGTTGCTCTGTGGAAGAAAGACTTGGAAACCCTGTGAGGCTGTTCTGGTCTGTCCCATAGAGTAGCTATGAGTCAGAATTGACTTGATAGCAGTAGTCTAGGTTTTTGGTTTTGACATAGCTTCTTTTTTTTTTTTTCTTACATGTTTTATTGTGAATTATGTGATAGTTTACATGGGAGAATATTAGTTTTGCATTCATCCTATCGTATATCATCTCGTTGCCATGGTTACAATCCCCTCCATGCAATCCTTCCCCCGTGCCCCCTAGGTCTTCAGCACACAGTCGCTCTCCCTCTCTGGATCTAAAGTCTCCAGCTGCTCCATCGCTCCATGTCATCATCTCTGCCTCCATTTCAGGCACCACTGCTTCTCTGGGTAGGGTCCCGCTCTCTCCTCTCCTCCCTTGATGGTCCTAGGGACCTCCGCTCCTAAACTGAAAAGTTAATCACTCCCCTCCTTGCTTTAAAACGTCTACCTTTACATTTCCGACCCTCACAATTAGTCTTGATAACAGTTATTCACTATTGTATCACACGAGATGCGTCTTCATTTCATTGCATCAGCCCCGCCTAGACAGATTGAATACTACTCACTGGAGATTCTACCTTCCTCCAGGCCCTCTGGATCTAGGTTCCCTCTTGAAAGCTTGTAAGCCAGTCACTTCTTGCCTTTGTAGTCCCCTGCCCCTCATTTTGGGTAGCCAATGTCCAAGTTGCCCATCCCTGTCTATTCTGTGTGTGGAGGGGGTGGGTATGATTCTTGCTTGACATAGCTTCTTAATTTAAAAAAAAAAAAAAATCAGGTTTGCATTCCCTTTTTTGTAGATTTTCTCACTGTTTACCTCTACTTTGTTTTTTTATAGTTGCTTTGTATCCATTCTGTTCCTTTTTTCCTATCTACTTTTCTAGCATTTGATATTCTCATGTTATTCTGTTGCTTAGTACCATTCAGTTGGTTCTGACTCATAGTGACCTCATATTAGGGTTCTGAGGAGCAACTGGAGTGTTTTAACCGCTGGTCTTGAGGTTAGCAGTCCAGTGCTTATCTTACAGCTAGACAACCAGGACTCCTATATTCTCGTAACCATTAAAAATTTTACTGAGGAAGAAATGAGCAATCAGCAAGGTAGTTACCGTGATTGAAGTGGAATGAATAGAGAGTACAAGATCACTATTGTATTAAAACCAAACTCACTGCCATTGGATCACTTCCAACTCAGCAACCTAGAGGACAGAGTAGAATAGCTCATTAGGGTTTCTAAAACGAAATCTTTATGGGGAGCAGACAGCCTCATCTGTATCCTACAGAGGATTTGAACTACTGACCTTTCAATTAACAGTCAAATGCTTTACCCACAGTGCCAGTAGGGCTCCTTATGTCCCACATGGTGAATGTATTGCATAATTACTCACTATAACTATTGCATGGAAAGAAACAAGTGTGATGCTTGCATAGACAAATGTCAAGGAAGAAAGTTACTAAGTACTATTGAGTCAGTTCCAACTCATCGTGACCCTGTGTAGGGTTTCTAAGGTAGTAAATCTTTAGGGAGCAGAAAGTTTAATCTTTCTCATGCAGAGCAGCTGATGGCCTCAAACTGCTAACCTTGTGGTTTGCAGTCCATTGCTTATCCTATAGAGCCACCACACTCCCAGGAAGAAAGTAGATAGTGATATTAGTGGTACTTTTGTGGTTGTTAAATGTCATCGAGTTGGTTCCTACTCATAGCAACCCTTTATACAGTTTCCAAGGAGTGGTTGCTGGGTTTGAACCTCCATCCTTGAAGCAACTAGCAGTCCAGTGCTTATCCTATGTCACACCAGGACTCCCAATAGAGAGTGGTAGCTTAGTGGGTTTTTAGCTGGGCTGCTAATCTCAAGGTAAGTAGTTCACATATACCTGTCGCTCTGCAGGAGAAAGATGAAGCTTTCTGCTCCTGTAAAGATTTATAGCCTCAGAAACCCTATGCAGGGTCACTGAGTTGGAACTAACTCAGTGGTACACCGTCACCACCACCACCAGTTATTTAATAATGTTTTTGTAAATATATGTGTTTCCTTGTTGGGAATGCTCAAATAAGTTTAGGGCCAAGATTTTGAAGTGAACAGAATGTTTGTGATAAAAGTGTGAAATTAATGCAGCAGTTTTCTTCACTAAGGGACAGCCTTGATTCAGAGATGCTGATTACACAGACTTATGTTCTCTCTAGTGCTCAATTATACGTGCTAATGAGCCATCTAAGAATAGTTTTCAGAAAGAGCAGGGAGCATGAGATTGAACACAGAAATTGATAATTTATTTTACACTGTGTCATCAACTTTAAATTGGGAGTCTTTATATAGTTATGTAACTTATTGTGGGGTAGATCTGAAACTTTTTTTAACATACAGCTTTTAATTTCCTGTGTAAATATTTAAACATGAACTAATGATAGCTCTTATTCTGATACATAGTACTTAGAAAAGCTTCACTTTTTCTTTTTCACATTTGGTTTCCTTGCTTTGCTCTTCTCTCCCCTGGTAACAGAGAAGACAGAGAAGCACGATTTCTAGCCAGTAAAATGGGCATCATAGCAACATTCCGCTCCTGGGCAGGTATGTTACTCTGCATTGCTTTTATTACTAAGACAAAGGTCAACTTTTAGAGCAAATGTTTATTATTACAGCATTTAATTCATATGGTAATTTACTCATAATTTTTATCTTGTTGTTACAGCCATAGGGATTCATACAAAAATTATTAAAATATGGTGAAGAAAATTGGTAAATAGCTACTCTTCTTTGTATTTCATATACATATGAGAGGGTTTCAGAAAGCTTGTAGAAAAATACTGACTATGGAATCGGTTCTGACTTCAGCGGCCATGTGACTACCAGAACAAAACACTGCTCTGCCCAGTCCTGTGCCATCCTCACAATTGCTATGCTTGAGACCATTGCTGCTGCCATTGTGCCAGTCCATTTCGTGTGGATCTTCCTCTTCTCACTGACCCTCCACTTTACCAAGCATGATGTCCTTCTCCAGGGACTGGTCCCTCCTGATAACGTGTCCGAAGTCTGAGAGACAAAGTCTCACTGTCCTGGCTTTTAAGGAACATTCTGGATAGACTGCTTCTAAGATAGATTTGTTTGTTTTTCTGGCAGTTCATATTAATATTCTTCTGCACCACCTTAACTCAAGCTTCAGTTCTTCTCCGGTCTTTCTTATTCCCTGTCCAAGTTTCACATACTATTGAAAATATCATGATTTGGGGTCAGGCTTTGCTCTTGAATGCTTTAAAGACCTCCTGTGCAACGGATTTCCCTAATGCAACATCATTTGATTTCTTGACTGCTGATTATTACCTTTCACTCTGTAATTCAAGATAGGTCTTGAAATGTTCTTTTTGATGATAAATATGATGTCATTTTTCTTGAATTTGTCATTCCTTCATGGAATTCCTTCAGATTCAAGATGGTCAGTACCAGTCTATTTCAGCTCATTAATGCCTAGGATACCCATCTTCATGCGCTGCATTTCTTTTGTGACAACTTTCAATTTTCCTAGATTCATACTTCGTATATAATCCATGTTGTGATTATTAATCGATGTTTGCAGCTCTTTCTCCTAATTGTGCCCCATTAGCAAATGAAGGTCCCAAAAGCCTTACTCCATTTACGTCATCATAGTTAACTTTAATTTGAGGAGGCTGCTTTGCCCAGTTATATTTTGAGTGCCTTCCAAACTGAGGGGTTCATCTTTCGGCAGTTTATCTGACTATATTCTGGTGCTCTTCATAATATTTTCATCTTTCAGCACTATGTCTGACAATGTTCCACTGCTATTCAGAAGGTTTTCTGTGGCTGAACATTCAGATGTAGTATGTCTTTGCTTTATCTTATTCTTAGTATGGGGGCTCTGCTGAAACCTCTCTAGCCTGGGTGACCCTGCTGGTATTTAAAACACTGGTAGCATAGCTTTCAGAATCACAGCAATGCGCGAGCCACCACATTATGACACTCTAACACATGAGTGGTTTGCCATTAAAGTGGTTTTTAACCTACCCAAATAAATTATATCTTGCTTTATTGTTAAATGCTGTCAAGTTAGTTGTGACTCACAGCCACCCTGTATAGGGTTTTCAAGAAGCAGCTAGCGCATTCTAGTAATGCTGTCCAGTGCATTATCCTGCAGCGCCATACCAGAGTATCACTTTCACCATCAGAATATCACTTCATTCTACTTCCTGTGTCTACTCACTGCCAGCCTTCTTCCTTACTGTTCTTAAACATTTTTCTACTGGAATTTTATTTTTGATGCCCTTAATTACTGGTCTTTCATTAGAAAACTGTTAAGATTGAGAGTCGTCCACCCTTCTACTGATGTAAGAGAAATAATAAAATTACAAACTAGAATTCTGAAGACAGCATTTCACCACAGAAATAATTTCCTAAGTAGTAGTTAAGTTCTCTGATGCTATTTATAGGTTAAGTAGTTTATTCTGTATCTGCTTGTCTGTCTGCTCAGCTTGCTATGCATTTTTTAGTCCATTATATGTTATTTTAATGCATTTCCAAGTATGTTGCAAGCATCACTACCCATCACTGGTAAACTTCTCAGCATGTGCATTAACTAGAGTTTAATACTTAGGTTCTTTTATTTTTTTTAGTTGTGCATTTACATAGTGAAATGCACAACTCCTGAGTGTATCATTTGACAGTTGTTAATATGTGTGTAACCTAAAGGACTGCCAAGATGCAGAACATTGACATCATCTCCGAAAGTCCCATGAGGCCCCTTTCCAGTTAACACATGATCCTTAGGAGCATCTGCTATTCTGATATTTCTTTTTTAAATCACTTAATATAAGTGGAATTGTTCTGTGTGTACACTTTTATGTAAGACTTTTTTTTAATTAGCATAGTTTTGAGCTTCATTCTTGCTGTTATATACATATGTCAGTAATGCGTTACTTTTTATTGTTGAGTAGTATTCCATTAGGTGACCGTATCACAGTTGTTTAGTACTCCTCCTCTTCGTTACCTGGAGCCCTTTCCAGTTTTGGTATTCTAAATAAACGCTACTATGAGCAGCCTTGTATAAGCCTTTTTGAGGACTTGCACTTTAATTTCTTTTCAGTACACTGTTATTAAGTGCTCTTGAGTTGGTACTGACTCATAGCAACCCAAAACTAACTGTGCCCGACTTTTTTCCCATAGTACTTACACTATTTATGCTCCCATCAGCAGTGCATGTGAGTTCCAGCTTCTCTACTTCCTCCCTAGCATTTAATGCTCTCAATGTCTAATTTTAACCATTGCTGTGAGTGTGTAGTCATGCCTCATTGTGAATGTTATTTGTATTTCCCTGATGAATAAATGATATTGAGTCCTTTATATGTGCTAATTGCTCTTCAGGAGTCATGGTGTGGCACTGTAGGATAATTGCAGGACTGCAAGGGTCGGTTTGAACCACACTCTCAGTGGTTCAAACTCACCAATCCTCAGAAACCCTAAACTTGGTGCCTGTGAGTCAAAACCAACTCAACAGCACTTAACAACAACAGTACTGCTTTTAAATTTCTTCCATTGTGACATAATTTTCATATATTCAAAATACTTGATTCAGTTCTCGAACTTAAAAACTTGATATATATATATATTTAATAAATTACATTTTTTATGCCTGTTGATTAAGTTAATCTGCATATTTAGTAAATTTATCATTGTTGTTTTTGTGTGTCGAGTCCGTTCTGACTTACAGTGACCCTATATGAGATTTCCAAGCTGTAACTGGTGGGTTTGAACTACTGACCTTGTAGTTAGCAGTCCAGTGCTTATCCTACAGTGCCAGGCCAGGACTCTTAAAAGAGAAGTGTAAGAATTTTTCAAAATTTTACGCTAAAGAATATACTTAACAGTGAAAAATGATCCCGGTCTTATTTTTTCCAATGTTCTTACCCCAAAGGGTAGGTAATCAGCAAACTAGGGAGCATTCGACAGTAAATTGATGAACTTTTAATTCTTGGAGCTAGAACAGAAATAGAGGAAGGAATTTAAATGAAGAAATTATTGGTAATAATAGTTAATCTGTAGGGAAATACAGAAAAATACTAGAAATATTTTGTCAGTTATCATAATCAATATGATGCATAATATTAAGGCCTGGAAAAAATGTCACAGATTTTATTTTTATGGGTACATATTTACAGATTTGGAGTCCTGGTGTGGCACTGCACGGTAATGCACTGGACTGCAAGGTCCGTTTCAGCCACAAGGTCTGCGGTTCAAACTTACCAGCCACTCCTTGGAAACCCTATATGGGGTTACTATGAGTCAGAACTGATTCAGTGGCACTTAACAACAACAACATATGTAGAGTTAAAAAAAAAAAAAAATTCAACTTAGTGATTTTTCTTTTCGTTCATTTTTAGGTATTATTAATTTATGTAAGCCTGGAAATTCCGGGATACAGTCGCTAATTGGAATCCTTTGCATACCAAATATGGAGATACGGGTAGGCAAAAAATACTGTGATTGTGTATCCCTTAACGCTTAATTGAAGAAATTAATATTTCTTTAATAAATAGTATAATTAATGCTTTTTTTCTCATGAATTTTTAAGCTATGTCATAGGATTTTAAGGAAATATGTGAAAATATGTTTTACCCTTAGGTGAAACCTCCATGTAATGCATACTGTTTGAAATCTTTCTGCTGTTCAAAATGATGGCCATATTAAAAATTGAATTAGAAAATCTGAAATATGCTTTTCTCATTAAGCCTTAAAGTCAAATTTTACTATGCTAACAATATAGAAGGATGGTGTCTCATGGTAAGATTCAAGCAAAACACAAATACATGTAGCAAACAGTATTTATAGTATTTAAGGACCTCTGGTTGCTTAGTGGTTACGGATCTGGCTGTGAACCTTAAGGTCAGCAGTTCGAAACTACCAGCTGTCCCGTGGAAGAAAGATGAGGCTTTCTGCTCCTGTATAGATTTACAGCCTCGGGAACCCTGTACAGGGTCACTCTGAGTCGGAACCAACTCCGTGGCACATAACCACCATGTATCATATTTAAGCATCTTATGTTGTCTAATTTTTTTTATACATTATGGCTTTTTATATTTGAAATTGATTAAAATTGGATTGTTAAAATTTATATGTTTATTTTTATTTTTTTATATGTTTATATTTTAGGTATGATTCTATATTCAATAGTATATAGAAATTTGTATAAAATTGTTTTGAAAAATTGAATTTGGAGACAAAAACAAACTTTTCAAATGATTCTCCTCTTTTTTAGAGGTTTTTGCTTGCTTTAATTCTTTGTTTTACCCCTTTTATTGCTGCTGCTTTTTATGTAAGCCAAGTCTGACATTGGAAGGGAAATCTTTGCTTAAAATCTGAAATAAAAGCACGTAGGCCATGAAAATGGAAGGATGTAATTGTATAGGGGAAGAGTTCAGAGCAAGGAGCAAACGATTGGGCACTTCAGTTGACTTTTTCCTTTATAGCCTGGTGGGTTTGAAAGAACATGGTCTTTGGAGTTTATCTAACTGAGGTTTGACTCCTGGTTTTATTTATAACTTCATGACCTTGGGCAGATTACTTTTAACATTCAGATTTGTGTCTTGGTGTGTAAAGTAGGGGTTAAATGTGTTGAGAAGATTAAATACTGTATGAGTGCAAGTATGAAAGTATTGCTACTAGGTTTCCAGTCCATGCATGCATGCATGGGTTTATTCCAAGCAAATTGTCTTCAGAGCTGCCTCTGCTATCAGTGGATGGCTGCAGACGAGTTCTGACAGTAAGACTTACTGTTTTAGGGTGTCTTCATAAAAAAGATCCTTTTTGTGCAGTGGGGGGAAAAACTTATTTAACAAAAGTGAAGTGGACATCTTCCCAAATCATTGAAGCTTTGCAACAAGTTTTCAGCAGAGTCCTGGTATGGCGCTGTGGGTTAATGCGCCAGACTGCAAAGCCGTTTGGACTGCAAGGTTGGCGGTTCAAGCTCACCAGCGTCTCCTTGGAAACCCTATACAGGGTCGCTATGGGTCAGAACCAACTCGACAGCACATAACAACAACAAAAACCCCACATATTAAACAACAGGTTGTTTGTTTAGTGTTTTTTAATGAATCAAACTTTTTAAGGACGGTCAGCAAGACCTGAAAAATAGCCAAGAGAAGGAAGACCGTAGACCTCAATGAATAAAAAAACTGGCCAGAGTACGGAAGCTGGTAAAAGGTCACAGAATTATCGCTGATGTGGTACCTTTTGGAGTTGGGATCACACATGGTCCAGCATTTTCAATTTTAAGTGACCATTGTGAATTCAGCAGGCTTTTCAGCTCAATAGGCACCATTGAGCAAAGAGCTGATCTTTCCATCGGTCTTTTAAGTAAGATTTTGTGGCAGAAAATGATTTTCTGGAACGAGTTTTAACGGTGCATGAGTCTTGAATTTACCAATATCATCCAGAAAACAAAGCAATAAAAACAGTGGCTTCTGACGGAATCTGTTGGGCTAGTTAAATTTAAAGCAGAGAGGGTCAGATCAGAAGGTTTTTTGGAATCCCAAAGGGGTAATCTTGATATAGTTTTTAAAAGGGCACAAGATGATTATGGGACTTATGAAGAAGTTTTAAGAAAATAGAAATCTGCATTTGTGAGAAAAAGGTCAGGAAAGTTTCACTGAAGGATTTTTTTCCCCACCATGATAGCATACTTGCTCATTCTTCGAAGATAGCAAGGGCTGTCCAACAGGAATTTCATTGGGAAACCATACTTCATTCACCCTACAGGCCTGCTGTTGCCCCTTAAGATTGCTTTTTGTTCCCAAAACTCAAATAACATTTCAAAGGAACACAATTTGAGTGTCTTGAGGGTGCCAAAACTGCCATCTTGATGTGGTGTAAATCGTAGAATGCAGAATTATTCTGGTAAGAGTCAGAGAGATGGAAACATCACATTCAGATACATACATACCTAGAGGAAGGATATATTGAGAAATAATAGCTTCATATATTGATGTTTTTGTTTAGTAAGTGATCTGTAGCAATACTTTTTTTTTTTTTTTTACTTATCTTCGTCTGTAGTAAGCATTCAGTAGCTATCTCTTCTCTAATGTAGACCTGGTACAGTGGTTTTCCAAAATATTATACCTCTATTTTACCGTCTTCTTTATTCTGTGAATAGAATATTTTTTAAAAGTCTTTGAATAAAGAGTTACTGAATAAAAGTAAATGAAATATTTGTTTGCCTTATAGCGAGGTCTTCTTGAAGTGCTTTATGATATATTTCGTCTTCCCCTACCGGTTGTGACTGAAGAGTTCATAGAAGCACTACTCAGTGTAGGCAAGTATTGAAATTCATTTGTGTTTATATATATTGTAATTTTTTAAAAACTTTTTATTGTGAATTGAGTGAAAGTTTACAGACAAGACCATCAATTTTACAATCAAGAAATCTTTCATCTCAGTTTTCTAGGCAGCAACAGTGATCCCACTTCCTTCCTGTGCTTCCTATTTCCATTCCACCCACCTTCCCAGCCCTTCCCAGCTTTGTCCTTAGGTATATGTTGCCCTTTTGAACTTGAATGATTGCCCATTCCAGTCATTCCAAACATACTTACTGGTGTTGTTGTTCCCCTTGTATATCTATTCGGGCTGTGAACTGAAAAGTCAGCAGTTCGAAACTACCAGCTGTTCCGCAGGAGAAAGATGAGGCTTTCTGCTCCCGTAAAGATTTATAGCCTAGGAAACCCTGTACAGGGTCACTATGAGTCGGAACCGACTCCACGGCACATAACAACAACAACTATCTATCTATCTATCTATCTATCTATCTATCTATCTATCTATCTATCTATCTATCTATCTATCTGTCTATCTAGTTAGCTAGCTAGCTATGGCTTGGATGAAAAATAATAGTGTAATTTTAAAATTGCTTTATCGAATGGAAGCAGTCCCTAAGGGAAAAAAAAACCCAAATTACACTGAATATCAGTTTCTTTTTCCTAGTGTGCCCTGGTGTGGCACTGTGGGTTAATGTGCCAGACTGCACAGCTGTTTGAACTGCAAGGTTGGCGGTTTAAGCTCACAGCTGCTCCTCAGAAACCCTATACAGGGTCATTCATTATTGGTCAGAAATTACTCGATGGCACTGAACAACGACAACATCTGTATCATTGTGGTATAAAATTAATAGGGGGGAAAATAATAGTGTGTCCTAAGTTGCAAAATACAGTTAGATCAATGTACATTTGCATAAATATATTTTTGTGTCCATTTTTTACATGAACATTCTTTGTTTATAAACTGATTAGTCCATGGCTCTGCACTTCGCACTGATGTTTTAATTGTGTGGTGTGGAGCTGCAGATTAGTGCTCTGGACTGCAAAGTCAGTTTGAAACGCAAGGTTGGCAGTTCAAGCCCACCAGCTGCTCCTTGGAAATGCTATACAGGGTCGTTGTGAGTCGGAACTGAGTCAATGGCAGCTAACAGCAACAATAAAAATCTCCGAATTACAGAATTTTATTTATTTTAGACCCAGGTAGATTCCAAGACAGTTGGAGGCTCCCTGATGGCTTTGTAGCAGCAGAGGCAAAAACGATTCTTCCTCATCGTGCCAGATCCAGGTACAATTTATACATATAAATGTATCTAATTTATTATAATATCTATTTTTATATTTAATTACCTAGTATGTAAAATACTAGGTGAACTGTTACCGTTCTATGTTTGTTTATTTCCAGGCCAGACCTCATGGATAATTATTTGGCATTGATACTCTCTGCATTTATTCGTAATGGACTTTTAGAGGTACCATTTATAAACCTTACTGTATTGTATTCTCACTAATGAAGTACTTTCACAGTAGCAACCATATAGAACATAAATGTGTTCGTATGTATTATACTGCAACACAGATGTTTTCTTTTTATTTTCAAAGGGTTTGGTTGAAGTGATAACAAATAGCGATGACCATATCTCTGTGAGAGCTACCATCCTATTAGGGGAGCTTTTACATATGGTAAGCTTAACAGCTTGTGATTCTACATTGCAGATGTTTAATGCTTTCATTGGCAAAACAGGTTACTTTAACAGTAGATGCTTGTATTTGGTAAAAAAACGATTAGCATTTTACAGAAATGTTTGTATTAAAAAGATTGCTTATATATATGTGTTGGTTTTATAAATGGAAAAAAAGTAAAATAATGAATTTTAACTTTTATATTCACTTTCAGTCATAATAATAAATCTTAGTGTCTCTCAGAAAATCTTCCTACTTAGAAAGGAAGAAGTGGCAAATTTGCAGGTATTCCTGCAGCTAGGAGTCCTGGTGTGGCGGTGTGGGTTAATGCGGCAGACTGCAAAGCTATTTGAATTGCAAGGTTGTCAGTTCTAGCTCACCAGCTGCTCTTCGGAAAACCCTATACAGGGTCGCTATGGGTCGGAACCGACTCAACGGCACTTAACAACAACAACTACAACTGCAGCTAAGCTCTGGTAGCGTAGTGGTTACGAATCGGGCTGCGAACCTCAAGGTCAGTAGTTCAAAACTACCAGCTGTTCCACGGGAGAAAGATGAGGCTTTCTGCTCCTGTAAAGATTTATAGCCTCGGAAACCCTGTACAGGGTCACTATGAGTCAGAACCGACTCCATGGCACACAGCAACAACAACTGCAGCTAGATAGCACTAGTATAGATACATGGCAGTCAGCAGCCAAATGTTAGTAGGAAGATTTAGCGTAGTGGTTACGAATCGGGCTGTGAACCTTAAGGTCAGCGGTTCGAAACTACCAGCCGCTCCGCGGGAGAAAGATGAGGCTTTCTACTCCCGTAAGGATTTACACCCTCGGAAACCCTGTACAGGGTCGCTATGGGTCGGAACCAACTCGACGGCACTTAACAACAACAACAACAACAACTCATAGTTTGAGCTTTAGAGAGTAGGAATCCTTTCTTTATGCCATGATTTTATGGCATCAGTTACTTCTGGAAACCAGGAGCTAGGAAAGTGATCTAACTAATTCCCTATTTCCACAAACAGTAGCAGGATGGGGAATGGGGCTTTGCAAGTTAGTGCAATAAAACTCATATTTCTTGGTCACTTACCAAAACCACACCAAACCCACTGCTATTGAGTTTGTTCCGATTCCTGGTGACCCTGTGGGACAGAGTAGAACTGTTCCTCAGGGTTCCTGAGACTGTCAGTCTTTAGGAGAGCAGACAACCTCATCTTTCTCTCTTGGACTGACTGGTAGATTTGAACTGCTGAGTTGCATGATTTAACCCTGTGCTACCAGGGCTCCTGTAGGTCACCGACTGGCTAATGAAATACTGAATGAAAAGAATCACGTTCAACAAGTTTTAAGGAAGAAGTAATCCTGTTGCAAATCTTTCTAAATTGTCGGTTATGACTTGTTTTTTTTGGCAGAGTATTTTCTTTTTGCTGTTGTTGATTCACCCCACTCCCATTTCAGTTTCTCCTGTAGCAGTGGGTATGTGAGTGAGAATAAGACAGCTAAACAAAGTTTCATGATAATTGTCTTTTTGTTTCAATGAATTATTTAGCTGTTTGCTCATATATCGATATCTTAGTCCATCTGTGAAAGGATTAAGTAGACTCTTAGGTCTGATGATTGTTATTTTAATTATCAAGATCACATTTCTGTTAAAAATATTCATAGTCAAAATCATTGACTTCTATATGAATTAATCTGTTTTATAAATTTCATCCTTTTCCTTTGTTTTATACACCAGAATTATGTAATTCTCTTGAAATGTTCTGGATTCTGCATTAATGATTAATTTTCTTATTTTTATTGGTAGACAGGTGTTTCTTGCTGTGATTTTATTTGAAATTCAGGAGTTAATAAGTTTTTTGTTTCAAAGATTATTGGCATATGAGACAAACCTATTTTGAGAAGGTACTTTATATAGCTTAAGAAACCATTTTTTATGTACTTTTAGCATTGTAGTACTGGATCTGAGTTTTGATGGACAGTTCTTTTATAGTATTTAGAGTTGAAATTGGCTGGGTACCATTTAAAATTTTAATACTGAAATATAGGATCTATGGCAATTAGTGTATGATGTTGATATGTGATCTGTATACTTGTTAAATCTCATCCTTGTTGAAAGTAGATAAGCTAAAAATGGTTAATAAGTATATATTATGTGACAAAAATCATTTGATTAATTTTGAAATTAAATATTTATAGATAATTCTTAGCAAAATATTTACATTTCTGAAAGCTTATATGAAATTTTTCATTTTAGGCAAACACAATTCTTCCTCATTCACATAGTCATCATTTGCACTGTTTACCAACCCTAATGAATATGGCCGCATCCTTTGATATCCCCAAGGAAAAAAGGCTGTAAGTATCAAATATCTAGAAAAGTTTGCATTTGTTATTGTTTGTATTCACATGAATGCCCTTCTCTTTTGAAAAAAAGGAATTTATTTAGGTCAGGGTTAGAAATCCTTTTAGGAAAGCCTTATAGAGAGGAAAACTTAATAGCTATCAAAATACTTCATTTCCATTTTGGGCTATAAAGTATTAGAGTCTAACAAAATCACAGTTTTTAGCATGCAAGGATATAAACTTTCTGTCAGACCAATAAGAAGGCTTTTTAACTGCAATCCAGGATCTTTTTTTAACATATCTGTGGATTATTTCAAATTACCAAAACAAAAGACCAACAATGTATTCTCTTACATATGTGATTAAGAATACTTGCATTTAATAACCTATATTCTGGACATAGGGTATACAGAATTCTTAGTACTGAAGGAAATATTACAAACATAGATTTTATAAATAAAAGTATGTTAATATGAGGGAGAGTCAAAAGATTTGTGGAAAATTGGAATGAGAAGATAATGGAATTTTTATGTAAAGGTTTTTAAGCCCCTCCTAGACCTGTAGTTCTGCTGGTGTTCTCCTGCCAGTAATATCATATAAAAGGGACAGTTGGGGAGCTTGATCTGAAAGTGCTAGTAATAATCTCTTTTGATTTAGTAAAAACTATATGTAGGCTAGGAGTGTCATACTTTTCCTTTATGATCAGAAAAATCTATATATGTGGACACATCTTTTTTTCTTTATAATGCTAATGAAATATAGTTTGTTAGCTATTTGGAACTATGTTAACAATTGTAATACAGTCTCCAAAAGTTTAGTCGGCTTTATTAATATGAAAATGTACATATGGACCTCAATGTAAATAAATAATAAATGATAATGAATCCTGTTTGTTGTTGATGTTAGATGTGGAGAAGTCAGTTCCTACTTAACAGCAACCCTGCATAGGGTTTCCAAGGAGTGACTGCTGGGTTTTAACCTCTGACCTCATGGTTAACAGCCCAGTGCTTACCCTACAGCACCCCACCAGGACTCCAATATTCTGTTTAGTTATTTTTAATTTTAATTATCTCAATGAAAATATGATTTCACAAAGTGACAAACTACAATCATTGGACCGTATATGAACTGCCTCTTGGCTTCGTTAGTAATGGTAGGATTCAGCTTATATCTGAGTAGTTTTATGATGGAAAATGTACTTTTCCAAAGCCCAAACCTACTGCCATCAAACTGATTCCTCCTCACAGTGACCTTGAGGACAAAGGAGAACTCTCCTGGGGTTTCTGAGGCTGTAAATCTGTATGGAAGCAGACTACGTCATCTTTCTTCCAAGGAGAGGCTAGTGGGTTCTAACTGCCTACCTTTTGGTTAGCAGCCCAACATTCAAGCCACTGCACCATCAAGGGCCCTATAGACCTAAACTCTCTTTGGGTCTGGGTATGGCCATTAATTTTTAAGGTTTGACAAGAATTGAAATTTACCTCCAAAATTCCAGTAGTAACTATCCTTTTAAAATGCTCTTTATTAGCTTAGTAAATCCTCTTTTTGGTAAGAGTAAATGTTTGCCAATCTGAGCACATCTTAAAGTTTTAAAATTCTTAATCTGAATCATGTTTACCAAATGTTTTGAAGCTGAGACACAATTACTACTAAACTTTTCCAAGATGTACCACAACAAGGAAGTAAACCTACCTTTTAAAAAGATAATATTTAAAGTTGCAAATCAGTAGGGAAGGTAGAGATTGTTCATTATCATTTATTATCCTTTTTTAGGGAAAGTAGAATTAGCTCTTAACTGCTTCCCGTAAATAATTTCCCATATTAGCGTAGTGGTTACGAATTGGGCTGCGAACCGCAAGGTCAGCAGTTTGAAACTACCAGCTGCTCCGCAGGAGAAAGATGAGGCTTTCTGCTCCCGTTAAGATTTACAGCCTCGGAAACCCTGTACAGGGTCGCTATGAGTCGGAACCGACTCCACGGCACATAACAACAACAACAACAATGCTACACATAAACCAGCTTCAGTTAGTTAAGACCTTAAATGTGATAAGCAAATACTTAAAATTTCTATGAGAAACTATAAGAAAGGTTTCTGAAGGAGTCCTGCTACACACGTGGTTAATTGCTTTATGATTAACTGAACAAACTGTGGTTCACATTCACACAGAGGTGCGTCTTAAGTAAGGCCTAGTTGGTAACTTGCTTCATAAAGGTCACAGCTTTTGAAACCCAGTGGAGTAGTTGCATTCTCTACACATGGGATTGACATGAGTTGGAATTGACTTGAGGCAACTAAAAGCAGGTTTCTGACTTGTGGGAGAAATTCTTAAAAGCATTACACAGAATGTGCCCATTATAGAAGAAAAGATCGGAAATACATATTTAATTGAATCTAAGTAATTAGTGTTTTTCATACAAATCAGCAGTGTTCTTGTTTCTTTTTTTAGTGCTTTAAATTTTAGTAAATAACTTTCTTTTAGTCTTATATTTGTATAAGCTTTAATGGTGTAATTCACAACAGTGATATTTTAAAAATTAAACTAGTCTTGCTACAATATTAAATTATTTTTTTCTTAATAGACGAGCCAGTGCAGCCCTGAACTGTTTAAAACGTTTCCATGAAATGAAGAAACGAGGAGCTAAGCCTTATAGCCTTCATTTAGATCACATTATTCAGAAAGCAATTGCAACACACCAGAAGCGGGATCAATATCTTCGAGTCCAAAAAGATATATTTTTTCTTAAGGTACTAACATGAAATGGCAAGTTTAACTTAAACTCTGTTTCCTAATTTGTAATGAATACACTTAGTGTACATACAGTTGAATAAATTTGTTACTTTATTCATGCATGCAGATTTTGAAATGACTTCCAAGTATTTATTACAGTGATTCTAGGTAGCTTGGAGCTACATTTTGCTAGCTTCTTAAAGCTGGAAAAACCATGGCATTCTCTCCTTAAATGAAAAATCTTTTTCTTTCCTTTTTTTTTTTTTAGCTTCTTATTGTGAACTGAGTGACAGTTTACAGAGCAGATCATCAGTTTTCCATTGATTGCAATCTCCTGAGTGTAACATCTCTTATCCCACTTGCTCCCTGTGTTTCCTGTTTCCATTTCTCCCATCTTCCCTAGCCATTTTGATCTTTGTCCTTGGGTAAAAGCTGCCCTTTGATCTCAAATGGTTATTTATTCTAAGATGTGTGTACCTGCCTAGTATTACTGTTCCCCTTATAGACCTGTCTGTTGTTGAATTGAAAAGTGAACCCTGGGGGTGAGTTTATTTCCAGACCTGAAGAGTGACTAAGGGCTGTGGTCTCAGGCGTTCCTCCAGTCTCTCTCTGTGGTCTTTTTCATGATTTTGAGTTTGGATCCACATTTTTCTTCCACTCTATCTGTGACTTCCTAATGTGATCCCTTTCAGAATAGCTGGTAGCAGTAACCCCTAGTTCTGGTTTCAAGGTTGTGGAGGTTGATATATTTGAGGTCTCTTAGTCCACTTGCACTAATTGTTTTTGTGCATTTTCAGTTTTCATCACTCTTCTTTCCTACAAACATGGAGAAAACAATAGTTATACTTTCTTTTGTTTTTACAGTTTGAACTTAGTATGCTGATATAAGGACTTGTTTTCCTAATTTTTCTTATTACTTTCTGATAATTTTAGGATACAGAAGAAGCACTTGTAATGAACCTTAGAGATAGTCAAGTCCTCCAACATAAAGAGAATCTTGAATGGAATTGGAATCTCATAGGGACCATTCTTAAGGTCTGATACCTGTTCATGATGATGGCGTGATTTTCTTCATTTTGTTGTATTTATCTTCCTTAAATGCTTGAGAATTGATAAATCTGTATATGTTTTCACAGTGGCCAAATGTAAATCTAAGAAACTATAAAGATGAACAGTTGCACAGGTATGTAAGAACTATTTAGCATTTGAATTTGAAGAAATTAAGTAATAATTCTGTTATTCCTGTTGCTTGCTAAAAGTAATAATTGGTGTTTTAAAGTAAAGCTCAATATGTGTATAAATTAGTTTTTGGATATAATTTCATTTTGTAACCAAAATATACCAACTATTTCTTTTTCTAGTTATCTACATTCTGATTTTAGATTTGGAGCATAGGAAGTAGTTAAGATAAACTTTCTCAAACTGGGATAAGGTCATAAGGGTGACATAATAGGGTTGTAGTGTTTCCTTCACAAAATACACGGCCTTTTAAAATATTCTACTTCTGCTTCCACGTGTGTCTGGCTTGCTTTGGAAAGCTATCCATTTTTCCTCCTCCTTCTCATTCTCCCTTTTATCATTAATGTGCCAGACTGCAAAGCTGTTTGGACTGCAAGGTCGGTGGTTCAAGCTCACCAGCTGCTCCTTGCAAACCCTATATAGGGTCTCTATGGGTCGGAACTGACTTAACGACACTTCACAACAACAACTGTTATGAAGCATAAATACTAAATACTTCAAGCAACTATGCTGTTCAGTAGGGCACCCAGGGATTTTTCCACCTCTTATTTTTGCCTAACCAATCACCAGTATTGATTGTTGTTGTTGTCAGGTGCCATTGAGTCGGAACCGACTTAGAGCGACCCCATGCACAGCAGATCGAAACAATGTCCAATCTTGGGCCAACCTCACTACCGCTACCACACTTGACAACCATCAATGATGCCACCTGGCTGATCCATCTTGTTAGGGGTCTTCCTCTTTTTCTCTGACCCTCCATCTTACCCAGCATGACATCCTTCTCCATCGACTGTTCCCTCCTGACAGTATTGATAGAGGGCCTTAATTTTGAGAAGCATTAATTTGACTTTATTAGTATGTTCATGATATTGAACTTAAAAGCCGTATTATTTTGAGAAATATACAACACAAAAACTACATTGAAATTAAGAAATGTAGCATTAACTTTTTATGGTAACATTTTCTTAAAATGATGAACTATAAAATTGTTTTATAGAACCATCGGGCAAGGTTGTTCATAGAATACAGTAAATAAAAGAATATTTATGTCCAGCCACGTTTCTCATGTTTATCTGCCTTACCTTCTTCTTATGTTTACTCTGCATTTTCCTAGCAGCATCTTTCTTCTCCACTGTTTCTCATTTAGGCATCTTTTTTTAAAAAGCTTTTATTGTGAATTGAGTGGTACTTTACATGGGAAAACATCAGTTTTGTACTCATCCTGTCTTACTTCGTTTCATTGCAATGATTACATTCCTCTCCTTGCATCATTATTTAACAGTATTTGAATCTTTTCCGTTTTTGTTTTGTTTTTATTTAGGCCTCTTATGATTAAATTCTTATTCCACAAAAGTAATCTTTATAATGAAGTTATTTTTCCCCTCAATTGTACCAAATGAATTTATTGTGTTTCTTTTCACCCCAGTGTTTCAGACCCCCAACCTACTCAAAACCTTATAATATCAAAAGCTGTGTTTATGATTATAAAGCAGTAGTTTGTTTTCTCACTTTGTTGCTAATTCTATTTTGATCTTAGGTTTGTACGAAGATTACTTTATTTTTACAAGCCTAGCAGTAAATTATATGCCAACCTAGATCTGGATTTTGCCAAGTCCAAGCAGCTCACAGTTGTGGGTTGCCAGTTTACAGAATTTCTTCTTGAGTCCGAAGAGGTAAGTACTCTGAATATTTTCCAGAACAAATGCTTTTTGTTGAATATCATCCCCACACCCATTCTCCACCTGTGTTTAACTTATATTTCTGAATATGCATAAACTGTATTTAGAAACATACAGATTGAGCTCCCATCTAGGTTTGAATTCTGGCTCAGGCACTGGACAATTAGAGGATTCAGACAGGTTATTTTACTTCTAGTAGACCTGTTTACCCTTCTGCAAAATAGAAAATAGTATTTCCATGGAACCTTATGTTGAATGGATTACATATAATAGGTACTCAGTGACTATGAACAGTTAATATCATTCAATTTTTTGTTTATTTGATGGAAGTTTTTTCTGCTTAAATTCATTAAATGATCTTTCAGCATTACCACATTGTATTTCTTTTAGGATGGGCAAGGCTACTTAGAAGATCTAGTAAAGGATATTGTTCAGTGGCTCAATGCTTCATCTGGAATGAAACCTGAAAGAAGTCTTCAAAATAATGGTTTATTGACTACTCTTAGTCAACACTACTTTTTATTAATTGGAACACTTTCTTGCCATCCTCATGGAGTCAAAATGCTGGAAAAATGCAATGTGTTTCAATGGTGAGCACCTTTACATTCTGTTCCCAGTATAACTTAAGGTTTTTAATGTGAATTGAGTGAAAGTTTACAGGGCATATCATCAGTTTT
>NW_006408811.1:2224533-2226141 GCF_000296735.1 Chrysochloris asiatica | reverse complement strand
GGAGCAGCTGAGCATCTTAACTTTGAAAGCATTGGATTTCTTGCTTCTGCTACAAATTCTCCTAGCTTCGAGCCCTACAGTCTTCTAAATATTCCTTTATATGTGGTTCAGAGTTCTGGAACCATCCCTTGAGCCTCCTTGGTCCTGTATTCTGTGTTTTTGCTGACGGAGCTCCTTACTGCACTTCACCCTATCCACCATCTTGTTTGTTCTCCCAGGAACCTCTTAACTATTCTTTTAATGTCAGAAATGGTATGCTTTCTACTGTATACATGTCAATTTTACAAGTATAATTAGTGTTCAGAGAGAATAGAGATGTCTAGATATTTTGATCTTTTTTTGTTGTTTGTTGTTAGATGCCATTTAATCAGTTCTGACTCATACAGACCCTATGCACAACACAACAAAACACTACCCAGTCCTTCACCATTCTCACAATTCTTAGGTTTTAACCCATTATTTTTGGCTCCATGTCAGTCCATCTTGTTGAGATCATGCTCTTTTTAGCTGACACTCTATTTTACCAAGCATGATGTTCTTCAGGGACTGGTCCCTCCTGATAACATGCCCAAAGTAGGAGAGATAAAGTCTTGTCATCTTGGCTTCTAAGGAGCATTCTAGCTGCACTTCTTCCAAGAAAGATTTTTTTGTTTTTCTGTCAGTCCATGGTACTTCTAATATTATCCTACACTTTAATTCAAATGCTGTAATTCTTCTATGGTCTTCTGATTTATTGTTTAACTTTCCCCTGCATATGAGATGGTGACGATTGAAACTACCATGGTTTGGGTTGTTTGCACCTTAATCCTCAAACTGACATCATTGCTCTTCAACACTTTAAAGAGTTCTTCTGCAACGCATTTACCTAATGCAATATGTTCTTAGTTTTCTTGACTGCTGCTTCCCTGAGTGTTGATAGTGGATCAGTGAATCTGCATTGATCATGATGGTATTCAGTGGTCCATTTGTGAGGATTTTTGTTTTATTTACATTGAGTTGCAGTCACTAGCTTACTTGTCTTTCTTGTGGTGTTGATGTTAAGTGCTTTGAAGTTGATTCTGACTCCTAGCAACCTTGTATATGATTTCTGAGGAGCAGCTGTTGCATTTGAACTGCTGTCCTTGTGGTTCATGTTCCTGTGTTTATCATATAGTGCCACAACAAGGTCTTCCTTGTTGTTGCTGTTATTGTTAGATGTCATCGAGTCAGTACCGACTCATAGCGACACTATTTACAACAGAACTGCCCAGTCATGGGCCAACCTCACTGTCATTGCCATGCTTGAAGCCATTCATGCTGCCACTTTGGCAGTTTATCTCGCTGGGGGTCTTCCTCTTTTTCTTTGACCGTCCACCTTACCAAACATGATATCCTTCTCCAGTGGCTGGTCCCTTCTGACAATATGTCTGAAGTATGAGAGACAAAGTTTGGCTATCCTGGCCTCCAAGGAGCACTCTGGCTGCTCTTCTTCCAACACAGATCTCTTTGTTCTTTTGGCAGCCCATGGCACTTTCAATAATCTCCTCCGACACCATAACTCAAATGCCTCAATTTTTCTACGGTCTTCCTTCTTCGTTGTCCAGCATTCACATGCATATGAGGTTATTG
>NW_006408811.1:2219503-2223483 GCF_000296735.1 Chrysochloris asiatica | reverse complement strand
ACTTAACAACAACAACAACAGCATGTTTTCCCAGCAACATAAAAGCTGACAGATGATTGGTAGATTTATTTTGATATCTTGTCATTAAATTTTTTTAGAGATAACTTTGTTTATATTAGGAATTAATAAATACGTGTTTACTCAGTAAATTAATATGATAATTTCTAATAATATTTATTACTGTCATCCTTTTTAGTCTCCTTAACCTCTGCTCCTTGAAAAACCAAGATCATTTACTGAAACTGACAGTTTCTAGCTTGGACTACAGCAGAGATGGATTGGCTAGAGTTATCCTTTCTAAAATCCTAACTGCAGCCACTGATGTGAGTATAACCTTCCCAGTAGCAGTAAATGTCACATAACCAGTGAAGTCAATAGTTTACAGATTTTCACCAGGTAAAATTCATTAAAAATTCTAGGAATTTGCTATGGATTTTGAGGTTACGTTAAAATTTTAGTTCTGCTAAAGAACTCGATAGAATTTGTATTTGTGCAATGGTGAACAAGCAGATAAATAGACAGGCAAGTTAGGGCCTTATTTTATTTTTTATATGTTGTTGTTGTTGTGTGCCATGGAGTTGGTTTCGACTCATAGCGACCCTGTACAGGGTTTCCGAGGCTGTAAGTCTTTATGGAGCAGAAAGCTTCTTCTTTCTCCTGTGGAACAGTTGGTAGTTTTGAACTGCTGACCTTGAGGTTAACTGCCTGATTTGTAACCACTATGCTACCAGAGCTCCTTATTTTTTATATGTTGTTGTGTACCGTGGAGTCAGTTCAAAATATTCATAACAGGAGCTAGATTATCAATTTCAATTTTTTTGCCTTTTTTAAAATGCAGAATGGTCCCAAACAAAATTTGGTAGGCTATAACCAGATGAAGTTATTTTTGTTCTCACTGTTTTCCTTTGTCTTTCTAGGCCTGCCGGCTCTATGCAACAAAACATTTAAGGGTATTATTGAGAGCTAATGTTGAGTTCTTCAGTAACTGGGGAATTGAGTTACTAGTCACCCAACTGCATGATAAAAACAAAACAATTTCCTCTGAAGCTCTTGATATTCTCGATGAAGCATGTGAAGACAAGGTAAAGGCCTTTTTTTAAATAATGAAATCCTTAGACATGAATTTTTCTGAATTTCGTTCAATGTTGATAGTTGTATGAATGTGATGTTCATTATGTAGTCATTTTTGAAATGAAGAATTTGCTATCTTTATGCAGTTGTTATCATGTGCAACAATCATCTCTTTTAGGCCAATCTCCATGCTCTGATTCAGATGAAACCAGCTTTATCTCACCTTGGAGACAAGGGTTTGCTGCTTCTTTTGAGGTAATTTTCAGTACATTTTTCTTGAATTGACATTTTCTGTTGTGCTTTCTCTGGCAATATGCATGAAGACTTGATTCAGATCTGAACAGGAAACACTCTTAAGGAGTTTGCCGTACTAATTTCTGAAATAGGCTTGTTTTTGAACTGTGAACATCTTATTAGACTGAAATGCTGTCTTTTTAAATCTGATTTTTTAAATACTTTCGTATTTGTATTTCTATTCATACTTTTATGAGTTTAAAATTGTGTTTGTGTATGTTGTGAATATTGTGCAACTGTACTTGCGATTGAAATTACTGTAAAATTATCGTAGATTTTTTAGTTTTAGCCATTCCTTAATTTTTCAGCTCCTTAAGTTTTTTGTTTCAAGTCTTTTAGTTCAAACATTTTCTGTCGAACTCAATGTTAAACTACTGTTTGTTTTAATTTATAGATTTCTCTCTATTCCCAAAGGATTTTCCTATCTGAATGAAAGGGGCTTTGTAGCAAAACAGTTGGAAAAATGGCATAAGGTAATGTCTTATTGAATAAGATGTAATTTATATGTTTGTATCTTGGGGAATTTAGTGGATGGATTTTATGTCATCCAGATTTTGAAACAAATGAAGATACTGAGATTAAATGTTTCTGACAGTCATATGAAGTCAAATTCTAAATTCTGTGTAATAAGTGTTTATGTTTCACACGTATTTCTACATATTAGTTAATTGCTAGCAAGCCTTTGAGTACGTTCTATTGGAAATTTGCTTTAACCTTACTGATTACCATAATCTACTAAAATAATCAGTTGACCCTATTTGACTATCTTTACTTTGTATTTTTGGATTCCTCTTATAGCCAAAAACTTTGTATGAGCCTTTTTAGTTAAAAATAAAAAGTAAAATAATTTTCTTAATGAAGTTTAAGATAAAGAACATGTCAACTCAAGCACCTATAGCAAATTAAATTTTGATGTAGATTACTATTTAAGTGTGAGGTTTTAAGGAGCAAAGATGTTACTTTGAGGGCTAAGGTATGCCTGAATCAAACCATGGTGTTTTTAATTTCCTCATGAATACAGAAGACTGTAGAAGAACTAATGCATTTGAGTTACAGTGTTGGAGAATATTAAAAGTACTATGGACTGCCGACTCGATGGCACCTAACAACAACAACATGGAGTGCCAAAAGAACACAAGCAAATCTGTGTTAGAAGAAGTGTAGCTAGAATGCTACTTAGACTTCATCTCTCATACTTTGGACATATTAGCAGAGACCAGTCCTTGGAGAAGGACATCATGCTTGGTAAAGTGAGGGGTTAGCGAAAAAGAGGAAGACCGCCAATGAGATGGGTTGGTACAGTGGCAGCAGCAATGGGCTCAAGTGTAGCATTGATTGCAAGATTGGCGCAGGACTGGGCAGTGTTTTATTCTGTTGTGCAAAAGATTGCTATGAATTGGTACCAACTAGCACAGCACCTAACAACAACAGCATGTGTGAAAGTTGGACAGTGAATAAGGAAGACTGTAGAAGAACCAGTGCATTGAATTATAGTGTTGGTAACGAGTATTGAAAGTAGCATGAGCTGCTAGAAGAACAAACAAATCTGTCTTGAAAGAAGTGCAGCCAAAATGCTCCTTAGAAGCACGGATGATGAGACTTTAATGTCTTGTACTTTGGACATATTATTAGGAAGGACCAGTCATTGGAGAAGAGCATCATGCTTGGTAAAGTGGAGAGTCAGTGAAAAAGTATAAGATATTCAATGAGAAGAATTGATAAAGTAGCAGAAACAATTAGAGAATGAATCAGGACTGGGCAGTGTTTGTTCTGTTGTGCATAGGGTTGTTATGAGTTTGAACCGACTTGATAGCATATAACAATATCATGCTGATGTGCTTATTGGTCCAGTTCTTTATGTTGCAGTGTAATCAATGCTAACGGCAGTAGTTACCGATTTTCATCATAAAGCTCTCATCACTTTTCTCAAGCAAGGTTGCATCTTCAGCACATCACAGTTGTTAATGAGCCTTCCTTTAATACTGATGCTGTGGTTTTCTCATATAGTTCATTTTATCAGATTATCTGCTTAGTTAATTTTATCAGATTATCTGCTTTAAACACCTGCCTCTTGCTCTATATACAGGTTACTCATAAACATAATTAAATGTTCTAGAATTCCCATTATTCATAATGTTATCCATAATTTGTTATGCTTAATATAGTTGAATGTCTTTCCATAATTAATAAAACACAGGTAAACATGTTTTTAATATCCTCTGTTTCAGCCAAGATCCACCGGACATCAGCAATGGAATCCTTACTTACTGCCTAACCACCTGTTTTTGTAACATTGTCTCCTGTTACGTGAAACTCATCTGTCAGTTTTTCTTTGGTGATTTGAGTATTTCCATGATTCTGGAAGTTATGCCACCGGTGTTTTAAATACCAACCGGGTAAACCCATGGTGAATAGGTTTCAGCTGAACTTCCATACTAAGACAGACTAGGAAAAAGAAACAGATTACTTCTAAATATTTTGTCACTGGAAACATTGTGACTAGCAGTGGAACACTGTCAACATCAGAATGTTGAATACTGAAACATAATGAAGAGCACCAGAATATTTTCAGATATAGAGCTATAAAATGAGCCCTTCAGGTTGGAAGGCACTCA
>NW_006408811.1:2211109-2219083 GCF_000296735.1 Chrysochloris asiatica | reverse complement strand
CAAGCTGAAAGAACCGAAGAAACAATTCAAGTCTTGACTTGAAATACTGAAGGATTGTATGGGCAAAATATTGAATGATGCAGAAAGAATCAAAAGAACATGGAAGGACTACACAGATTCATGGTACAGAAAAGAAATGGTTGACGTTCAACCATTTCAAGAGGTAGCATATCATCACTAGCCAGTGATACTGAAGGAAGAAGTCCAAGGTGAACTGAAGGTATTGGCAAAGAACAGGACTCTGGAAATTGATGGAATACAAATAGAAAAAATTCAACTAAGTGATGAGGTACTGGAGGCACTCACTCATCTGTGCCAATAAATTTGGAAAATAGTCACCTCGTAAACTAATTGAAAGAGATCATTATTTGTGCCCATTCCAAAGAGAGATAACCCAATAGAATGTGGATATCGTTGGACAGTATCATTAATATTGCAGGCAAATAAAATTTTGCTGAAGATAATTTGAAAATGCCTGTAACTGTACATTGACAGGGGACTGCCAGAGGTTAAGGCTGGATTCCAGTGGGGATGTGGAATGAGGTATATAATCGCTGAAGTCAGATTGATCTTACCTAAAAGCAGAGTATACCAGAAAGTTGTTTTTATGTGTTTTATTGACTATGCAGAAGTTTTTGATTTTGTGGATCATAATGAGCTATAGACAATATTGCAGAGAATGAGTATTATTCTGGAACTCTTAATTGTGCTCATCAGGAACCTGTACATAGAGCAAATGTCAGTCATTTGAACAGTGCAAGGGGACTGTGAATGGTTTAAAATTAGAAAAGGTGTGCACTGGGGTTATATTCTTTCACCATGCTTATTTAATCTGTTTGCTTAGCAAATAATTCGAGAAATTGGATTATGTAAAGAAGAATGTGGCATCAGGATTGGAGGAAGACTCATTAACAACCTGCAAATATGCAGATGACATGACCTTGCTTGCTGAAAGTGAAGAAGACTTAAAATACTTACGGATGAAGATCAAAGACTATATAGCCTGCGGTATGGGATGCATCACAATGTAAAGAAAACAAAAATCATCATCACTGGGCCAATAAATAGCATAAAGATAAATGGAGACAGGATTGAAATTGTCAAAGACTTCATTTTGCTCAAATCAACCATCAACACTCATGGAAACAGCTGTCAAGAAATAAAATGATATATTGCAGAAAGCAAATCTGGTGCATTAGACCTCTTTAAAGTGTTCAAAAGGAAAGATGTCAATTTGCAGACTAAGACTTGCCTGACCCAAACCCCATAGTCATTTCAAATAGCCATATGCATGTGAAAGTTGGACCATAGAAGACTTGATGCATTTGAGTTCTTGTTTTGGAGAAGAATATTACAAGTATCATGGACTGCCAAAAGAACAAATATATCTGTGTTGGAAGATGTACAGTCAGAATGTTGCTTAGAAGCCAGGATGGCTGGACTTCTTCTCATAAACTTTGGACATGTTATCAGGACAGACCAGTCTTTGAAGGACATCGTGCAAGGCAAATTGGAGGGTCAGCGGAACAGAGGAAGAATCCCAATGATATGGATTGGCACAGTGACAGCAGCAGTGGGCTCAAGTGTAGCAATGATTGTGAGATTAACTCAGGACTGGGCAGTGTTTCGTTCTGTTGTGCAGAGGATTGCTGTGGGTTGTTACCAACTTAAGGGCACCTAACAACAACATTAGCTGGAGGTCCTTGTCTCTACATACTGGTTCTTGTCACCAGAAACTTAACAACCACAGCCATGCTTGATAGCCTTTGTTCATGTTATCCAAGTGAATGCCAGTGTTCAAACATTAAGCAAATAGTACCACATTGTTATAATCACTCCTGCACAAATCTTACTCCTGCCTCAATTGTATTTTATACAAAGATTTGAGTGGAGTGGTAATAGTAATAATTATTATAGAGAGAACCTCATACTAGTCTTATAATAGAAATTTGGAAACTAACAGAAGAACAGGAAAAAGTAGGTTTTTAGAATCTCCATATAGGTGTTAGGTATCCCCCAAATTTGAATGAATTAAAACAAAATAAGTTTCTCTACTCATTTATTCTGTATTTTCTTAAAGCAATGCCTATTAGCAATTTCTTTGGTATGCACTTGGAAATAATTCTGTTGTCTGTAAATACACGGGGAGTGCTGTGATATGATAAGAAATGCACTGTGAACCACAAAGTTGGCAGTTTGAGCCCACCAGCCGCTCCGTGGGAGAAAGATGAAGCTTTCTGCTTCCACACAGATTTGAAGTCTCGGAAGCCCTGTACAGCGTCATTGAGTTGGAACCAACTTGACTGCACTTAACAAGTATATGTTATTTGTTTTAAATTTCAAATGGCGCTATAATATAAGCATTGGACTCCTATCTGCAAGGTCAGTGGTTCAAATCCTTCTTTTAGAAACCCTGTACAGGCTCATTATGAGTCCAAACAAACACAGTGGCACTTAACAACATCTCATAGATACACCTGCAAAAGTGTGTTTTTGAGGAGTACCTGCTGGGTTTGAACTGCCAACCTTGTGGTTAGCAGTCCAGTGCTTATCCTACAGCACCACACCAAGACTGTCTTTTTTTTCTCCTTTGACAATATATATTAAAGATCTTTTTCAGAACAGTAGAGATTTAGATTTACCTCATTCTTTTTAGTTATTGCATGATGTTGTTCATTGCTGTTGAATCAGTTCCACCTCATAGCCATCCAGTATTTGTTAGATAGAACTGTGAGCACAGTTTTGGAAGCAGATCTCCAGGCATACTTTTTAAGGCACCTCGGGGTATGTTGGAACCCTCACCTTTTCATCGACTAATTAAAGTACTGAACTATTTACACTTACCTGGAACTCCTTAATGCGTTGTTGTTAAGTGCTGTTGAGACTCATCATAGCTTCCCTGTATGGTGTTTCTGAGGTTCAGCTGGTGGGTTTGAACTGCCAACCTTGTGCTTATCCTGCAGCACTACACCGGGATACATTGTTGTTGTTAAGTGCTATCGAGTCAGTTCTGACTCATAGCGACCCTATATAGAGTTTCCCAGGAGCAGCTGGTGAGTTTGAACTGCTAATCTCATGATTCACAGCCCTGTGCTGATCCTACAGCTCCACACAAAGATTCATAGTAGTCATTATATTGTTGTTGTTAAGTGCCATCGAGTCGGTTCCGACCCATAGCAACCCTGTATAGGGTTTCCAAGGAGCAGCTGGTAAGCTTGAACCGACAACTTTGCAGTTCAAACAGCTTTGCAGTCTGGCACATTAACCCACAGAGCCACACTAGGGCTCCAGTCATTATATTCACGTACTTTAATTTGTATATTAAGGAGCTCTGATAGCGTAGTGGTTACGAATCAGGCTGCTAATTTTATGGTCAGCAGTTCGAAACTACCAGATGTTCCATGGGAGAAAGATGAGGCTCTCTGCTCCCATAAAGATTTACAGCCTCGGAAACCCTGTACAGGGTTACTATGGGTTGGAACCAACTCCACGGCATATAACAACAACAGTTTGTATATTACCTCTCATGCACTGATGGCCATTAAGTTGTTTCCAACATTTTTGTTTTATAAACAATGTTTGTTTAATATTCTTGCATATATTTTTTGGCATACTTTTGCAGGTATATCTGTTAAATACATTTCTAATCATGGTGTTTAGAACTCTACATGTAATGAGTTGTACATGTAAACTTGGATTTTTCATAATTATTGCCATATCTCCCTCCAAAGAGTTTTTGCCATTTCCTCTACCAGTTTGAGTTAAAGATGTTTTGCAATACAGATGTCAGTGTGATTGATTGTCAGCTAAAAACACTTACCTGGCAAGTTATCAAGTTTTGTGGTGCTGTCCAGTTAGTTCCTGCTTATTGCAACTCTGTATGCAGCCACACGAAACACCGCCCAGGCGTGTACCATCCTTTCGATCATTGCTTTGTCTTAGCTCATTATAGCAACCACTAGGTCAATCCGTCTTATTGAATATTTTCCTCATTTTTTCTGATCATCTGATTTATTGAACATTATGTCCTTCTTCAGGGATTGGTCCCTGCTTATCATATGTCTAAAGCATGTGAGACAGAGTTTCACCACCCTTACTTCTAAAGGTGCGTTCTGGCTGTACTTCTTCCAAGACAGATATGTTTGTTTTGTCAGTGAATAGTATATTCAGTATTCTTCACTGATTCAAGTACATCAGTTCTTCTGATCAGTCTTATATGTCCATTATCCAGCTTTTGCAAGCATATGATGTGATGGAAAATACCAAGGTCAGGTATACCTTCGTTCTCAAAGTAATATCTTTGCCTCTTTTTTTAACGCTTTTAAGAGGTCTTTAACTAAAAAGATTCTTAAAAAGAAAGAAAACCAGAAAATGAGTATCAGAAGAAACTCTGAACCTTTCTTTTGAATGTGGAGTAACCAGGTGAAAGGAAGAAATGATGATGTAAAAAAGTGAAAACAAGTAAAATAGTGTAATGAAATGTGCAAAGACCTGGGATTAGAAAGCCATATTTCTCAGCTGAGGGAACTGAAGTAAATGTCTGAGCCTTTAGTTGCAACATTGAAGGATTGTATAGACAAAAAGCTGAACTTCGTAGGAAGCATCAAATGAAGAGGGAAAGAGAGTAGACAGAAAATAGGAACTGCAAGGAGAAAGTCTTGATAAGTGGAGGGGGATTCTAATCATTGAGATGAAACAAACTGTTGATTTGTTGGATGTAAAACTGGTGATCTACTCTGTAAACCTTCACAATAAAAGGATTTTTTTTAAATGATAGTAATAAATCATCAAAAGGGACTGTGTTGATAGAGGCAAGTGTTGAATCAGGAAATCCTAGGCTTGCCTGGAATTCGTATAATTTTGGGGAATAGGGATAGTATAGTATCTGCCTATACAAATAAGATCTGGAATGAGAAAAGTGCTGCAGAGGGAAATGAATAAGATGGAAAGAATACACAGAATCACTGTACCAAAAAGAATTGGCCAGGATTCAACCATTTCATGAGGGCCCATATGGTTAAGAAGTCAAAGTTGCACTGAAAGAATTGGCTAAAATCAAGGCTCCAGGAATTGACAGAATTACAAAGTGGATGCAACTCTGGAAGCACTCCCTTGTCTATGCCAAAAAATGTGGCCATCCACATAGGTGCCTGTTCCAAAAAAAAGGGATCAAATGGTATGTGCAAATAAATGATCAAACAATAATCACTAATACCACTTACAAGTACAATTATGCTGACGAGAAATCAAAAAATGTTATAGCAGTACACCAATAGGGAATTGCCAGAAATTCAAGCTGAATTTAGAAAAGGGAAAGAGGACGTGGCGCAGGAGATATCATTGCTGATGTCAGATGGATCTTGTTTGAAAGCAGAAAATAACAGAAAGATATCTACCTGTTTTGTTATTTTTGTTTTAATTAAAAAATGTTTTTGACTACACAAAGGCTCGTGACTGTGTAGATTAACAAAATGTGTAGCTAGCATAGCAAAGAATAGGAGTTTCAAAAACTTAATTATGCTCTTGGGGAACCTGTACATAGATCAGGAAGCAATTCTTTGAACAGAGTAAGGGAATATTGCATGGTATTTTAAATTTTACTGTTATTGTTGTTCCATGCCGTGGAGTCAGTACTGACTAATAGCAACCTGTGCGCAACAGAACAGCACTGCCTGGTCCTGTGTCAACCTCACAGTTGTTGCTACACTTGAGCCCATTGCTGCTGCCACTGTGCCAATCCATATTATTGGGGATCCTGCTCTTTTTCTCCAACCCTCCACTTCACTAAATATGATACCCCTCTCCAGTGACTGGTTCATCCTGATGGTACATCTGAAGTATGAGAGACAAAGTCTGGTCATCGTGGCTTCCTGAAGTTTTACTAGGAAATGTTTTTTACACTTGACTTTACTTGTATGGTGGGGAGATGATCATGTATAAAATGATAGAAGTCAGTTTCCACTTTAAAATTTCTAGTGAATAGCTTCTGTGTTTAAAATTATGAAGTTATTTTTGTTGTTTTTATTGTTTTGATTTTTGAGTGAGGCAAGAACTCAAAATGAAAATATTATTTCCCTACTTATTTGTACCCACATTATTAATTGAAGATGGAGGGACAAAGTATAAACAGAAAGCCTTTTGTGTAGAGTAAAACATTTTTATTCATAACACTTTGCTGTATTTTCTCCAAAAACTTTTAAAACGTTATAGAAGATATTCTTTGTTTTTTCTTGTTTAAGATATACTAGGTAACACTCATAAACTAGTGAATGTCTTTATGCAGTGTTCTTATATGAAAGCAAAGTAATAAATATTATCTTTTAGGAATATAATATAAAATATGTTGACTTGATTGAGGAACAGCTTAATGAAGCACTCACTACGTACCGGAAGCCTATTGATGGTGATAATTATGTCCGTCGCAGTAACCAAAGGTACAGTCAGTTCGTGGAACAATTTTTGCAAGTGGTCAAATATCAGAATTTCAAATCAGTTTATAATTGCTCATTATTTTAAGCAACATAATCTGATTACTTGTGTATTCTTTATCTTACATGGCTCAGGAAAAATCTTTTTTTTTTAAAAAAAAAAAAAAAAGCTCAACAATTTCTGTGGCATTCATAACATGCTGAATACCCTCATTGACTTAGCATTCTAAACACACTCCATGCTCTTATTTTGAGACACTCCCCCAAATTATTATTTTTCCAGAGAAATTCTCATACACTCCCATCTCCATACTTTAATTTCTGCTTGGGAATTATATCAAATTTTATTTATGTAATATATATATCAATAGTCTATTTTAATTAGTATATTTACAATATACTGGTGTCTGTATCAAACCATCTTTCTTATGCTAGATTACAGCGTCCACATGTCTACCTGCCTGTACACCTCTATGGACAACTGGTACACCACAAAACAGGCTGTCATTTGTTGGAAGTACAGGTAAAATACAATTTGCTTATGTCAAATGGTAGAAAAAATTTAAAATTTACTGTTTCTAAAATAATAACCATTTCAAAAGCTTCTCAAAGACCTTAAAGTCAGTAGTGTAAATGCTTTTATAGTCATCTGTTTTATAATTAATTTAGGCTTTCTGTGTTTGTAATCCTTCACATATATCAATACCTTGCCCACATTTTATGAGGGGGCTTCAAAAAGTTAATGGAAAAATTATGTTATCATTTAATTCATGCTGAATGACAGGGGACCTTTTGCATAGCTAATCTATTATGTAGAATATGCAATCCATTGGAAATCCTTTCCTGTGTAGTGTGTTGAGGAAATTTAGTTCTCCTCAGTAAACAACATTCTGAAAAAGTGAGTTTCTGTCTTCTTCCTAAAAAAAATGGTAGACTGAACCTCATATTTAGTTGTTCTATGAGCAACAGACTGAAAATATAAGTTATTCATTTAGACCTTACTATCCTCCTCAGAGTCCTGGTGTGGCGCTGTGGGCTATTGCGTCAGACTGCAAAGTCATTTGAACTGCAAGGTTGGTGGTTCAAGCTCACCAGCTGCTCCTTGAAAACCCTATACAGGGTCGCTGTGAGTCGGAATCGACTTGACGGCACTTAACAACAGTATCTTCATATAATTTATTTAACATACTAGGCCTAGGCAAAGAGTTCTTTGGATATAGTATGTACACTGTATTTATCACTACAAATATGCCTTACAATGAGATATTTTAAATGAATATAATTTTTCTTATTTTTAAAGAAGTAGAGAACTTTTTTGATGTGTCTGAACAATAATATTCTAACCATTTAGTTCTTTTTTGTATCAGTATTTATCTTTTTTTTTTTTTTAATTAAAGGTTTTTATTGTGGATTGAGTGAAAGTTTACAGGGCACATCATCAGTTTCACATCTAACTATTCATATAACTTGTTTCATTACATTGATTATGATCACCTACTTATACCATCAGTTAAAAGTCTTTCTCTCTATCCACTTTAGCTTTTTT
>NW_006408811.1:2166984-2208717 GCF_000296735.1 Chrysochloris asiatica | reverse complement strand
CTTTTCACTCTTCTTCCTGAGAAGTTTCAAAATACCACTGTTGCTCGTTTTGATGTAATTTAGAATTTAATTTTCGGCCTATTTCCTCTTTTGTCTGCTTGTCCCGCTCCACAATCCCCATTCAAGTCTTTTTTCTAGTTGTAAACAGTTCATGGCCGGCTGTGACCGTTTGGTTTTAATTGGAAACTGTCTCTTTAAATTTTGAGGAGATCTGTGTGCATGAGTAGTAGAACCCTCCGAGGGTGGGACTTGGGTGCCCACTAGCTCAGGCACGCCTATAGTCACCAGAATGGATGGAGGTGCACAGACAGCAAGGGACCAATGAACAGATACCAAAAGAAAAGAATGTCCACACCTTTATCTAAGCGGTTCTGCCAGGTTTCTGGGGCCACTCCGATCCTTCCATCGCTTGGTCTCACCCAAGATGGTGGCTCCTGGAGCAGCCGAGCATCCTGGACTAGAAAGCAATAGATTTCTTGCTTCTGCCACAAGTTCCCCTAGTTGTGAGCTTTCCAGCCTTCTAAATATTCCTTTATATGTGGTTCAGAGTTCTGGGACCATCCCCTGAGCCTGCTTGGTCAGGTATTCTGTGTTGTTGTTGGCGGAACTCTTGGCTACACGTCCACCCGATCCGCCATCTTGTTTGTTCTCTCAGTGTTTATCTTTAGGAACACAAATATTTTTCAATAAAATACTCTAAAGCTTCATATGTTTTTAAACTACAGAGTAGATAACTTTATATTTTTTAAAAATTCACTAACATTTTAAATAATTTTTTTATTGACATTGTAAGTTGTTGTTCCAACTCAATAGTGACTCTGTGTAGGGTTTCCAAAGAGCTACTGGTGGATTTAAACCGCCACCTTGCAGTTCAAATTGACCTTGCAACCCAGTGCTTATCTTGCAGTACAATACCAAGACTCCTCCTATCTCTCTAGTCTAATAAACTCTGATTTTTCTATTTAAAAGAAATTATGACAATTATGGTTAACTTTTTTTAATGCTTAGTATTGAGTATTGTGTTAAGTACTTTATATGTACTAATTCATGAATCACTGACTGTTATGAGAAAAGTGTTATTTTATCCCTAATTTGTAGAGTAAGAGTCGAGGGCTAGGAGGTAAAGCAACTTGTTCTTGGCCAACCAGCTAAAAAGTGGTAATTCTAGAATATAAACCCAGAAATAGTGTTGTAATGCTGCTTCTTAAGAAATTTCACATAAAATTGTTTTAGAATTTTAAATATTTAAAAATTACTTAAAATTTCAATTTGTTTGATGGTAAAATAGATGTGTTAAAAACATAATATACTGTTACTCACATGGTAAATTTTCTCCTTTTTCCAGAATATTGTTACAGAACTCTGTCACAACGTTCGTACATCAGATTTGGATAAGTGGGAAGAAATTAAAAAACTGAAAGCATCCCTTTGGGCTTTGGTTTGTAATAAACACTTTTATAAGATCTTGGCAATTTTTAAAGAATTTTCTTTGGTAAAATAATTATTTGTCGATTTGGTTCCAATTCACAGTGATTCCGTATAGGGTTTCCGAGGAGCAGCTGGTGGGTTTGTGTCGCTGACCTTGTATTTAGCAGTCCAGTGCTTATCCTACAGCGCCACACCAGGACCCCTTACCATTAATATTAAATAATTTAAAACAAAATGTATTTGGTCCAGTCCTAAATTACTTTTTCTTGGATTACTCTTCTAAGACTAAAATTGTCCTTGCTCATTATAAACTGTTTTCATACTGATGGTTTGGTTGCTGGGTTTGGTTTTTATTGCTTTTAGTTTCCTTTCTCAAACAAATGGAACATTAATTTATAATTTTTCTTAGTTGAGGTTTTTGTTTTTCACATTTTTTTCTCTCTTAGTTATAATATAGAGTTAAATTTGTGATTTAAAACAGAAATTTATCTTCCTGCAGGGAAATATTGGCTCCTCAAATTGGGGTCTTAATTTGCTACAGGAAGAAAATGTGATCCCAGATATATTAAAACTTGCAAAACAGTGTGAGGTTCTTTCCATCAGAGGGTAAGTCATCTAACTCAGAAATGTTCCTAAAATACATTGTTATTCATAGACAGATATGAGGAGATAGTATTTCACAACTCAGTATGGCTCAGGGTAACTTACTTTACTGAAAGTTCTAATTATGTAAACATTTTAAACTCATTAAATTAGGCATATTAAGGAACTTTTTGTTTAGTATTATTATGCCATTTCTATTATTATAAAATTGAAATTTACCTTTGCAAGTAAATAGCAAAAGTATGCTTTTAAATAGTCAAACTATTCCAGATTTGTGCCAAAAAAATTAGTGTCCTTTTTACTATTATTAAACTTATATTTTGTTCTTTTATTTCACTGTAATTATTTTTATTCAAAAGAATCTCTTAATATTTATTGCTGCCGATGAGTTTCTCAGTTGCTTTAATTTTTTTTTTTTTTTTTTGACACAAAGTAAGCAATTTTTAATGGCTTTTTAAAAACATGCATTTAGAAAAGTGTTCTCTGGTTATTTTATGAGATCTCAGCTTGGATCTTAAACTGTCACTACTATGTCTTTTACATACAGGACCTGTGTATATGTGCTTGGGCTCATAGCAAAAACTAAGCAAGGCTGTGATATTCTCAAATGTCACAACTGGGATGCTGTGAGGCATAGTCGCAAACATCTGTGGCCAGTGGTTCCCGATGATGTAGAACAGCTTTGTAATGAACTCTCATCTATCCCAAGCACCCTAAGCTTGAACTCAGAGTCAACCAGCTCCAGACATAATAGTGAAAGTGAGTCTGCACCATCAAGTAAGTATTCTGACAGGCTTCTGTCATCTTAGCCAAAATTAGCATTGCTGTTTGCAATTCCAAATTTGAAATGTATTTGGTCCATTCCTAAATTACTTGTTTCAAAGTTGATTATTTGGCAGTAATAGCCACTGGGAGAATGTGTTTCTTTTTAGAACAGAGAGTGCAGTTACCAACCTACATTGTTCTTGCCCTTTGCTTTCTACATACACTTTTTTGTCTAAGGAAAATGCTGCACACAGAGAATTCTAAGACATGTGCCAAAAGAACAATGCTGCTTTATGCCTGTCAGAGATATATTTAACAAGTAAAGTTTATTCATCCATCTTCTTCATTTTACTTAGTCTTTTTACTAATATTTAAGAATTAGAGATTATTAAATAAGAATATACAAGGGTGGTTAGAAAAGTTAGTGGAAATTTTTCATTACCTTTTAACTTGATTTTCTTATGAAGCCCCCTTGTATTTTGAAGGGATATTATATTCACATGTTCATTTTTAAGAGAAACATTGAATTTTAGAAGTTATGTACTGAAATTGTTAAGTGATAGAGTATCAAAGTTATTTATATATAAAAGTTTGTAGTTTTAAGCTCAGTCTGGGTACGGTGCTGCAGGCTAATGCACTGGACCGCAAAGTCAGTTTGAACCACAAGGTCAGCGGGTCAAGCTCACCAGCCGCTACTTGGAAACCCTATACAGGGTCAGTATGAGTCAGAACCGACTCTATGTCACATAATAACAACAACAGCAAATGCTGATAAGTGTTGTTTGTTTTTTTTCACCAAATCGAAAATGGTTTAAATTGCAAGGTGCACCAGGATTTGATGTACCAGAAAGAAAAACATATGCCGCCTATTAAGCTAGATAATAGCACAGATTGCTAGATGCAGCCTGACTTTAGAGAAGTTAAATTGTGAAATAAGAATACACGTTAGAATACAAAAAACACAGAAGTACAATACGGTGTGCATGTTTGTTTAGGGTTTTATTTTCAAAATATATTTGAAGGTGAGGTACTGTAGGGTAAGCACTGGAGTGCTAACTGCAAGGTCAGTAGTTCAAAACCACCAGCCATTCCCCAGAAACCCTACACAGGGTCACTGTGAGTGAGAATCAACTTGATAGTACCTAACAAGAACAGTTACATAATTATTTAACAAAGAGATTAAAACTAATTTATTAGACACCTGGATTAGCATTCTGTTAGAGTTGGATACTGAATTTCAGTGAGTGTCTTAGCATCTAAGGCAAAATGGGAACTAAGCATAATTGATTTAAGCACAGATTTTGAAGGTCATGGCTTGGTTTTCTGTAAGTGTATTTTGATAAGGATTAGGAATTCCTAATAAGAATCCCTATCAGTGTTTATGGTAACTTGGAGTATATTTATGAGAGCTGTACAAGTTAATGCCAAATAGTTAGTGACTACTGCCCAGAGGTTTGTGTTGCTTCTGAGGATTTCTCAGAGTAGTGTTGTTGTTAGTGTCAGATCCAACTTTCATAGGGACTGTGTATGGGGTTTCCAAGGAAACCCACTTGTAGCATAGGCCGTGGACTGCTAACTACAGGTTTGGCTGCTGGCTTTGATCTGCCTAACTTGTGGTTAGCAGTCCATGGCCTATCCTATAGGTGCCACTCCAGGGCTTCTCTCAGAGTAGTAGTGATGGGTAAATGGAGATCTGGTTTGAAATATGTCTTTAAACAAAGATTTTAAAGGATACAGTCAACAAAACCTAATCTATCTCACAATGGGGCAGTATCTAATGCTTTTGTTTGACAACTCTGGAATAAGTTGGGATCATTTGAATCATTTGATCATCTGAATTACTCTGTTTACTAGTTCTATGGGTTTAGGCAAATTACATGACCTTTCTAAGCTTTAGATTTTTACTGTCTTATTTATCTATGCTGTTATAACAGAAGTGCCACAAGTGGATGGCTCAAACAGACAGAAATGTATGTATTTTATCACTGTTCAGGAATCTAGGATTCCTGGAGCCAACTCTTCAGGGAAAGCGCTCTCTGTGAGCCCATAGAGAAGGATCTTGTCTCTTCAGTCTTATTCTTGGGCTTCTTGACGATCTTCACGTGTGGTGTGCCACCTTGTGTTCCCCCATCTCTGCTGCTTTGCCTTGGGTGTTTAATCTCCTTTATATCTCAAGAGAGATTGACTTAAAACACATTCTATACACATGTAGTCTCACTAACATAACAGACAATTTATTGCCAAATGGGAGTATAACACAGGCAACGTTGTCAGATTGTTCAGTGCTATTGAGTTGGTTTAGATTCCTAGCTAAAGGGTTTCAAAGGAGCAGCTGGTGGGTTTGAACTGCCGACCTTGTGATATAGCAGTCCAGTGCTTATCCTACAGCACCATACCGGGACTCCAGCACAAGCATAGAGGTTAGGATTTACAACACATTTTGAGGGGGAGTAATTCACCCTGTAACGTTATCTACAAAATGGGGGTGAATATATCGTAAGTATTTTGTAAAGTGCCTAACAATTTTGGGCATGTAGTTAGTACTCAAAATATGGTAGGTATTGGGTATTAGAGAGAGAGGCAGGTAACTATTTTTATTGTTTTTGGTTTTTTTTAAAGTATAAATTAATTGCAAAATTAACTGCCATAAAACTGAGGAGGCTGTGAGCAGTATGGCATTAATGGGTGGATGAGTTTATTTTGAATGAGCACAGCAGCTCCATTTGTTGGAAACGTTCCCCACATGTAGCACTTGTCTCAGCCCCATAGCTGCCCCCATTTCACTTGCTCACAACTCTAGGTCATCATTTGGACTTTCTCAAAAGGATCTTTAACTTTTTTTTTCTATTGTTCTTTCTCTCCACCCCAATTTTTTTTTAAACAAAATAGCTGGACTCCTTAGAATTTTGCTGTCCATGGACTACTTGTGTGTTGTTGTTGTTGTTGCTATGTGCCGTGGAGTCAGTTGCGACCCTGCACAGGGTTTCCAAGACTGTAAATCAGAGTATTTTGTACTGTGTATAAGTCAGAACTAACTCAAACACGCTAAACAACATCAACAATAGTATCAAGTGGAAAAGAGTCCTGTGGTACAGTAGTTAAGCGTGCTGCTGTAGGGAAGCACTGGACTGCTAACCACAAGTCAGCAGTTCAAACCCATCAGCTATTCCTTGGAAACCCCATACAGGGTCGCTGTGAGTTGGAACTGACTTGATAGCACTTCACAAAAGTTCTCAGGAGAAAGATGTGAGTTTGCTTCCTAAAGATTACAGCCATAGGAAACCCAATGTGACAGCTCTTCTTTGCCATGTAAAGTCTCTGAGGAGACATCTCAGTGGCCATGCACATCACATAATAATATTTTAATATTTTGGGTATATTGGATTCAATACATTAAAACTAACTTTAGCCATTTCTTTTCATATTTTAATATAACTACTAGAGATCTTTCTGTGCCATAGGTGGTTATCTGTTTCTGCTATTTAGCCGTACGCTGGAAAGTAAATTGGTTATTCTGTGTTTACTATATAGCCTATAATGTCTTTTCCAATAAGAATTTAAAAGACAGTTATTTAGAAGTAAGGATACCTGGAAGGCAGGGGAAAGATGGAGCAGCCTGCTTCCTAAAGGTTTACATCCTTGGAAATCTGCGGGGCAGGTCTTCTCTGTTCTGTTGTGTTGCTCTGAGTCAGGATCGACTGCATGACAAAGAGATTTGGTTTGGTTTTGGTGTATGTGGAAGACTAAAACAATTTATGATGATCCCACTAAAGAATTTATGTGTCAGTACATTTGAAATACAGAGATCACTAAGATTCTTCTTTGGTCATTAGTATTCCCTGTAAGTAGTATCTGTTAAGTAGAACAGTCCCAGCAGTTCTCAGGCAGGACCATTTGAAAGAAGGTGCATAGTCAGAGCACTTGTTTTCCTTACTTTCATCCTGAATTTGTATAGTTTTCCAAGACTTGCTAGAATACTGAAGAGAAATTTTATGTGAGCGGTGCCATATGAGTCCTATAGTTCTTCTTTAGAAATAATAGGGGACATTCATAATAACATAAATGTACATTTTATTCGAGTCCAAATTCTGAGTCTCAGGAAGATTCTTTTCATGTGACTTGGTAGTTGAATCCTTTATTTCTCCAGAAGACTGTTATAAAAACAATTTTCCTGAAATTTGATATGTGACTAGTAGTTACCATGATTTGGTTTGCTATGTGTTATATACCTTTTCAAACCACCCCTTCAATCCTAGGTATGTTCATAATGGAGGATGACCGGTTTGGCAGCAGCTCTACTAGTACGTTCTTCCTTGACATCAATGAGGATACAGAACCAGCATTTTATGATCGACCTGGACCTATAAAGGATAAAAATTCATTCCCTTTCTTTGCTTCTAGTAAACTTGTCAAGAACCGTATCTTAAATTCACTTAGTTTGCCTAATAAAAAACACCGTAGTAGCAGTGATCCAAAAGGAGGGAAACTGTCATCTGAAAATAAGACAACCAACCGGCGAATCAGAACACTCACGGAGCCATCCAGTGCTGACTTCAATCATACTGATGATTTCACACCCGTATCGACAGTCCAGAAAACCTTACAATTAGAAACTTCATTTGTTGGGAATAAACACATAGAAGACACTGGTAGCACTCCAAGTATTGGAGAAAATGACTTAAAATTCACCAAGAGTCTTGGTACAGAGAATCACAGAGAAAATACAAGCCGAGAGAGGTTAGTTGTAGAAAGTTCAACAAGCTCACATATGAAGATACGGAGCCAAAGTTTTAATACAGATACTACAACAAGTGGTATAAGTTCAATGAGCTCCAGTCCTTCTCGGGAGACAGTGGCTGTGGATGCTACAACTATGGACACAGACTGTGGAAGTATGAGCACTGTGGTAAGTACTAAAACTGTTAAGACAAGCCACTATTTGACGCCACAGTCTAACCATCTGTCTCTCTCCAAGTCAAACTCAGTGTCCCTGGTGCCTCCAGGTTCTGCTCATACACTTCCCAGAAGAGCACAGTCCCTTAAAACACCCTCTATTGCTACAATTAAAAGTCTAGCAGATTGTAACTTTAGTTACACAAGTTCAAGAGATGCCTTTGGCTACGCTACGCTGAAAAGATTGCAGCAGCAAAGAATGCATCCTTCCTTATCTCATTCTGAAGCTTTGGCATCTCCAGCAAAAGATGTGCTGTTTACTGATACCATCACCATGAAGGCCAACAGCTTTGAGTCCAGGTTAACACCAAGCAGGTGAGATAATATACTTTAAAAAAATTCACAGTAATAGTTGCATTATAAGAGACTGAATTGTAAAACATTAGCCAGGTTTTACATCTACATTTTACATGGACAGAACTGACCCATTAAAATTGTTTACTATAGTAGGTTATAAGCTCCTAGTTACCCGATATGATTTGAAATGGATTCTTGCAGCTGCGAGGGGGGGAACAAAACTCCTTTAGGCCTGAAAATAAACGTATCAGCGTTGCAAGGACACACAAGTCATAAGCTTTTTTTTATTTATTTCTCGCTTCTGCAAGGATCGATTTTAAAAAGAAGCATGTCGGGGGAATCAGGAGCTTAAGACCTACAATAACAAACAACCTTTTCAGGTAGGTCAATTTAAGGCCCCCAAAGTTGACCTCTTTGGTTTTTTTTTTTTTGTATTTTTAAGATAACCAGGTATTTCAGGGAAACTATTCTCAGTTTGTTTTCAGTAGTTATAATTATTAAGCAGGAACCTAGTACACTATGAATTCCTTAGCCCATCGGATTCAGCAGCAACAGGTTCTGGTACTCAACAACATCAAACTGGTCAATATAGCTAAGTTTAGATTTACTTCTGAAAAATAATTGATACAACGGTTCCTTTATTTTATAGCTGGACCAAATACTTACCTCAGTTTTAAATTATTTATTTGAAGTTATTAATGTATGTGGAGTCCTCGTGTGGCGCGCTGTAAGGTAAGCACTTGACTACTAACCTCATGGTTGGTTCAGACGCACCAGATGCTCCGCTCTACAGGTCACTACAAAGCAGAACCAATTCAATGGCACTTAAAAACAACAACAAATTAATGTATGTAAAGTACTTAAAATAGTACTTTGCACGTAGTAAGATCTTAGTAGAACTTAGCTACTGCTACTAATATTGTTGTTTGCATTGTTATGTTGTTACTGTTTTAGTTAAGTGCCAGAGAATCGGTTCTGACTCTTTGCGACCCTGCCTAGGGTTTCTGAGGGAGGAGCTGCTGATGGGTCTAAACCACTGACGTTGCAGTTCAAACCAACAGCGCATTATCCTGCTATGCCACACCAGGACTCTGTTATTAACGTTATTGGTAGTTAATTCTTTATGTAACTTATCTGGCTTTTATATGATTAGGTTTTTAAAATAGAGTTGAGTGGTTTTGTTTCAATAATGCTAGCATGTTTATAGGTTACATGTTTTTAATGGTTAAAACTTTGCCTGTTAACTCAAAGGTCAAATGCACTAGTGTCCTCTCGGAAGGAAAAGACCTGGTGATCTAATTCTGTAAACAGTACAGCCCTGAAAGCCCTATTGGGCAGTTCTACTATGTTTTAGAGCTATGATTTGAAGTCCACACAACAACTGGTATTAATACTATACCAGGGAAGCTTAAATACTCATACAGTGTCAAAGTATTTGAGAACTCACAGACTACAGCAGACTCAGTAACTAACTGTGCTGTTGTCTGACTCAGAGATACCCTGTAATCTTTGTGGGAGAAGAAAACTTCTTTGTATTGTGGAGCGGCTGATGAACTCTTACCACCAACCTTGTGGTTTGCAGTCTAGTGCTTATCCTACAAAGCCACCATGCTCCTTAGTAAGTTATTTAGTATACCTAAGTCAGCAATAAAACTACCCAATACAATAACCACAGTACAATTAACTCTCATCTATCCAGTTAAGTTTATTCTATTTCATTGAACTAAGATTTATTATATCTCATTGAAATAAGCAGGAAAGTATTTAATATGCTGCAGAGTCATTTCTATTTAAATAAATTAAAACAGAAAAAAAGATGTGTTTAAAGATTCATAAGACTAAACCAAAAAAGGCAGCAACCCCAAACCACATATTCTTTAATCTTTCTGGATCCTTAGGATCTTATATTCTGTATGGTTATTAGACTGTTGCTGTTAGGTGCCAGAGTTGGCTCCGACTCATGCACCACAGAGCGAAGCACTGCTCAGTCCTGCACCATCTTTATGGTTGTGATGTCTGAGCCCATTGGTGCAGTCGCTTGCTGCTGCCACTATGCTAGTGCCTCTCATTGAGGGTCTTTGACTTTTTCACCGACCCTACACTTTTCCAAGCGTGATATCCTTCTCCAAAGACTCTCCCTTCCTTGACGACGTGTCCAGAATACAAGATAGAAGAAGGTTTTTTGAAAAATTTCTGTGTTAACTGGCATTTTAGATGATGAATAGATGTTTTTTGCTTTCTTGAGCAAAAAAAACAAAAACCAATCTAGAGAAATTGGAATATTTGGAATAAAGGCATGGAGGTATAACAGTTTCATGGTTTTCAAATCTTTCACTTATTTTACAAAATGTATTTTGTACCTACTATGTACCGGGTAAGGAACCCTGGTGGTGCAGTGGTTAATTGCTTGGTGGTCTACCAGCTGTTTAGTGGAGAGAAAAATGTGGCAGTCTACTTCTATAAAGATATATAGTCCTAGAAGTTCTGGCCTGTCTAATAGGGTAACTATGAGTCAGAATCAATAGCACAGGGGCCTTTGTTCTTCTATTTGTTAAATGTACAAGGTTCCATAGAGGAAAAAAAAAGATGAGTATGTGGTACTACCTTCCTGTTTTTATTTCTATTCTTTGACTAGTTCAGAAAAAATAACAATGTTAGAGGGTAACTAACACATTTACTTTATAGTGATGGCTTGGAATACAAGCTGAGTAGTTTTTTGGCATTTTTTTCCCCTTTCACTTGCAAAATGGAAAGAGTAGGCTAGTAGGCTTACTGTGAAATGGATAACATGAATCCTTCTCTCTTAAAAATCATGTATCATTGAGATGTTTCCTTGTGGCACAGTAGAAATCACAATGAACCCAGGAATCCTGAGTTCTATTCTTGGCACTGAGTGACTGAACTTGAACAAAGTCTTCTGGTCTTCATTGCCTCATCTTGTGAAGGTTGGACTAGATCATTGGTTGTGTTTTTGATGTTGCTATGAAAGCAGGAGAGCCCTCACCTCCCCCCCTTTTTTTTTCACTCACACGAAAAATATTTCTATGGAAACTTCATATGTAGAATAGATTAAGATGGAGCAACTCTTATGAAAGTAGTAGGTATTGGGAAGGAGCGTGATCCAGGTATTCTTTCCCTTTACTCCGGTAGTCCTTGATGAATTTGTTAAATCAGAGAGGTATAACAGAGACCAATTGGAAAACTGCCGGTCTACTTAATACTTAAGGGTTCCTGTGGCTCTTAAAAACAACAAACAATACTTCATTAGATTTGTTTATTGATGTTTTATTGTTGTGAGCATTAAAATTATAGTTGCTTAGGACACTCATGATAAAAATTTCCTGAGACCCTTAAATCTCAAATCTGAAATGCATTCCACAAGATCTTGATACAAATTCTTATTTGACCTTAGAATAACCATGAGTCAGTGGTGTTCTTGCCAGTGAGGTAAGTATGTGGCATGTATACTCATCAGTGAGATAAGTACTTAGGAAGTATTTTCCCAAGTTACAAAGGGTGTTATATATAATGGATCTGTCTGGTCACACTCAAAGAGAATTCCAAGGAGCAACTGAATTCTAGACCTTATTTAATAAATAATTTTGGTTTTATGATAAATTAAGATTTTTGTTTCATAAAGTTGAAATTCGGAGTGGTTTTTGCTATGATGATCTTACTAACTACCAAGTTTGAACATTTTAAAATGTGTTTTAAAGAATACTTTTGTCTTAATATCAGGCTACATTGTTGTTGTTAAGTAATGTGGAGTCAATTCTGACTCACAGTGACCCTGCACAGGGTTTCCGAGGCTGTAAAGCTTTACGGGAGCAGAAAGCCTCATTTTTCTCCCATGGAACAGCTGGTAGTTTCAAACTGCTAACCTTGAGGTTAGCAGCCCGATTCATAACCACTATGCTACCAGAGCCCCTTTTTAGGCTACATTAGTTCATTATAAATGACTAAGTTTCTCAAATAGCAATATACATAGAAATCAGCAACTTTGCATAGGGCCTTATGCATATAAAGTAAATGCCCAGTAAGTACTTTAATGTGTCTGTTGTGTCAACAAGAATTGATATGAGAAAAGTATCACTTAGAGAAACATTAGTATACCATATTACTTATGAAATCACTGTAAGTACACTGAGGAAATAGCACTTCATAGAAGGCTATCATAATATTTATTTATAGAGATATATTTTTGCTTTTTTGTGATTTCTTCTATGCTACATAAATCTTAAGTTGATAATTAAAGCATAAAACAATTACCATATAATGGCAAGTAATTGATCTTGTTTTTTATAAATATAACATTGAATAAAGTTAATAGATGTGTTACTAGTTATATGATAGCAAATCTAGCAGTCCAGGTAATTCTGAAGATAGTTGTTGGGTCATACCTTTGACTTCTGAGGACAGTTTCTTTTATATCTTATAAAGGTTGAAAGTTATAAGCTTATGTATTGATGATAGCTTAAAAATACTCTGAACTTAAAATTTCATTGACAAAATTCAATTGTCCACCTTTTTGCAACTTTATTTAGGAAACTTATAACAGTTATTTTTTGGTAACAGTCAACATTATTTGGCATTTTGCATATCAATTTTAATAGCTTAATATTTTAAGTGCTTATATGTTTCCAGTAGACAGGATGTTGTTTTTGTTAAGTGCGTTCAAGGTGGTTCTGACTTGTAGCCACCCTATATATGGTGGTTTCCATGGAGCTGCCGGTGGATTTGAACTGCTAACCTTATGGCTCACAGTCCAGTGCTGATCCAACAGCACCACACCAGAACTCCACACCGCCACATCCATAAGCCATAATTTCTTTGTATGTTTGTCAAAGAGCAAAAATGATGAAGTCTGGTTAAAATGAAAAGTAAAGAGTTTTTATTGAGATGCAAGACAATTAGCAAATTGGAAATCACAAGATCTAGAGGATTTTGAACCAGTTGATCCCAAGAGGAGATAGTTCAAAGAGTTTATTAAAACAACGTCAGTCAAAATTTTGATGATTCGCTTGATTGGTTGACGTTTAGGTAATAGTTACAAATTGGAAGAGAGTACATCTAACAGGTAGAATAAGATTGTGTGCATTTCTAAAGTTTTAAGTTACAAAGTAATCATTAAATTGGGCACATCCAGCTTCAGAATAATCATGGTGCCCGTCTTGCGTGACTTTCAGGGATAAATGTGTAATTCCAGTTTATTTTGAGTAAGCATCTATTCTGAGAATTGTTTGGGGCCCTACTTCAGAAACAGCAAACAAAACCCTTAAGCTAGTACAAATTACATTGTTCTCTGAAATTGTATAAAGAGTCGTTTTCTAAAGGTACAGTAACAAGAGGCTACGTTCTTGATGTAGGACTACTTTTGAGTCAAAATGGGATTTTAGCCTTCAAATTTAGCATAGCCATCATCTTCTCATGGTGGAGTCGTAACCTAATTTGAGCTGCTCTTACCTCATGGTTAGTATTACAAAAGAAGAAACTAACGCCATGTTCTTTGTTTTGTGTGTGTGGCATTTTAGGTTCATGAAAGCTTTAAGTTATGCTTCGTTAGATAAAGAAGATCTATTAAGTCCTATTAATCAAAATACCCTGCAGCGATCCTCCTCAGTGAGGTCCATGGTGTCCAGTGCTACCTATGGTAGCTCAGATGACTACATTGGTCTTGCTCTTCCAGTAGACATCAATGATATATTCCAGGTATTGTCATAAGTTTTATTATTTTCTGGTGTCGTTTTCATGTTGTATAACTGCTTACTAGAAATGGTAATTTACAGTGAATTTAATTTTTGGAAAAGTGCTTTCTTTGCTTTGGGGCAGGGCAGGAAAGACTAAGGACTATGACCGAGTCTAGTGTAGGCTACGGCTTTGTGTAGTGTTATTGTAATGGTTATTATTAGGGCTGGTGTTAGGGTCAGGGGTTTGGACTTGGACTAGGAGTAAGACTTGGTCTATAGTTTTAGGGTTAGTTTATTTTTATCTATTTATTTGATTTCCTCTTCATTTGGCATTTCTATAACTACGTCATTCCCCCTTTTTACTTTTTGCTTTCGTTGTTGTTTTAACATGATAACTTTGGTTCCCTATTTTCAGTCCTGTAGGTTTGTTTTACTTTGAATAATTCTGTGTCTGGTTTGAGTTTTGAATGATTTGTCTTGTATGTTAACCTTAAGTGGTTGTTGGTGGTGGTGGTGGTGGTGGTTTCTTGGTCCAAAGAGCTCTCTTTAGTAATTTTTTGTAAGGTTTGTCTGGGTTTTAGAAATCATTTTAATTTGTGTTTATCTGGAAATGTTTTGCTGGGTATATGATTCTTAGCCACCACTCATCTGTCAGTTTGTTATACTATGGTGGCTTGTGTGCTGCTATGATTCTGGAGCCTATGCCACTGGTATTTTAGATATCAGCAGGATTGTCACGGTAGACAGGTGTCAGCTAAACTTCCCGATTAAGACAGACTAGGAAGGAGAAATGGACTACTTCCAAATAGTTAGTCAATGGATAGCAGAATCTTTCAACAAACTGATGCAGCCCTGGAGGCACTCACTCATCTCTGCCAAGAAATTTTGATGACAGCTACCTGACCAGCTGATTGAAGAGCTCCATATTTGTACACATTTCAAAGAGAAATGACCCAGCACATTACAGACATCATGTGACAATATCATTAATATAGCATGAATTAAAATTTTGCTAAAGATAATTAAAAAACAGCTATAACGGTACATTGACAGAGAACTTCCAGCGGTTCAAGCAGATTCAAACGAGGACATGGAACAAGAGATGTCATTACTGACGTCAGATGGATTTTTGGCTGAAAGCAAAGAATACCAGAAAGTTGTTTACCTGTCCTTTATTTACTACACAAAGGCTTTTGATTGTGTGGATCATGACAATCTCTGGACAACACTGTGGAAAATTGGTATTTCTGGAATGTTTATTTGTTCTCATGCAGAACCTGCATATAGGACAAGAGACGGTTATTTGAACAGAATAACGGAACACTGAATGGTTTTAAGATTAGGAAAGGTGTATGTCAGGGTTATATTCTTTCACCTTATTTATTCAGTTTGTATGTTAATCAAATAATTTGAGAAGCAGGATCATATGAAGAAGAATGTGGCATCTGGATTGGAAAAAGACTTGTTAGCAACCTGTGATATGCAAATGATTCAACCTTGCTTGCTGAAATGGAAGAGAATTTAAAATACTTACTGATGAAGATCAACGACCACAGCCTTTGGCTGTACCTCAAAGGAAAGAAAACAAAAAATCATCACCACTGGATCAATTATTAAATGGAGAAAAGATTGAAGTTGTCAAAGACTTAATTTTGCTTGAATTAACCATCAACGCTCATGGAAACAGCAGTCAAGAAATGAATCAACATGTTGCATTTGACAAATCTGCTGCACAAGACCTTTTCAAAGTGTTCAAGAGCAAAAGGCATGTTTGAGGACCAAGGTATGCCTGACCCAAGCCAGGATACTTTCAGTAGCCTTGTATGCATGTGCAAGTTGGACAGTGATTAAGGTAAAACATAGAAGAATTGATGCATTTGAGTTGTGGTGTTGGAGGAGAATATTAAAAGTACCATGGACAGCCAAAAGAACAAACCAATCTGTGTTGAAAGAAGTACAGCCAGAAAGCTCCTTAGGAGCCAGAATGGCTAAACTTCTTCTCTCATACTTTAGACATATTATCAGGAATGCCAAATCCCTGAAGAACGACATCATGCATGGTAAAGTGGAGGTTCAGAGAAAAAGAGGAGGACCCCCAAGGAAATGGCAAGAGCAGTGGGCTCAAGCATAGCCAGGGTAGTGGGGTTGATGTGGAAGCAGGCAGTGTTTCATTCTGTTTGTGTATAAGGTCACTATGAGTTGTTGCAGACTCGAAGGTACCTTACAACAATAGTATGATTCTGACCAATTCTTTTCTTTCAGAATTGTATATATGTTATCCGATTGTCTTCTTGCCTACATGATTGCTGCTAAGAAATTAGAGCTTAGTTGTGTTAATACTTCTTGGTAGGAGACTGTCTTTTTCCTGAGCTGCTGTCTTTGGTTTTAATGGTTTCACTGTATGTCTTGCAGATTTTCTTTTGGGATCTATCCTGTTTGAAGTTCATTTTCAACTTCTTGACTGCTTATCTCCTCATCTTTCCCGATGGTTAGGGAAATTTTCTTCCAACACGTCTTTGACAATTTTCTTTCTCGCGCTCTCTCTCTCTTTTTTGGTCTCTTCCTTTAATGGAATTCCTGTCACATGTAAATTATACCTCTTCATAGTGTCCCATATACATCTTAGACTTTCTCAAAATGTCCTTGTTCTCTTTTTGATTGTTACTCTAGCAAGTGAATATTGAGTAATTGTCTTCATGCTCACTTAGTAGACCTTCTATTGATTCAGTATCATATCTTTGTACTTTCAATGTATTCATGTCTGAAATTACCTGCATTGATCTTCTGGCTTTCTAAAGGGTAGTTTTTTTATATAGTTTCCAATTTTACCTTTATTTTGTCAGATTGATATTACAGTGTTTTTTGAGTTCTTCTAACGTTTTGTTTTTGGTTTTCTTAATTTCATCTGTAGATTTCTCAATCATTTTTTCAATCCATTCAATGTACCTAAATATCAATGTTTTTAGTTCCTAATCAAGGTAGTTCTGATACCATTTCTGATCTAATATTTTCTGTTTCTGTATTTTGGTAACTTGTCTGAGATACTCTGTCTTGTTTCTTTGTGGATTTTAGAGCTGAAATTGCCTGATTTCTTCACGACACTGTCATATGTATATTTCATTAATGAGTGTTTGTTGGTGTGTTCTCTGGCACTCAGCGATCTGTACCGAGTGAATGGATGTGTGAGTGCAAGTTCTCTGTTTGCTGTTTGTTTAGGTTATTTCAGGGTGCGTTCACGCGCCGCCAGACACAATGGTGATATCAAGGTGATTATTTTTTTAAGGCAGTTTTATTTAAAAAAACATTTTTTTGAAGTAAATTATTTTTCTCTCATGATGCTTATCTACTTTTTATTTACTATCTTAAAGTTTTAACATGATTTTCCCCCTTCCTGTGTTAAGTAAGTCTAGTGTTTTCATTCTTTATCTGTAGGAATACAGTAAATTCCTAACCTCGTTAGGTGTATTTTCTTTATTCCTAGTTTTTTAATCTTTGATCCTGTTTATTCCACATAGAATAGCCATATGTGGTGCCCAGCCGTATAAAGTACCTGTAAGGTCTCTACATGGTATATGTTGTTGTTGAGTGCCATCGAGTCGGTTCTGACTCATAGCCACCCTGTATAGGGTTTCCAAGGGGCAGCTGGTGAGCTTGAACCACAGACCTTGCAGTTCAAACCAATGTTGCAGTCCAGTGCATTAACTGGCAGCGCCACCCCAGGGAGTCTGCAAATGGCATAAAGTCCTAAAGAATAGACATTGACTCAGAAGTCTAAAGACATTTTATGTAAATGCTAAAATAATTATATTAATATCCATTAACTTACTAAGAATATCATATAAACTTTTAGGATAATTTATTTCTTCAAGTTTGGGTAATTTAAACTTCTGTAAACGTTTCATTGTGAATTATATGCTATAATTATTTGTTTACATATTTGTTCAATTTAAATTATGTTTCATTAAATTTTGCCAGTGTTTATAAAAATGGACTTCTTTTTATATGAGCAAACTTATCATGTTTTTATATCTGTTTTAGGTAAAGGATATTCCCTATTTTCAGTCAAAAAACCTATCTCCGCATGACGATCGAGCTTCCAGAGTATTTGCTCACGATGCAGGCGGTAATGCATGGCCTTTGTTCTCATGAAACTAAGTTACTGGGGAGTGATTCTTAAAAGAACTAACATATACTCACTTTTGGATCCTTAAAAATGATACCAAACTATTACTGAGTTAAACTCAATGATAAATGTTTGTGAAGGACTTCAGAAGTCTCTCAAGAAGACAAAATTATCAGGTGTTTGAGGTTTTTCAAAATTAGTGCATGAAACAGTTGTAACACTAATCCTCATAGGTCAGAGACACAACTGTTTGTGTAGGTAAGGAGGTAAAGCGTACTTATAAATTTCATGGTCTCTCCTTATTAGGAATTTTTATATTTTCTGAATATACATGTAAAAACCTCTAGTTTTATAGCTTGAAAATCTTGATTTTTCTTTTTCAAACAAGTATTTCTCTACTCAGAATTAATACTCTTCATACTGAGGATGACTGAATGAATCTTAATTGTATATTATTAATTTTCTGTTTTGTATTTTAAATCTCTTGAAAATAATATAAATGAATCAACTGATTTTGCTTCTTTTTGTAATTTAAAGCAAATAATTCTTTTTTCTTCCTGTTAAGGTTTGTGTTTGAGCATTTAATTTCCCTTTAAAATATCACATAGGTTTGGTAAGGCCCCTTAAAGAGGTGTTCCTGATGACTTTCTTTGTCACCTTGTGTTTTCTCTGTATGCATACACAGGTCTTCCATCTGGAACTGGAGGTCTTGTGAAAAACTCTTTTCACTTGCTGCGGCAGCAGATGAGTCTTACGGAGATAATGAATTCAATCCATTCAGATGCTTCCCTGTTTTTGGAGAGTACGGAAGACACTGGGCTGCAGGAGCATACGGATGATAACTGCCTGTATTGTGTCTGTATTGAAATTCTGGGTTTCCAACCCAGTAACCAACTAAGTGCAATATGTAGTCATTCAGGTGAGTGCTTATGCCCTTCAAGATGAAGCCACTGGAGTTTGAATCTGCTGCAGTCTCAAAGCTCCATCCCTTTCTCTATTCTCATACCTCTACTGAGTCTGAAATACTACTTTCATCTCTTAACCTGCTTATTCTGCAACACTGAGGAAATTTTAAAAATAAAATTGTTTCTAAACATACCTTTAATTCTCATGTCTTTTGCTAATAATTTTATTTTTAAAATACATGTGCAGTGTTTATGTAGGTTGTTTTAAGTGCCTGACAGATAGATACATAACGTTCTTATAAGTAAAAATTTTCAACTATGCTAAATTTACAGATCTTCTTTTCCAAGGAACCAAAGTATTTTCTGCTTAGTATTTAAATAGTACTATTAGGAATTTTGTGGACCCAAATATGGTGTAGTGAATTATCTAATGTCTCTTCTAACCATAGTCTGTAACTCCCACCAAACAACGCTTCTGCCCTGCTGGGTCTGGGTAAGATAAGGTGGGAGAAGATACTGATAGGATAGCACGATTCAGCTGTGGATGTTAGCAGACTTCATTGTAAATATAAAATCTTGAAACTCCAGCATGGGTTTGAAATGAGCCATCTCAGAAACTGGAGACAGCTGTTTTTACCATCAGAGAAGAGGAGCCTAGAGTGGAGTGCATCTTTGGATCCCGAGATCCTTGTGCATTGAACTGCCTCAACTCAGGGACACAAAGCAGTGAAACTGGAGGAGTGGCAGATGACCAGCAGCAGCAGAAACAAGAGCCGGAGCATGAGGCAAAGCAGTGGACTTCTCAGCCCACAAAGCAAGTAATCTGAGTGACTTTGGGCTGGAAGCTTGCTCATAGAGTGGGGCACTAAAGTGAGGGAGCTAGGTTTGTTGACCCATGGAGTTAGAGCCTAGTGCCATCAAGCTGAAGCTTACAGTGGAGTGGTGTGTCCTGTGTGCCTTATCAGTAGCTGACTGGAAGAATTTCCCTGAGCATTTCCCGAATTGTAACCTGTTAAGTCCCTTAATAAGCCTCATAACTGTGAGTATGTTGTCTCAGTCCTTGGGATCATTGCGATGAATTATCGAACCCAACTGACTAAGAGGGCTGAGGGTGAAGTGCCAAGATAGGGAATGAGAGTCATGTTGACATTGATCTAGTTTTCTGGACATTGAAAATGTAGCCTTTTACTCCACTCTGTCTAGGTGCTATGGTGAACAGAGCATGCAACTGTCAAGAAGACTAAGTTTCTAGCTGAGTTTCTTTCTCTGAATCGGTTTTCTAAATAGGATGAAAGTCTATGTAATTTCCACAATTTCTTAAAGCAGTGAGATTGTGTGGTTTTATAAATTGCCCAGTGTTGATGGCCAGAGTCTTCCTAATTTCCATTGTTGTAGTCATTGGGTGACTTCATGTACATGCTCAGGAGATTTATAGATCAAAAAGTTGGTGTCAGTTGAACAACACTAAGATGTCCATCTAGGAGTAACTTAGCATTGCATGGGTAGTAGAGTAAATGTAATTTTAAGAAATGAACTGAACTTTAGATAAGATGAAAAAGTGTGATTCTTATATTGGTACATATTAAATGGGAAAAGTAACAAGCCATAGAATAATACATACAATTTAATCTCACCAACCAATAGACAGAACAAGAAACAGAATATGTAAACTAGCAAAGGATCTGAAATTATACGTATCAACTTTTCCATTTACCCATGGAAAGGGGAATTTAGATTGGGGTAGGAGGAATAAGCAAAGATTGTCACTGTGAGGACTAAGGTGACCCATATGCATGCAAAAGCTAGACAATGAATAAGGAAGATGATAAAAGAATTGATTCATGTTATGATATTGAAGAAGGGTATTGAAAGTACCGTGTACTGCCAGAAGAGACAACATATCTGTTTTGGAAGAAGTATAGCCAGAATGCTCCTTAGAAGCAAAGAAAGCAAGACTTCATCTCTCACACTTTGGACATGTCATCAGAAGGTACCAGTCCCTGGAGAAGGACATCACGCTTGGTAAAGTGGAGGGTCAGCAAAAAAGAGAAGACCCTCAGTGAGGTGGATTGGCATCAGAGGAGCACTTTCTGGACTGTCGTAAACTTACTTTGGAAATCTTCATGATGAAAAGTTGCTGAAAACTGGGAAGAAATTACGAGAACCATCCCCTCTAAAAAGTAAATGAAAAGTAAGTATTGTGCTACTTTAATTGAAATGAAGCTGTCCTTTTTTATCTAGACCTTCAAGACATTACCTATTCCGACTGGTGTGAGCAGACGCTCCATAACCCCCTGGAAGTGGCTCCCTCTAAGTTTTCAGGGGTTTCTGGGTGCAGTGACGGGGTGTCTCAAGAAGGCTCAGCCAGCAGCACCAAAAGCACAGAATTGCTACTAGGTGAGTTTGCACATTCAAATCTAATCACTGTTAGTGAAACTATTCTTAAAATCTTTCATAAATACTGTAAATTAAAGCTGAGAATTATGGCAAGCCAGTTTTAAAGAGGTCTGTTTCCTAGTAGATTTTTAAATTTCGTACCTTGTTTCAGTGACTAACATGCCTTCGTAGCCGTATGCTATTATTAAGAGTCTTGCTCCCAAAATGACTTGCAGACCAAGTGCATTCAGTCTCAGTGTTAGATCTTTAACTAGGCAAAGTTTAAAAACAAATTCCATGAGTCATAATCATAGTCTATTATGATACAGATAAAATGCTTCACACTAATGTTTTGGGTTTTTTTCCAGGTGTTAAAACAATTCCAGATGATACACCAATGTGCCGTATTCTCCTTCGAAAAGAAGTTCTAAGATTAGTTGTTAATTTGAGTAGTTCCGTTTCAACTAAATGTCATGAGACTGGACTTTTAACGTGAGTATGGGCATTAGTGATTGGTAGCGTAGTAGTTATGAATCGGGCTGTGTACCTCAAGGTCAGCAGTTCGAAGCTACCAGCTGTTCTGCATAAGAAACATGAGGCTTTCTGCTCCCGAAAAGATTTACAGCTTTGGAAACCCTTTAGAGGGTTGCTGTGAGTCGGACCTGACTCCACGGCACATAACCACCAGCCACCACCATGATAAAAAGGTATTCTGTGTGGTAGCACTGTAGGGTAAGCACTGGACTGTGAAACCGCAAGATCAGCAATTCAAACTCACCAGCTGCTCCTCAGAAACTCTATTTAAGGTCGCTATGAGTTGGACTCGATTGAATGACAGTGAGTTGTGTGTTATGTTAGAGTAATTAGCTTACATCAGTACTCAACTGTGCTTACATGCTTGAGGCTAGCTTTCTTCATATATTTCAACTGAAGCGCCAAGTAACAGCAAATTGAATGCAGAAGCAGAGATGAAAAATCAGGCTCTCTTTAAGTCTGCCCCACACCTGAATCTTTTAGTAAAACCACAATTTGAATTGTTGAAGCAGGCACAGAAAAAGTTCAGTAAAAGATATTAATAACTAACATTAAAAATGCATTTCTATTTTCAAACATAGTTTTAGAAACATTTGAGTTATTCTAGGTTGATAAATGTTGCGTTTTTTAATGCCATTAAAAAAGAATCATTTCTAACGTTGTAAGAAACATTGACATTTTGACGATTTTAAAAGAAATAATTCCAAATTTATAATAAGTAAAAAGTAGGAATATTTGTTATTTTATATTTTGGTGCGATCCCTAATACAGAGTTTAATCAGCATCTGGTTTGTTAAGTGCCATCGAGTCTGTTCCGACCCATAGCGACCCTGTACAGGGTTTCCGAGGGTGTAAATCTTTACAGGAGTAGAAAGCCTCATCTTTCTCCCGCAGAGCGGCCGGTAGTTTTGAACCACTGACCTTAAGGTTCGCAGCCCGATTCGTAACCACTACGCTACCAAAGCTGTTTAAGAAGTAGATGATGTTACATTGGGAGAAAAATAGGTAAATTTTGATTATAATTTTTATCACAGAGAGATCTTTTGTTTCCATTTAGAATTAAGGAGAAGTATCCTCAGACATTCGATGACATCTGTCTTTACTCTGAGGTTTCCCATTTGCTGTCACACTGCACATTTAGATTGCAGTGTCGGAGGTTTATACAAGAGTTATTTCAAGATGTACAGTTTCTACAAGTAAGTAAATTACATGTAAGGACCATTGGAATTTGTCTCACATGAGTAATTCTGTGTTTGAAATAAATGGAAAGGGAGACTATACTGAGTTATGTGCTTGGAAGTGAAATTAATCGATGATATAACATTTCTTTCCCAGATGCATGAAGAAGCTGAGGCAGTGTTGGCAACACCACCAAAGCAACCTGTAGTTGATACATCTGCTGAATCCTGACCTCATGTTTATGATGTGTATAGGCAGATCCTATACACATTCGTAATTGTGGATTTACTAAAAGTCTCAGAAAAAAGCTGATTGACTGGACAGCAAAGACAGGAGTATCTTCTGAATACTGTTCCAGCAATTACTGGTACATGAACAGTTGGGACTGCTGACTTCCCTAGCCAAAACAACTTCCTTCTCATTACCAGAGTTTTAGGAGTTTTATTTAACATTGTATGCAAGAGCCATGCACTGAATACTTATGTAGGTTTCTTATTTGTTTTCATTTCAAGAGCATAAAGACAGTGAAACACCAGTAGGATCTGCAGAAGCACTCTATTATGTCTGAGTTCTGTTTTTAGGGTATATATATATATATATATATATATATATATAAAGATGCCTTGTTTGTCAATGCATTTGTGCAAACCAGGAATCTCTTACACCGCAGGGTGTGCTCTGACTGCTGGTAGTCCAGGGAAGAGCTTGGTGCACCCACATTTCTATTCATGTTGGTTAACACTACTTCAGAGGTTTGTCACCTCAAAATGAAAAAGAGCCTCAATAACTCGGGATTTGTAAGTTATTTTTATGTTACTAGGATTATGTTAAAGTTCTTATTTGTTTTCCATCCCTTCCAACTTTATTGCAATGTAATGTTGTAGACTATTTGAACCAATTAAGGTTTTTCACTACAGTTCCTGATTAAAATCAGAAAATCATGCTATAATTCAATTGAAAGTATTTTCCACTTTTAGAATGGACTTCTGATCTTACCAACTTCCCATGTAATTTCTTCAAATGGGAACTTGAGCAAGCACTATGAATTTAGACCCAAAGCAAAAGAAAGCATTAAATAAAGCTTTGGATCTCCCAAGGAAATGGTAAGTTTGCCTACAATTTACACATTCCATGGGAAAATAAGAGCCATATTTCCTTTTTAAAAAAGATTAATAAAACTGGTTCTTACGTTTCAAAATTGTAGTGAAAAGCCTTAAGCACCAAATTTTAGAGCAGCAGTAATTTAATTTTTCTACCAGTGTTGTTGTTTTGCACAAATTAAATGCAGTGATAGGTGAGTTTATGAATGCAGTAATTGCCTTTATCACATTTGTGAAATAGTTTCGTTGATGAGGGCAAGGTGTTTTTGGTTGTTTTCATTTGTATATGTCTAAAAATATTTGGAAATTTTTACAGAAATTAAACATATATGCAAATTTGTATATATAAATATAGCATGGCCATCATCATTAGAATGCTTGTAAATGAAAGGAGTATCTTTTTTTGAGATCTGTATGTAAGTAGAAAACAAAAATTCCAGCCGGACTGATTTGGACCCTTTTTTAATTCATTTGTGTATACCATTAAAAAAACAACAACAAAACCATCAGCTTTGACATAGTCATAGCCCATTGATTAATATTTGCCCACTTTGCAGATCCTTTTTATAATGGGTTTATTGTTTGAGATTTCAGTAAAGAACCCTGTGAATTAGAAATCATAACTCACAGAAATGTGCTTTTTTTTGCATTTACTGGCACTGAAAGTTCCTGTTGGGATGAAGCACTTCATCTCACCTCCGAACACCTCTGAGACTGCACGTCAGGGAACTGTTCTCATGTGCACTGTGTAGCAACTTCCATTAGAGCAAAGCAGATAAGGGCTGTAAGCTGCTGCTGAGGTCACAAAGTGGTTCTTCAGATTTTCTCTCATAAAGCCCAAAACTATTGCTGAACCCAAGTGTGTATTTATCGCAGTAGTAACTCTTAAGAACGTTGCCTGTCACCTTGGTCTCTGGTCTTGAAAAAGTCACCTGCCTTTCCAGAGAACCAAACACATCCTAGACCAAATAGTGGTTAAAACTTCAAAGGACGTATTATAGTAATCTTACTCCTAATGGGATTAACATCTTTTAGACATTAATTTTAAACGCTACCTCAGTTAATATAGAGTATGAAATCTGTGGTCTAATCCCTCTAAAGTAACCAGTAATTTGTTTTGACACACAACACCATTCCCATCTCTGTATACCCAACCCTATCATTCTGATTTCTGAAGTTAGGATTTAGTTACTATTAGCTGGAAGAAGTTTTTGATGGTTACTTTGAATGACACTTACCCATCATCATATCTTACAATAGTACTTAATTTGGGGAGACACAGTTTTGTGGGTATAGTAAGAAATACAATGTCTGTACTGAAATTTATAGTACTATTCGGTTTATCTTCGGTTCCCCTGACAGGTTCAATAACGCTTTCTTTGAGTACTTGTTTGTATAAAAGTAGAACTTTCATGATGAAAAATACATGCTGTGCCAAGCTATTAATTTAGATGTTAAAAATATTTATATCAGAAAGGTTAGGAATGGTGTCAGTGGTAATAGAAGTAATTGAGAAAATCATCTATAATAGGTATTACCAGACTATAGAATACCAAAATAATGTCAATATTGTAGTTTTTCAAGACTTTAGAATTAATCTTAACCTACATAAATTTGTACTCTGGCTAATTATTGAATAATTTGGAGGAATTTGAGCAGTTGTGCTAGTTGTAAACTGTGAATTTCTAATTGTAAAGTGAATTGTTATTTCTAATTGAATTTTTTTTTCAAGAAGAGATTTCAGCTTCACATACTAAGTAAATACTGACAGATTAGAAATTTAGTATTTATAATAATATGGTCTAAAATTTCGTACCCTTTTATTTTCTGTTTTATGCTTAGGTAGATTTGAGGGGGCGTGGGAAGGTGTGTTCTCCCTAATTAACCTTTCTCTAATACGAATTGGGAGCACAAGGACATTCTGGGAGTCAGGAGTCCTGTGGAGGCACACACGTTATAGTTATATCTGTTTCTCTGATGTCGCAGTGTGTACAGGTCCTTCTGAAGTGGACACTCTTGTGTCCAGAGCGTGAGGTAATTAAGCTGAGTTTCCAGGACCTGTCCCAATGGCAGAGGAGTCCACAGTGAGGTGTCTCGATGCTTATTTAGATTTGTCTACTGCTATTTATATAAAATTGTACTTCATTCCATTCAAAGGATGCCTTTTATCTCCACATTAAAAGCACAGATCATTAAGCAATAAAAACCATCAAATGTTCTGTCATTCAAATGATAAATGTTTCCATGGTGAGAGTGAGGTGCTAATTTTTGAGTGCAGATTAGCTTTGTAAACTACCTTGGGAAATTTCCTTGGGCAGTAAGGTTGTCCCCTCCCCCAATCTTATGCCTCCAGTTTTGTCTCAAACTCACAATCCATTAAAACATAGGAAAAAGAAAAGACAGACCTGATTGAGAGAAACTTTTATGAGAAGAGCTGTTTAGAATGAAAACATTTCAGATTTTACAAAAGAAACGTTTGGGGAAAGCCGCCATTATTTCCCCATTCACAAAACTGCACTGTTACTGTCTGATTGCAAGTCTCACTTCAGTGAGCAGTTCTATGTAACGCATACCAGTGACATTAAATAGCATTGCTTGCAAAGGCCATTGAAATCTGGGAGAATCTTTCTAGGAGTTTCTTTTTCCTTTAGATGCAGGCTCCCAGGTTAGTTTTCATTCCTGGGAGGTTTCTATCACTCACGCAGAAGTGGGTTTCCCCCTTTGGAGTGTGTTTGAAATGTGGGGGACAGCAGTGTCACAGCATGCGTAACTTGCACATTTTGTTTGATTTTCTCTGTAAACTATTTAATTTGAAAGATGGTGTATGCCTCCAAAAAGCATACCTTGCAATTTTGCCACTAAATAGGTTGATTTAGCACAAAATGCAAAGACTTGGGGTATAGAGTAAGGGGGGTTAAAAAAAAAAACAAAACAAAACTTCATTACTGGCCTGTCAGAAACCCTAAAGCTGCATTGTAAAACAAATGGTGTAAATTAGTTCTGAAAGTGGTAAGGGACTGTGAAAAGACTCTCAGAGTTACTGCTCCCTAGCCACACGATTTCCTTTTTTATTAAGTAATGACGCTGCTACATATTTGGAGGTTCTGGTGTATGTAGGTCACTGGACAGACATTGAAATCTGACTTATATTGTATAACTGTAACATAGAAAGAAAAAGTATTTATATATTTTCTGTAAGAATATTTCATTGAGTTGTGTATAATTTAAATAAGATTTGTCCCCAAATGGTTTTGCTCACCTTGATTTTTTTTTTTTTCTTTTTGTGATTTTCTTGTTTTGTACAATGTGTGTACAGTTTATGTCAAGGGCATTAAAAGCCTCCGGAAGCATAATCTTATCAAAGGGATACATTGTTAATAAAATATACTTAAAATTCTTAAAATTGGTATTGTTCTTTCTTTAAAATTTTAAAACAAATCAGTTGTCACATGGCCTTGATACCCATCCTGTGACTCTCAATAAGGTGACTTTTCAGACCCCAGGGAATACTATCCAGTGCAGTTCAGATGGGTGCTCTTGCATATGTTGTTAATAGACTGTTTTCACTGTCTTCAATGCTGTTCATAATGGAATCAAACATTTACAGTTATTAATCAGAAGTTACTATAAAGGCGTTTGAAAAGTAGATCTGTAGTTGGAACAGCTCTGATGTTTTTGAGGATGTTGATGACAGAGACTGTTAAGATACGTTGTTGTTAAGGGTTGTCGAGTTGGTTCCGACTCATAGTGACGCCTTATAGAGTTTCCAAGGAACAGCTGGTGGTTGGACCACTGACCTTACAGTTCACAGTCCAGTGCTGATCCCGAGTCTTTGATTTCTAACCCACAGCCACCTAGTGGCAGAAGAAAATACCACAAGGAAAATAACCAAGCTTGGAGACTAAAATGACAGTGTCAAAAAGTTCAGATTTGTTATCATTGACTAACTGTGGTAAAATGTCTCACTTTAAGAACTAGAGTTACTTCAGATAATTTGATCTTCAAGCTATTTCCACATAACATTTTCCCCAGTGACTTTCATAATATATATTCAACAAAATGTAATTCACCCCAAAGTAAACATTGAACGCCCACTCATTTTGCAGCTGATCTCTAAAAATAGTCATAGCTGAAATTTAAAAGGATTATTTCATTAAAAAATAACAACTGGTATATAAGACTATATAAAATACTTCTGTATTGATTTCAAGAAAGAAACTCAAATACTCAAACTTTTATTTGCTTGCTTTGGAAGAGGTAAATCAGCCACATTGGTATAGACCTTTAAATTCAATACATCTGGTTACTCTGGAAGGAGCCCTGGTAGGGTAGTGGCTACGAGTCGGGCTGGTAACCTCAAGGTCAGCAGTTTGAAACTACCAGCGGTTCCCCGGGAGAAAGATGAGGTACACCCTCGGAAACCCTGTACCAGGTCTGTATGAGTTGGTACCCACTCCACAGCACACCACCACCACCACCAGTTACTCTCGAGTCCAGGTGAGGTGCTGCAGTATAGATAGTACACTGCGCCCAGCAGCTGCTCCCTGAAAACCCTAGACAGGGTCCCTGTGAGTCGGAACTGACTCGACAGCACTTAACAACAACATGTACTGTGTTGTAAACCTGGTGTGGTGCTGTAGGATAAGCACTGGACTCTCAACCACGAGATGGATGGTTCAAACCCACCAGTCACTCCCTGGAAACAGTGGGAACTGAATTTGCTGCACCTATGAACAACAAATATCCATTTTAACTGCTAATTGGGAAGGGTTTTTGTGTCATTAGGATTCTTTCAGACAAAAGCCAGTTTATCTGTTTACCTGACCTCCTAAAAGACCTCAGTATCCATAAGAAGTTGATTTTGAATGAGTACATACTCAAGTAGTTAATCAGGTTCCATGTAATCAGAATGCGCGGTTGTTGTTGTTAACTGCCATCAAGTCAGTTCCAACCCATAGTGACCCAGTATAGTTTCCGAGGAGCCACGGTTGAATTTGAACCACCAGCCTTGCAGTTCAAACTGACCTTGGTGGTCAAGTGCTTACCTTATGGCAGTTTTTAGAATGTCCGCTAGCATGTCTGTGCTCTGCTCCCCATCTTTGCTGAACCATCTCAGTGTCCTGCATCAGGGAGGGCCAGTCAACACACCAACACAGTATTTTGAGGCCATGATGAAGCTCCTGTTTATTAATGGTCACCGTGCACAGCTGCTAATCAACAGGCTGGCAGCACCCAAAGGTTTCTCAGAAGAAAGACCCTCACAATTTACTTCCCAAAATGCAGCCAGTGACAACTACGGAGCAAAGTTGTGCTCTCATGGGGATGACCATACGTAGGACTCAATTAAGTGACAGCTGTTTGTTTTTCATTTTGTTGCTGAGAATATTACACAAGAACAATTTATGTACAATTCAGATACATTGGTTACATTCTTTGTAACTCATGCTCATTTTCAGAGTTCTTTCTTCGTTCACATAAACTCACCACCCCTTACGTTTCCTTCTAATCTTACAGATTGTTGTCAGTTTGATCCTGTAGAGACAGATCTTAAAAGAGCACAATGCTAATTAAGCTAAACTCGTTTGATTTTTAAGACGACTTCGGGGAATGTTTTTGATTTAAGTTTTAAAGATTTATTTTAGGGCAATAGTTTCAAGGGATCATCCAAACTCCAGAATGTTGCAGAATGTCTGCAGTCCATGAAAATTTCAAATTCTGTTCTGCATTAACCCCTTTTGATCAGCATTCTTTAGCTTCTTTTCTTAAACTGGTCAGTGATGGCACAGGAGGCAGTTGTCCATGGAGGCAATTAGCCACACATTTCCACCTATTGACTCGTCTTCTTGCTCCCAGGGAATAGAGACCAATTGTGCCTTGGATGGCTGCTTGCAAGTTTTTGAGACCTGAGACAATAATGAGCTAGGAGATAGAACAGACACCTGAAACACATGTTTTAGGCCCATTAAGGGGCATGTCCCATGAACCATGAACCTAAACCTCCAAACCAAGAAACTTAATTCCATGAGATGCTTGCTTGTTCATAAGCAGCCTCAGCAACTACTCAGTTTGTGATTATTGTTGTAAACAACTATTACACAACTTTTGCCAATTTAACACAGCCTTCGGTATGGATTACATCTCAATGTAAAGAAAACAAAAATCCTCACCACTGGACCAAGAAACAACATTCCTATCAACAGCAGTCAAGAGATCAAATGACGTATTGCATTAAGCAAATCTGCTGCACAGGACTTTTTTAAAGTGTTGAAAGGCAAAGATGTCAGCTTGAGGACTAAGGTGCGCCTGACCCAAGCCATGGTATTTTCAATAACCTCACAATGCATGCAAAAGCTGGGCAGTGAATAAGGAAGATATTGATGGTTTTGAGTTAATGGTGTTTGAGGAGAATATTGAAAGTGCCATGGACTGCCAAAAGAACCATTAGATCTGTTTTGGAAGAAGTGCAGCCAAGAGTGCTCCTTGGAAGCCAGGATGGCCAAACTTCGTCTCTCATACTTAGGACATATTGTCAGGAGGGACCAGTCACTGAAGAAGGATATCATGTTAGTTAAGGTGGAGGGTCAGAGAAAAAGATTAAGACCCCCAACATGATGGATTGGCCAAGTGGCAGCATCGATGTACTCAAGCATGGCAACAGTCGTGAGGTTGGCCCAGGATCGGGCAGTGTTTTGTTCTGCTGTGCATAAAGTCGCTATGAGTCGGTACCGACTCGATGGCACCTAACAACAACTTATTGACACTGCTTAGTAGTTGGCTATGCAGCTCTAACCTTAATTGGAAATTTTCATCATTGTAAATGGAAACTCAGTACTCCATGAGCAATGGCCCCCTACTTTCTCCCACCTCTGAAAAATACTAATCAACTTTGGCCTCTGTATTTACCTCGCCTTTTTATGTAAGTGACGTCAAACAGGATTCACCCCTTAGTTGAATGACTGTCTTCGCTCAGCATAATGTCTCCAAGCTCCATGTGTATGTATGAAGACCATTCTCTTACTGGCTATATGCCTGTGGTATATACCACATTTTGTGTATCCATTCATCCCTTGATGAGTGTTTAGGTGGCTTCCACCTTTTGGCTGTTGTAAAAAGTGCTACAGTAAGCATTGGTGCATGATTAATTGAGTCTCTTGCTTTCAAGTCTTTTGGGTATATACCTAAGAATCTGTGGCTGGGTCATATGGTGGTTCTCTGAGAGTCATTCAGAAAGTAATGCTACAGAATCTTAGAATCAAGATGTGAAGGTATCGTTTTTTGACATACCATTCATCTAATTTTGGACACTTCTGAAGGTGGTGTTTCCATCTCTCTCACCCTGCCCTGATAGATGTCAGTTTAAGGACTAAAGTGTGCTTGACCCAAGCCATATTCTTTTCAATACCCTCACATGCTTGTGAAAATTCACAGTGAATAAGGAAGGCCACAGAAGAATCCATGCATTTGAGTTACCATGTTGGAGAAGAATACTGAAAGTACCATGGACTTCCAGAAGAACAAATAAATCTGTTTTGGAAGAAGCACAGCTAGAGTGCTCATCAGAAGCCAGGATATCCAGACTTTGTCTCTCATACTTTGGACATATTATCAGGAGGGACCAGTCCCTGAGGAAGGATTGTACTTGTTAAAGTGGAGGATCAGTGAAAACAAGGACCACCACCAATGAGATGGATTGGCACTTTGGCATCAGCAATGGGCTCAAGTGTAACAAAAATTGCGAGGATGGTGCAGGACCAGGCAGTGTTTCGTTCTGTTGTGAATGGGTTGCTGTGAGTCAGAACTGACTTGATGGCACTTAACAACAACAACCCTGACCCGAAGAATTCTGTACTCTCAGGTTTAGACCATGTCAAAACGGCAGTTTGAGCATCCTCAAGGCATTCAAATCATGTTCCTTTTAAATGTTCTTTGAGTTTGAGAAACAAAAGTCTGAAGGGGCAAGATCAGGGCTGTAGGTTGGATAGGGTACAGTTTCCCAAAAATATTCTCATAGGACAGCAGTTGCTATGAAAAAAATGCAGTTGCATTTTTTGTGATGAAAAAAAAAAAAAAAAATCCTCAGCATAACTCCTGGCCTTTAAAATATTTTTCATAAATCCTCATGATTGTCCTGTGTCCTTCAAGGACACCTGTTATCTCTTTGGGATTCCATCTGCCTATCCCAGCCCCATAAGAATGTTTTTGTTTGTTTGTTTTTAACTTTGTGTGAATTGAGTGAAGTCTACAGACAAGATCATCAGCGTTCCATTCAACAATTCAGACACTTTGCTTCATCTCAATGATTGCCGTCCCCTCCCTGCAACACAGTTATCTTCCCTGTGGTTTATTGCTTACATCTTATATTTCACAAATGAACAAAGCAAAAACTTTGATGCACATATACAAAACAAAAAACACATTTCATTTAAATATCCCCCAGGTACATTCTGCAAGTCAGCCTCCTGCCCACAGGCACATGACCTTACTCAGTCTATGGATCTAAAGTCTCTCCATGCCACCACCTCTGCCACTGTCTCTGCCATTGCTGCTTTTCTAGATAGGAGTTCATGCTCCACTCAATGCTCTTCCTCCTTGATGGTTCTAGGATCGTATGTTCCTGAAATGAAAGATGAGCTAATCACCCCCTTTAGTTGCACATCTTTGCCATAACCTGAGTTGACCACTTCTGCCTTGAATTTAACTGGCCCAGCAGATGCCCTCAGAAGCTACTGTTTGATTGGACCCTTCTTTTGAAAGGCACCCTGAGAAGACTGCAGCCATCCACAGATCACAGAGATACGTTTAAACTCATTTTGCTTGGAATAAACCTGTGCATGGATGAACTGGAGCCTTACCAAGACTTTTTGGCTTACCCTCATCCTCATACTAGCTTTGGAGGGACTGCCACACTTTTCCACAATGGTAGTTCCATTTTGTTTTCCCACCACACCCAGGAATGAACTGTCCATAGCTGGTCATGATCCACACAATTAAAAGCCTTTGCATAGTCAATAAAGCACAGGTAAACAGCTTTCTGGTATTCTCTGCTTTCAGCCAAGATCCATTGGACATCAGCAATAGTATCCCTCATTCCACGGCCTCTTCTGAATCTAGCTTGAACCTCTGGAAGTTCTCTGTCAATGTATGCTTGCAGGAATTTCTGTATTACCTTCAGTAAAACTTTACTCGCGTGGGATATCAAAGAGATTGTCTGATGATTTCCGTATTCTATTGGGTCACCTCTCTTTGGAATGGACACAAATACGATCTCTTCCAATCAGTCAGCCAGATATTTGTCTTCCAAATTTCTTGATAAAGCCACCACTTGTCTGTCAGTTTGATGTACTGTGGTGGCTTGTGAGTTGCTGTGATTCTGGAAGCTATGCCAATATTGTGAAGTATGAGTATTCCAGAACACTTAATTGTGCTCATGAAGAATCTGTACATGGACCAAGAGGCAGTTGTTCGAGCAGAACATGGGGACACTGAATGGTTTAAAATTAAGAAAGATGTGCGATAGGGTTGTATTCTTTCACCATACTTATTCAACCTGTATGCTGGGCAAAATAATCCGAGAAGCTGGGTTATATGAAGAAAAACATTGTATCAGGATTGGAGGAAGACTCATTAACAACTTGCAATATGCAGATGATACAACCTTGCTTGCTGAAAGTGAAGAAGACTTAAAATATTTACTTTGGTATGGATTGCATCTCAATGTAAAGAAAGCAAAATTCCTCACCACTAGACCAATAAACAACATTCTTATCAATGGAGAAAAGATTGAAGTTATCAAGGACTCCATTCATTCTTCTTGGATCAACTATGAACACTCAGGAAGCAGCAATCAAGACAACAGACGATGTATTGCATTAGGCAAATCTGCTACATAAGACATTTTTAAAGTGTTGAAGAGCAAAGATGTCAGCTTGCAGACTAAGGTGCACCTGACCCAAGCCATGATGTTTTCAAAAACTTCATATGTATACGAAAGCTGGAGAGTGAATACAGAAGACCATAGAAGAATTGATGCTTTTGAGTTATGGTGTTGGAGGAGAATATTGAAAGTGCCATGGACTGCCAAAAGAACCAATAGATCTGTTTTGGAAGAAGTGCAGCCAGAGTGCTTCTTGGAGGCCAGGATGGCCAAACTTTGTGTCTCATACTTCGGACATATTGTCAGGAGGGACCAGTCACTGGAGAAGGATATCATGTTTGGTAAGGTGGAGGGTCAGAGAAGAAGAGGAAGACCCCCAACAAGATGGATTGGCAAAGCGGCAGTATCAATGGGCTCAAGTATGGCAACAATAGTGAGGTTGGCCTAGGATCAGGCAGTGTTTTGTTCCACTGTGCATAAGGTCCCTGTGAGTCTGTACCAACTCGATGGCACCTAACAACAACAACCAGCAATGAATAAGGTTGTTATTTTCTATTTTATTTTTTAAAACCTTAACCATTTTAGTGGGAGTGAAATGGTATTTCATTGTAGTTTTGATTTGAATCTCTGATGGTTAATGATGTTGAGCATTTAAAAAAAATTTTTTTAGTGTTATTGTGAATTATGTGGTAGTTTACATGGGAGAACATTAGCTTTACATTCATCCTATCATATATCGTTACATTGCCCTCCTGATTACAATTCCCTCTATGCATCATCTAACAACTAAAGGGTATCTATACCCCACAAGCCTGCCTGCCCACAGCACACAGCCCCTCTCTTTCTCTGGGTATAGAGTCCCCAGCTGCTCTATCTCTCCACGTCATCGTCTCTTCCTCCATCTCTGGCGTCACTTTCTCTGGGTAGGGTCCCGCACTCTGCTTTTCTCCCTTGATAGTCCCTGTTGTTGATACCTTTACATGTCCAACCCTCACTGTCAGTCCTGATAGCAATTATTCACTATTGTGCCACAAGAGTTCTATCCCCATCTCCTTTCATCAGCCTTGCCCAGACAGATTGGATACTTAGTGGAGATTCTACCTTCCTCTGCACCCTCTGGATTTAGGCTCCTTCTTGAAAGCTTGTAAACCACTCACTTCTTGCCTTTATAGTCCCCCCATTTTGGGTAGCCAATGTCCAAGTTGTCCATCCCTGTCTACACTGTGTACTGAGGGGGTGGGAATGATCCTCGCTGTGAAGATTTGTTCCCTCTTTTGAGCTACTGCATCCGTAGGTGTAGGTCAAGTTCATCAAATTGTATCAGATTACTCTTTTTTTTTTTTCCTCTTCTTTCTTCTTCTAGTCAAGTTCTGATTATCCAGCCATTGAAGCCAGGTCAAGTGGGTATTATCTGCAAGTGTGGGTGTTCTTATGCATATGCCCTCTCTTCTTATCAGCTGGATGCTTCACTCTCCACTCTAGTTCTCTGTGGCTGTGTCACTGACTCTGGGCCTAGGATTCCCCACGTCTTGCCATACTGCTAGCCAACCAGGTCTCCACCCAGGTTCACAGGAGTCTGTTGAACGTGGTCAGACTTAGCTCACAACTTCATTGCTGTTTTTCCCTCAGTTTCCCTTGTTGGTGACCAACGCGGTCACCAGCCAGACCGCATGTCAGCTCATGTATTCCCCTTGAGTCTTAGTGTTGGAAGGGGTTTTCCCTGAGGGGACCCGACCACTTGCTTTGATGTCTCCTGGGCAAGCACCATGCTTGTTCTTGTAGTAATCAGTCAGACTGCCATTATTGTTTTTATTTTTCCTGTTGGTCTTTCTTTCAAGAAGTATCTTCTGTTTTTCTAGCTGCTCCAGGCTGGTCTGCTTGTCCTTCCAAGTGGAAATTTCCCACCTCAGAAGATTCTGGATGGGGTTCAGGATTCCACCTATGGTCTTATGCAATGCAAAGGCTCTGCAGGAAACCTCCCTTCACTGGCGCGTTGTAGTGGAGCATCTTTTTATGTGTGTAGTGGCCATTGTAATGCTGTCTTTGGGGAAATGTCTCTTGAAGTCCATTGTCTATTTTATGATTAAGTTGTCCTTTTTTGTTGTCAGAGTTTAAATTTTGATTAGATTATTGATGACTATATATGGTTTCTGAAGATATTCTCTCAGTTGGTAGCTTGTCTTTTCACGTTTTGTTTTGTTTTTTTGTTTTTTGGATAAAGTCATTTGATGAACAAACGTTTTTAATTTTCATGGGGTTTCATTTATTTATATTGTCTTTTGCTGTTTGTGCTTTTGCTATTAGATAATCCAATGTTGAAAGTTAGGCCCCTGCATTTCTTCTAAGAATTTTGTGGTTTTAGTTTTTCACATTTAGGACCTTATTTCCTCTCAATTTGTCTCGGAGTATTGTGTAAGTCATGGGTCCTGTTTCATTTTCCTGCACATGGAAATCCAAGTTCCCCAGCGCCACCTATTGAAGAGACTGTTTTCTTCCCGTTGAATGGACTTAGCGCCCTTGTCAAATCGCAGTTGAGCATAGATGTGCGGTTTTATTTCTGATCTCTCAAGTACGTTCCATTGGTCTGTGTATGTATGATTACACCAGTACCAGGCTGTTTGGATTACTGTACCCATATCATATGTTTTAAATTCAGGACATGTAAGTTTTCCTCCTTTGTTTTCTTCTCTTTGAACATGCTTTAGTTACTTGGGGCCTCTTGCCATTCCACATAAAGGCAAAGATTGTTTTTTTTTACTATTTCTGTAAAAACAACAACAAAGGCTGTTGGCATCTTGATCAGGATTGCATTCAGTCTGGAGATCTCTGTGGGTGGTACTGACACCTTAGTGTGTAGAGGGAACAGTTTTACATTTATTTAAGTGTTCTTTAATCTCTTTCAGTTGTGATGGAAAATGTTTTGTTTTGATGCCAGGCCTGTCCACTAGCCTGCTTGTTCTAAGGAAATATTAATTATTTAGCAAGTAATTACGGTATCCTGAATTTCTAAGGAATTTTTACGAATTTAAGTTTTTAAGCCAAATTTTGATAAGTCTAATGGCTATATGAGAAAAAATAAAGTCCATTTAAAGAAACAAATATTTACAGATGAAATTATATGATTTTCTTTAAAGTAATATAAGAAGGAGCAGATAGACATGGAGGTGGACTGAATCTTTCATGGCTTAGAAGAAGGTGTTGGGGCTGGAATGATGATACATAGAGGTTCATTAAACTATTGTGAATACTTTTGTATATATTTGAAATTCTCCATACATTTTAGTTTTCAATCCCAACACTTCTGTGTATTGTTGTGTTTGTTGTTAAGTGCTATTGAGCTGAATCTGACCCATACCTACAGACAAATTCCAAAGTTTCTGAATAACAGCTTAAAGCAGTGTTGTTAATTAAGGTGGCATATAGTACTGAAAAGGTTTTAAATACATATTTATTTGGTTCTAAACATTAGGGAGGAATGTTTATGGACAGAGTATAGGTCATAGTGGTATTGAAAGCACAAAGTTCTGCAGCTCAGCATTCCTATTGGTGTGTTGTTAAGTGTCATTGAGCTGGTTCCGACTCAGCAACCTTGTATAGGGTGTCTGAGGAGCAGCTGATGAGTTTCAAGTGCTGCCCTTGTAGTTCAAAGTCCAGTGCTGACCCTACAGCGCCACACCATTGACCCTGGATAGTGTTTTCGAGACTGGAAATCTTTCCAGTCACAGAAAGCCTCATCTTTCTCCAGTGGAGTGGCTGGTGGCTTTGAACTGCTGACTTTACGGTTAGCAGTCCAGTGTCTGTCTTACAGTACCACTAAGGCTCCTTTTGGTATATTGTTACATTTCAAGAAGATTCCTTCCTTGGAAGTACACCAGCAAGTCTCAAACAGTGCCCAGTAGAAATGCCTGGAAACTGATTTCCAAGATAGTTTCCAGATTCCCACCCAAGAGATTCTGATGAGGAGGCTTACAGTAGTACTGGAATGAACATTTTGGGGAAGGTCACAAGGTAATTTATCAGACATATTAAGTAATTGTCAGATATTCACTTCATTGCACTAACACACACACAAAATAATCTGATGGTGAAACACTTTAATTAAGGTTGTTACAACAACAAAGTGAATTTCAGGTTTTACAGATTGTATTTAAAAGAAAATCTATAGAAACAATACTATTTACAAAACAGTCATCACTGTCACTGACATTTCTGTATACGTGTTTCAAATGAACAAATACAATTGCATCATTAAAAAAAAAAGAACATAAATAGGGTAAATGATGACTACTGGCCCCAAAGACTTCTTAAAACTATTAGACTAGTAAAGGTACTCCTTTGTATGGGTAGGAACACACAGCCAATATTTCCCAGCAAAAGACTGAGACATGTAGAGGGCAAGCTGGAAGAGCCTGAGCAGAAATACTGTTTTGTGTAGCTCGGCTCTTAACCAAAAGGCTGGCAGTTTGAACGCCACCAGCCCCTCTGTGGGAAAAAAACTGTAGCAGTCTACTTCTTATAAAGACTTACAGCTGTGAAGATCCTAATGGGCAGTTCTACTCATCCTACAGGGTCACTGAGTTGGAATCACTTGCTGGCAACAGTTGACATAGTTTAGAGGATATGAATACTGCTGAGTGGAGCAGAGTGGGACATTCGGTACCAAAGGCATCAGCATAGACAGAGCAACTGCCACCACACTGAAAGCATCAGCCAACCCTTCTGCTTGCTTAGAAATATCACCGTTGAGGTTTTCCAGGTAGAGGGAAAAAAAAGGAATGTACACGCATTAAACACCTGTTAGGTGCCAGGTGCTTTGCGTCTCTAAAACAGAGAAGATAGAATTGCTCCTCAGCCCATTACAGGTTTCCCGACTCCATCTTTATAGAGTTATGTCTCCGTGATGTCTACCAGCAACGTTTCATTTGATCATTTCAGCGTAGTTTTATCTGGACCCAAACAACCTATTACAGAGTCCAAAGGATGCTAAGTAAAAAACAGCTCATTTATACATAATTCTGGGGAAAATGAGGAACCACAAAATGTGAATGGGTTGACTAGCTGATGTATTTTACCTTCTCCATTCTGAGGTGGTGGTAGTGTTAAGTGCCATCAAGTCAGTTCTGAGTCATAGCAACCCTGTATAGGGTTCCCAGGGAGTGGCGGGTGAGTTTGAACCACCATACTTGTGGTTAGCAGTCCAGTGCTTCTCCTAACAGCACTATAGCAGGACTCCATTCTGAGGTAGTTGTCACAGTTGATGGTAGAAGACTGACACCTACTATGCAGGCGGGCTGCCATTCTGACACTATGTAAGGAGTTCTTCGCCAATCCAGTTCTTTAGCCGTGATAAGAACTGAGAGACTCTGACCCATTTTTTCACATATCTTACCAATTAGATGAAGTCTATGCCTTCCCATCTATAAGAATTAATTTTACTGCATCAGTGAGCTGCAAATTCTTATCACTTCAAGTCTTAAAATCTGCTTCAGCTGCAAACATCTCTAACTTTTTCATTAAACCCAAAAAATAAATTACACAGATGATTTATGTTCCAGTAATAAATCTTCCATGGGCCTTGTTAAAACCTTAAAGCTTGTTCCCTAACTCTGAAAACATTAAACTAGAAGGAGGTTTTAATGAGGGAGCAGTGGTGGTTTGCCGTCATGGGCGCAGGTTTGATTTCCAGCCAAAGCATTTCATCAGAGCTTCCAGTGAAGACAGGAAGAAAGACCTGGTGATCTACCTCTGAAAATTTAGCCAATGCAAACGCTATGGGTCCATTGTCCTTGTGGTTGTCAAGCTAACTCAGTGGCAGCTAATAACAACAACAGATTTTGACAGAAATATATTTTTACTAAAACCTGAGTTTCTAGGACCACAGCTGCCATGTACAGCAATGTGGGGAGGTAGGGAGAGTAGTTCATGCCTACCACTATGTCAAATGCCAGCTCTGTTGTAAGCAATTCCAGGGGAGTTTGAAACGTTAACAGCAGCCAAGTTAGCATCTTCACATGATCCGCTACTGGGAGACAGTTGCTTGAGGAGAAATACTGAGTGGCTTGGCTCTGGCCTTTGAAACCTTAGCAAGATGTTTAAAAACAAACAAAAACTGCCAGTGAGTTGATTTCCAACTCACAGTGACTAAAAAATCAGGTTGGAACTGCCTCATAGGGTTTCCAAGGTTGTAAGTCTTTATAGAAGCAGATTGCCGCATCTTTCTCCCAGCCACTAACCTTTCAGTGCCAAGTGTTTTAACCACTGTGCCATCAGGGCTTCTCAGCCAGGGATGAGAGTTCTGATCGAATCAGACCTGCAGATGGTGAGAGGTCGCTGGGATTAAGGACTGAGGCGGCCAGCACTGTAATGACACCAGCCAAGCCCCAGCGTGCCAGGTACCTGTGGAGCATGCAATGGATGTGCAGGTTACTCAGAGTGTTTGCCTTGATCTACAAGGTGATTGGGGAGCAGCTGCTGTCTTCATTAGGGGGAGATAGGGGCCAATCCAGAGGCACTGCCATTTGTGTTTTGTACTCCGAACAGGGTGCGGGCATTGGTTGATCAGTTGGGAGACTGTTCTTGTCTTCAGACATGGGAGAAGCTGACTGGGATACATAATTCACACTCATTTCTCCAGCTTGGATTTCTCCCAGGGAGTTCAAGTAGTCTTTCTCTAGGGCCCTTAGAACATTTCCAGGTGAGATGAACAGTCCCAGGTGACTTGGTGGGGTGTTAGGTGTCAGTGGGATATGGCCACCGAAGCCCAGGTCAGAGGCTTCCTGGTTATAGGTAAAGTTCTCAAAACAGATGCACTGCCCTAGGGCGGGTGAGAGAGGCATTTTTGTTTTAAGTGGGGTAAAGTAGGCTGAAGGCTTGGGATGTTCCGTTTCAGTGAGTGACTTCCAAGAGGGCGCCTTGCACTCTGCCGGCATGTTTACAACCTCAATTGTATCTGGAACACAGTCCTTGAGATTCATTATTGTTAGGTGAGCGTTGTGCTGGAAAGGAAACAAGAAAACTGTAAGCATAAATGTGTGTCCATCTAAATTGGTCATGTTTTATCAGGGTCACAAGTTAGCAGAACGTTGTATTGAAAACCAAAGAAAGTTTTCCTGACAGAAGAAATCAATAATGATAATGATAATAATAAAACATGAAATACAACCACCACTCTTCTTTCAGTTTGTCGTACTATGGTGGCTTGCAGGTTGCTGTGATTCTGGAAGCTATGCCACAGCTATTTTAGATGCCAGCAGGGTCACCCATAGTGGACAAATTTTATCTGAGCTTCCAAATGAAAACAAACTAGGAAGAAGAAGAGACAGACTATTTCAAATATTAAGTCACTGAACACCTTATGAGTAGCAGTGGAACACTGTCAGAAAGCCAAAATACTGAATATTGAAACAGGACAAAGAGCACCAGAATATTGTCAGCTATTGTGCCTAAAGATGGGCCCCATAGGTTGGAAGGCACTCAAAATAGAGTTGACAGTGATGACATGAATGGAGTAAAGTTTTCAGGACCTTCATTTGCTAATGGGATAAACTCAAAATGAGGAGAAACTGCTGCAAGCATCTATTAATAATCAGAACATGGAATGTACAAAGTATGAATCTAGGAAAATTGGAAGTTGTCAAAAATAAAATGGAAGGCATAAACACTGATGTCCTAGGCATTAGTGAGCTGAAATGGACTGTTACTGGCCATTTAAACTCTGACAATCATATGGTTTACTATGCCAGAAATGACAAATTGAAGAGAAATGCATCACATTGATCATCAAAAAGAATATTTCAAACATCTATTTGAAGTATAATGCTGTCTGTGACAGGATAATATCCATACACATACAAGGAAGACCAGTTAATACCACTATTATTCAAATTTATGCACCAACCACTAAAGCCAG
>NW_006408811.1:2165396-2166795 GCF_000296735.1 Chrysochloris asiatica | reverse complement strand
CAAAGACAACTATACATGTGGACCTCACCAGATGTAATACACAGAAATCAAAGTGACTACAGTAACAGTGGAAAAGCTCCATACCATCAGCCAAAACAAGGTCAGGAGCAGACTGTGGAACAGACCATCAATTGCTCATGTGCAAGTTCAGCCTGAAGTTGAAGAAGATTAAAACAAGTCCACAAGAGCCAAAATATGACCATGTTAAGAACAGATTTTATGAATCAGACACTAAAGACAGAAGATCAGGAGAGTTGTGGGATAACATGAATGACATCATACAGAAAGAAGCAAAAAAGAAGGCAATAAAGAAAAAAAAGGACCAAATGCTTGTCAAAAAAGAGTCTGAAACCTGATCTCCAGCATAGAGATGCTAAAGCAAGTAGAAAAATGAGGAGGTATAAGAGCTGCACAAAAATATTCAAAGGTCAATTCAAGAAGACAAAGTCAAATATTGTAATGAAATGTGCAATGATCTGGAGTTAGAAAACCAAAAGGGAAGAACATGCTCAGCATTTCTCAAGCTGAAACAACTGAGAAAAACGTCAAGCCTCGACTTGTAATATTGAAGGAGTCTTTGGGCAAAAAATTAAAAGATGCAGAAAGCATGAAAAGAAAATGAATATAGAGAGTCACTGTACCAAAAAGAAATGGCCAATGTCCAACCATTTCAAGAGGTAGCATGTGATCAAGAGCCAATGATACTGAAAGAAGAAATCCAATGTGTACTGAAGGTGATGACAAAGAACAAGGCACTGGGAGTAGATCGAATACAAACTGAAATTTCTCAACAAACTGCTGTGGCACTGGAGGCACTCACTCATCTCTGCCAAGAAATTTGGAAAACAGCTACCTGGCCGACTGACTGGAAGAGATCCATATTTGTGACCATTCCAAAGAAACGTGACCCAACAGAATGCAGAAATTATTAGACTGTATCATTAATATTCCATGCAAGTAAAAATTTGCTAAAGATAATAAAAAAAAATGGCTGCAACAGGAAGTACATTGGCACAGAGCTGCCAGAAGAGGTTAAAGCCGGATTCAGACAAAGATGTAGAATGAGGGATATCACTGCTGACATCAGATGGATCTTGGCTGAACACAGTGAATACCCGAAGGATGTTTGTGCTTAATTTGACTATGCAAAGGCTTTTGATTGTGTGGATCATGGCAAGCTATGGACAATGCTGTGAAGAATAAGTATTTCAGAACACTTGATTGTGCTCATGAGGAACCTGTGCTTAGAACAACAGGCAATTGTTCAACTAGAACAAGGGACCACTGAATGGTTTAAAATCAGGAAAGGTGCACACCAGCATTTATACTTTCACTAAACAAGGCCATGAGAGCTAAAATATGACCTTGACTATATCCCACATGAATTTAGAGATTATCT
>NW_006408811.1:2094528-2148426 GCF_000296735.1 Chrysochloris asiatica | reverse complement strand
AAGACAAAGGTATAATCAGACTGATTAGTAATGCCACCCCAACACAAGGAAGTACAATTGTGAAAGCCAGAAACAGATCTAGGAGGTACAAGAGGCCGAGGCCAGGCCTCAGACTCCCACTTCCTTTTGTGCTGTTACCATGGACGTACTACGTACTATTCTCTGAGTACCTCTATATATCGGACTTGTTGGTTGGTTGGTTTTGCCTGTGAAGTTTTTCCAGTGAAGAATAACAACCATAAGTTTGAAAGAAGGTAAGAGATACTCGTAAATTCCTTTATTTTCATTTAAATCTAACAAATTGCGCTTTTTAAAGCCCTTGACTTGAGAGGTTTTACTCTTGCCTTTTAGTTTCTAGTTTTTGCTTTTGCTGTTTTGTGTCACTGCAGTGGAGCCTGTCCTGAGGAGTGGTCAGGTCATGGGGCATCAGGAGTCATCCCTGAGGTGTCCTTCTCACCCCTACAGCCCTGCCTTTACCAGCAGGACGCTGGCAGACAGGACGGACTCACACAGAAGTCTGTCCCAGTCACACACCACCATTCAGCCAGCTTGTTTTCCAATGAGGAGTATCTTCAAGAGCCCCTTCCAGGTGGACTTCCTGTGCCCCCCAACCCCCGGCATTAGAGCTGCTCTGTTTTCCTCCTCGTGACATTAGTAGACCTTTCCAGTCACCACCTTCCTGTGCTCTAGGTGTCAGTGTTTGCCATGAAATTTGGGGTGGGAAGTTTCTGTTATTCCTTTCCCTTCCATATTGTTTCCACAACTTCTAAACCAAATACATTTTGACGATACTGACACTTCCACCCACCCACCCTATCTGCCACCAATTTAGCAAACATGGAGTTTGTGAACAAATATTCCCAACTCCTGCCTGGATCCCCACTCTCCCAGCTCAAATCTCAGTGCCCATTGGAATAGCTGGCAAAGTCAGACTGCCATTCCTGTGCCACTGAGCGAGAGCAGCTGGGGAGGTAGCTGCAGAGAGAAAGTTCGCTGCTCTGCTCTCAGCAGACGCCAGTGTCTCCTCTGAAGTCAATACCAAAAAGTGCTGGCTGTGATTTTCAAATTACTCTCAGACTGAGTTCCAGAGAAGTGCCTCAGAGGTTACTGAGGAAGGCAAGAAGTTTCTAGGCCATAATTTAGTCAGATTGGCTCCACTCTTATCTGCCTTATGTAGTGGGACTCTCTGTAACATTTTTATAAAACAAATAGAGAGAAAGAAACCAATGAGAGAGAAAGTTTTCAAATGTAGCACTGTGAATTAGTGCGTACACAGGACTGCAAAGTTGGCTTGAACCTCGAGGTTGGTGGTTCAAACTCACCAACTGCTCCTCGGAAACTCTACACAGGGTAGTTATGGGTCGGAAGCAACTCAACGGCACTTAACAACAACAACAACAACAACAACAATAATCTAATTCCTAATCTAGTCCTGGTGTGGTGCTGTAGGATAAGCACTGGACTGCAAAGTCAGTGGTTAAAACTCAACAGCCACTCCTTAGAAATCCCACACTGGGTCCCTATGAATCAGAAGTGACAGAACAGCACTTAACAATAACAATCTAGTCCTGATGGAGCATTGTAGGACAAGCACTGGACTGCTAACCACAAGGTTGGCGGTTAAACTCACCAGCAGGTCCTCAGAAACCCTATACAGAGTCACTGAGTCTGAACTGACTTGATGGTGCACAGTAAGAGCAATAGCAACCATCTAGACAAAGGCAATGTGTGATTGTTTCCTAGAGCCTGAAGGAAGAAGTCTGATTGGAAAGTACTTACTGTGTTCATCAGGGGTTGTGACCTTTGTGAAGGTGCCATTGGGGCCCTCACCGGCTCGCGTGTAGGGAGTGACAAAAACCTCATAGAAAGATTTTGGCTGTAGGTTTTCCACAACGAATGTTTTTTGTTCAGGGTTATCAATTTTGTGTCTGCAGCCTGCTGAAACATCTGTGATTAAAAAACACCAAACTTTTATTTCAAGAAAAAATTATTTTTTTAAGACTGTGATAGAGGTCTTATGAGAGAATTAGGAATGGATACACTGACGTACTGCATTCGGTAAATCTGCTGCACAAGACCTCTTTAAAGTGTTCAAGAGCAAAGATGTCCCTTTGAGGACTAAGGTGCATCTGACTCAAGCCATGTAGTTTTTATTGACTCAAATGCATGTGAAATTTGGACAATGAATAAAGAAGACTGTAGAAGAATTGATGCATTTGAGTTATGATGTTGGAAGAGAATAATATTAAAAGTACCGCAGACTCCAAAAGAACAAACCAATCTGTGTTGAAAGAAGACAGTCAGAATGCTCCTTGGAAGCCAGGATGGCCAGAATTGGTGTCTCATACTTTGGACATATTGTCAGGAGGGCCCAGTCACTGGAGAAGGATATCATGTTTGGTAAACTGGAGGGACAGAGAAGAGGAGATGGACCGGCACAGTGGCAGCAGCGATGGACTCAAGTATAGCAATGATTATGTGGATGGGGCAAGACCTGGTGGGCTTGGTTCTATTGTGCATAGGGCCACTATGAGGCAGAACGGATTCAATGGAATCTAACAACAACAACAACTCTGACTGAGCACAGTCAATGTTTTTCAACCAACCAAAAATGAAAGCAGAGTTTCACCACACTGGGAACACTGGTGTGGAAGGAAAAACAAGCCATTAATTTAAGCAAAAGGTATTAGTGATCGAGTTAGGAAATAGAAATCTGCAAGAGGCAGTAAGGGCTTGCAAGAGACTTAAAATAAGTTTTAATAATATTTAACAAAGGCAAAGCAAAAAAGACTAGCAAGAGAGTTTCACAAGGAGCTGGTTTTCTTAAGGAGCTTTAAGTTGCTTTAAGTGCTTAGAGTCCGCCATATTGCTTTCTAAGTAAATTGAGGTATCCGTCTCCATCACCTTGTTCTTCCTACTAGTTAGTGTGACAACCTCTTCTGCTTTTCTGGGGATGGGAAGGCCGTCAGTGATAGGTGATGGTTATGAAACATGGTGGATATAATTGATATCACTAAACTGTGCACATGAAAAATGTCTAAATGAAATTTTGTGATATATATATACACATATGTTTCCCAGAAATAAAAGGGGAAAAAAATTGGAAAAGATCTTGCAATAATAGAATTTAGCCTGGCCAGTCATTTAAATTATTTCAAATAATGAAATCTTGACAAAGCGAACAAACCAAGATCCCGACATCACCTGAGGGAAGTACCCTTTCAAATCCTGGCACACACTGCTCCATGTTGGCTTTCAGGTAGACATTGTACCCTCTTATGAAGCCGGGCTGCGATTCCGTGGAATAATCCTTCCAATTCAGCATGAAGGAGTGTGGTGTCAACCTACTCATGACTACTTGAGGGTTGGCAGAAGGAGCTAGGGAAAGAAGTTGGGGGAAGAATAGAGTCATGATTTGGAAAGTTTTCTCAGAGCATTCATGGAAATTCCAACTAGACCTGCTGCTAATTCTAAGAGTTACGTGAGCTTTAACGATGGCAGGATTTGATTGTTTGACAGTTCTTGAAGGCAGGAAAGGAGTTTAGCACTCTTCCTACTCAAGGCTCACCTTTATGGATGTTGAGAGAGACCAAGTAACTTGCACATAGTCATACAGTAAAAAAGAGACCAAAAGTCTTTCTTAGACTTACTTCTGTTCTTGAATTCTAAATACTGTTTAAAAGAAGCCCCTCCCAGAGAACCTACTGAAGTGAGGAGTATGTCCCATTCAAAGAGGTGAAGATGAGTCTGAAGCAGAACCCTTATTCCCAGTTGTGGCTATGCAAAGTTATTCAGAGAAACAAACCAACTGCTGTTGAGTTGATCTTCACTTATAAGACAGAGCAGAAATGCTCCATATGGTTCCCAAGTCTATAAATCTTTATGGAAGCATATCTTTCTCTCCTGGAGTGTCAAGTGAGTTCAAACCACCAACTTTTTGGCTATCACCTGAGCCAAAGTTGTCCAGATATCACTGAAAAAAAAATCCAGGACTATTTGGATGTTTTGTTTCCCATGTGGCTTGGCATACTCAGGGCTATACAGACCACACACATGCAACACGTTCTACTTGCCTGTCTGGACAGTGCCTGCTATCAAGGGTGAACCACCCCCCAACTAAAGAAGAGCCCCTGTGAGTTGGTCTGGCTAGTGTTGAGATAATCCAGGGCCCAGTCGCCTGACTCTCCCACACTTCAGACCCAGAAGGCCCAAGATGGTTAATCAGTAACCACCACGGGGGAGAGTGAACCATTACACCAGGGGGTAGGCAGTGGTATAATTTCTGGTGGGCAACTTCATGAGTCCAAAGGTTAAAAACGTTGCAAAAAAAGAGAAAAGAATACCTAAGTTTAAACATTTTGACTCAGATATCCTACCTTAAAGGTGTGATTCAAAGAAAATAATTATAAATATGGGCAACTGCTTAGTTAAAATGATAGTGATTCAGATAGGATAAGAGATTGTAGAGCGAGAGATCTAGCATTTAAGACTGTAAGATAAGAGAATATGGATTTTCTAGTTTCTAGTTGAAAAACCTTGGAACTCTAGTAAATGTGCATCAACAAAAGACTTTGACATAAGCATACAATAAGGCACTTGGTCATCAGGAAAAGGACAAGGTCAGTTAAAAAAAACCAAAAACGTGCATGGACTAAGACACTATTTTTATCTTAAAAGTGTAGCCTTTTATAGAGAAAGGATTGCCTGGACCATACAGGAAATATTACCACTGGCCATTTACCACTACGTGCCAAGAGTAGCAGTAATTTTTCTTTCTTTCATTTTTGCCCAACATTTTACAAACTATCTAACTGAAAATGTCTTATGTAGGTAAAATTAAAGCAAAATAGAAAAGCAACTGCTTGAATAAATGGAAATCTGACAAGGAGTAAAGAAAGTGTTGAAATTGTCCTAACTCCAGAGGTACGAGTCAATACGGGCGGGGCTCGTTCAATGCCACCTTTCCACATGACTCCTTCCACTTACCCAGTTCTTCGAAGTAGCCTGTTAGTTTCTTCAGTAAAGAAGCAATCCATTGTGTGGATATTTCGTAGATTCTGAAGTTGTATCTGACCCCTGGTATAAATGCATCTAGAAAAGAAAAATCAACTGATTTTCAAGATCACAGAACAATAATCTCTTTATTTCTGAAAAGACAATGATATGTGGACTTGTGTCTCTCAAATCATTTCCTTCTCAGGACTTGTTTCCTGTGTCTCACCTCCCCATCTCCCATTAGGCCTTACACACCTGTCTCCACCCAAGCCTGCAAGGGCCATCTTGCACGTCTTCCTCTTGCAAGCAGCTCTTCACACATGCCCTTATCTATGTGCATGAAGCAGGGTTCAGAGCTAGACCACACATATACAAGGAGGCTTGAGTAACTTCATAGAAAAATGGAGTTAAAAGGTAATGGAATTGTGCCATGAACTTTTTTGAAGCCCCATCATACACTCATCTTGAGTCTCCATCCCCTTCAGTCACTTGCCTTCCTTCTTCTCGCTCAAAGCCAAGCCTTTGAAAGCTTTGCTTCTGCTCCCTCACTTTCCCTCTATGCCTCTGCTTATGGAATCTGCTCCCAACACCCACTGTTCCACTAGAACTGCCCTTGACAATGGCCCAGTCATACCACCCTCGCCTCCACATTCTCTGAGAGTGATGGCTTGCAGGGCTCTCTACTACTCTCTGGGAAGAGACAATTCCCATATCTTTATCTTGTGCCCAGTAGAAGATGCTGCCAACATCTCTGCTCAAAGTACAAACCTGAGCTCCTTTGACTTTGCTAAACTGCACTTGTCAGTGAGTAGATTCTGACCCATGGCAACCCCATGTGTGTTAGAGTAGAACTGTGCTCTGACGTGTTTCTTTTCTTCCAAGAAGCTTCTAGGTAGACTCAGACCTCCAAACTTCTGGTTAGCAGCCAAGTGTTTTAACTATTTGCATCACCTCGACACTGACTCCTTTGTTAAACGTAGCACATTCTCAACTTACAAATCCAATGTGGAAGGTGAGAGTTCAGGTTCAGCATGTTCTATTGCCATTACAGGAACTGATGACTGACTCTCATCAATTCTATGTCTTAAACATCTACTAGAGATCCATCTACTGCTCTGGTTTTGTAAAAACTTTCTCAATTACAAATGAGCAGAGCGTTGAGATGACATCTCACCCCAAATGATAGCAAAGTTCAGAAAGATAAAGCGCAACAAGTACTGGTGATCAGAACCCTCATACGCTGCGGGTGGGGCTGTAAAATGGTACACCCACTGCAGAAACCTCTATGGAGCTTCACTGAGAAGTTGGAAACAGAAATACCATATGACACAGAAATCTCAATACTAGGTAAGCATCCTACAAAAACAAGAGCTATGACATAAACAGAAATTTGCAGACCCTTGTTCATTGCAGCATTATGTGCAACAGCAAAAAGAGGCTAACAATCCAACTGCTCATCAATGAATGAAAGGAAAATCAAATTATAGTCCATACGCACAACAGAATATTCTGCAATATTAAAAAATCATAATATAGATGAACCTAGAGAACATTATGCTGAGTGAAATTAGTCAATCATAAAAGAACAAATCTTGCAGGAGACCACTATTATAAAAGTCAAGAAAAGGTTTACACATGGAAAGAAATATTCCTTGAAGGTTTCCAGGAATAAGAGGTGAGAGGAGAGTAAATCACTAATTAGAATGCTGTTGTTACGTGCCGTGGAGTACGTTCCGACTCAAAGTGACCCCGCATAGGGTTTCCGAGGCTGTAAATCTTTACGGAGAATACTGAAAGTGCCATGGACTGCCAAAAGAACCAATAGATCTATTTTGGAAGAAGTGCAACCAGAGTGCTCCTTGGAGGCCAAGATGGCTAAGCTTCGTCTCTCATACTTTGGACACATTGTCTGGAGAGAACAGTCGCTGGAGAAGGATGTCATGCTGGGTAAGGTGGAGGGTCAGAGAAAAAGAGGAAGACCCCCAATGAGATGGATAAGCCAGGTGACATCATTGATGGCATCAAGTGTGGCGGCGGTAGTGAGGTTGGCCCAGGATCGGACATTGTTTCATTCTGCTGTGCATGGGTCGCTATGAGTCGGTTCTGACTCAATGGCACCTGACAACAACAACAAATCTTTACTGGAGCAGAAAGCCTCAGCTTTCTCCCATGGAATAACTAGTAGTTTTGAACTGCTGACCGTGACATTAGCAGCCCGATTCATAACTACTATGCTAGTATTAACTTGGATGAAGTGAAAGGCAGTAGACAATGAGGAGGAGGTCAGCACAAAAAGGTCCAAGCTAAAAAGGACCCTGGAAGGAGCACAGAGGTAAAGGCACCCAAGGGAGATACTGTTACATACCTAATCCTCAAAGAGCAGTAACAACAAAAATCTATGAGTGGGGACATCAATAGATATGGCTAGACAGGACTACACCACAAATACAAATAGGCTTGATGGAGAATATTTCTATATGTGCAAATAGATCCTTGAATATAGTGGAGCATAGTGGGCAAAGTTATGAAAACTTTTTAGCCCTAACCAAACGCCTTGAAAGAGGGAGTCACTAAGCCTGTGACGTAGAGGAAAAACACACTAACAAAGACAAGGACAAAGAATTCCAGCCTTCTTCGATCCAGAAGTTTGCTATCAAAGTAGATTTAAATGTCAAATCTTAGAACTCAACATTAGAAAGTCTGATCCCCTACCACTCATGCTGGGTTTGTCATTTCAACAATTTTAGCTTTGCTAAGTCAAGGCGTCTGTGAGGTGGTTCAGGGAGCCTAGCTGAAGTTACTGCAACGCGAGCACAGCAAAATGGCGTGCCAGCAAGGTCTTCTTACCTGAGGTGATGACTGTACTTAGGGTCTTGGGGCCTAGCTTTTTCCACTGGAGGCCACAGAGTGGGCCCTTGGGCTGGTCACACCACTCTACAACATAGCCTATGGCATCTTCTGATTGAGGCTTCCAAGACAGAGAGAACCCATCCTTTGTGGCTTCAATGATCTCTTCTTCAATCTCTTCTGTATAAAACAAATAGAACAATCCTTCAAATTAAATAAACTGTATTTTTTCTAAGTGCTAAGAGCAGAAAAATTAATGTGTATATGCAGGGTATTTAGCAAGCCACAGGGGATTCTTGGGTGGGAAGCACTTCCAAGGGTGGTTCCATGCCTCTATTCCCATCTGATTTTTTGATAAAGCCCCTCATCCTGAGATCAAATCAGACATCTGTACCAAAAACCGGGGTTTGTTTTTATGAGGAGACCCTGGGTGGCATTTGCTTATTAACTGAAAGGTTAAGGGTTTAAACCCACCCAGGGATGCCTAAGAAGGAAGCCTTGGCAATCTGTTTCCAACAATATGCAGTTCTACTCTGGAACACATGGGTCACCTTGAGTCGGAATTAATGTAATGGCAACTGGTTTACTAGTTTGAGCTAATAATTTTTACATTTTTAAATAATTGTAAAATGAAAAACCAAAACCAGAAGGAATATGCAATATATTGTGGTACTGTGTAGGATCGGCACTGGACTGCGAACCACAAGTTAGGCAGTGCAAACCCACCAGCTGTTCCTTGGAAACAGGGCCGCTATGAGTGGGAACCGACTCAACAGCACTTAACAACAACAACAAAGAGGTCATAGGATCCACAAAGCATAAAATATTTACCATGTGCTCTTTTACTGAAAACTTTGCTATCCCGTGAACAGTGTCTGGACTCTGTTTTTAAAAATGCCAGTTTCCTGTTGAAGGCATCAATAACGCCGCTTATTTCCCCACGATAATGCTGCTGGCCCCTGAACTACCTTCTGCTCCTGAGATGTTGGGGTTAGGTATTGAGGGGCCAGAAAAAGGAAAAAAATGCAGATAGATACTAAGTATGATTATGCAAGGACGTACACACTACTAAGACCAAGGTTACCATCTCAACTTATTTAATATGCCAGTGGAGTTTTCCTAAGGTCTGACAATCAGGAAGAAGACGATATGGCGTCAGTGGACTACTGATCCCAAGCCAGACCACGCCTAGACCCCGAAGGATGAGAATTTCTCTTTTCTCAATGCTGATGCCCCCCACGGGCATCTGGGCAGTTGTCCAAGTTGGTCACTGACTTGAAGTGGACGCTGATCAAGCAGCTGCTTAGACCCCTGGCCAATGAGGAGCAAATGTTACGCTGAATACGGTAGTGGTAGTTGTGTGCTATGGAGTCAGTTCTGACTCATAGTGACCCTGTATTGGGTTTCTGAGGCTGTAAATTTTACAAGAGTAGAAAACTTCCTCTTTGTCCTGTGGAGCAACTGGTAGATTTGAACTGCTGCTATTTTGGTTAGCAGCCCAGCCTGTAGTCCACTACCTGTTGCTGCTGTTAAGCACTGTTGCGTCGGTTCTGACCCACAGCAACCCTGTATAGGGTTTCCAAGGAGTGGCTGGTAAGCTTGAACCACCAACTTTGTGGTTCAAGCCAACTTTGCAGTCCAGTATATTAACCCACAGTGCCACAAGGACTCCTCTCTAAGTATATACTTATAGTTAAAATGCATTCATTATTTATCTGAAATTCAAATTTAACTGGATGTCTTCTATTTTATTTGGCAACCTTAACTACGGCAGAGCAAGCACCGAGAGAAAACCATGCTTGAACTTTTCTGGGTATGGAATTATTATCCCCTGGAGGGCATCCTCGCTAAATGGCCAAGAGCTTCAGTTAGTTAAATGTGGTTGAGTTGGCTTTGACCCTCTGTAGGGTTTCTTTGTGGGACAGAAAACCTCATCTTTCCCCTGCTGAGCATCATCTTGTGGTTTGAAGTTCAGTGCTTATCCTACAGAGCCACCGTAACTCCAAGAAGCCTACCTGCTCTCCCCCATCAAAGAAAAACACCTCCTATCATATTGAGGCTGAAATATTTCACTTCACTCATTCACACTGACTAAAGTGTTTCTATTTTCAAGCTGCTTCTTTCAAATTACAAATGTGTTGAGAGGGGCGGAGGCAGATGGCAAGAATTAAGAAAATCTTTCAGTCACTAATACCATAGTATGAATTGTTCTTGTTAAGTACTGTGGAGTCGCTTCCAACTCAAACTTCCCAAGGAGTGGCTTCTGAGTTTGAACTGCCGCCCTTGTGGTTAGCAGTCCAGTGCTTATTCTACTGTGATACACCAGAACCCAGTATGAATTAGCTTCACTTCATTGTTTTAGCTCAGCGTTATCAGTGACTTTATTCACTTCAGTGACATGAGAATGTGGACTATTTAAGGAAGGCTAGGTAGGGACTCTGGTAGTGTAGTGGTTACGAATCGGGCTGCGAACCTCAAGGTCAGCAGTTGGAAACTACCAGCTGTTCCGCGGGAGAAAGATGAGGCTTTCTGCTCCCTTAAAGATTTACAGCCTTGGAAACCCTGTATAGGGTTGCTATGAGTTGGAACTGACTCCACAGCACATAACAGCAACAACAACAACAAGGAGCTCTGGTAGCGTAGTAGTTACGAATTGGGCTGCGAACCACAAGATCAGCAGTTAGAAACTACCAGCTGTTCTGTGGGAGAAAGATGGGCTCTCTGCTCCTGTAAAGATTTACAGCCTCAGAAACCCCGTACAGGGTCGCTATGAGTTGGAACCGACTCCACAGCACATAACAACAACAACAATGTATGTACCTGCATCTATTGTTGAAATCCTGTTTGGAAATAGAGTTTTCCTTTGTTATGTTAATGAGGCCATACCAGAGGAGTATGGGCCCTAAACTTAATCACTTGGCAGTTATTTATAGACTGGACACAGACATTCACAAGGGAAGATGGGCAAGCATGGCGGATGAATCTACAAGCCCAGGAACGTCAAAAAGTACCAGTTACTAGAAGCTAAAACAGTCCAGAATGGACTTCCTGAATTTGGATATTATCTAGCCTCCTAAACTGTGAGAAAATAGTCTTTGTCCTTTAAAGCTACCCACCCGAACTTTTTGTTACAGCAGCATTAGGTACCTAACACAAATCAAAGCAAGTAGCAACAGCCTGGTGCTTTGGCCTGAACACGACGAGAGGTGTTTCACCAGCTTCGCTAGGGTGGGCAAAAAGCCCAAGTTTTTCTCCTAGAGTTCTGCTCCTTATGGCTGGAGCCCTGACGGTACAATGGGTTAAACATTGGGTGGCTGACTAAAAAGCTGTCAGTTTGAGCCCAGCAGCCACTCAGTGAGAGAGCAAAATGAGGGAGTCTAGCTCCATCAAGATTTACAGCCTCGGAAACCTCGGGGAGCAGCTCTACTCTGTGAGGGAGTGGACTTGATGGCAGTGGCTTTGGCTTCTCATGGAGACGGAATACCCCCGTTCACTTCCTTTTCTGATACAATTCTTCATAGAGTAACTGTTACTCTAAAAACTGCTCTGTTTTCTGGCTGTGGAGCAATCCGAATTTCTTTTTCTTCCTGGACACACAAAATGAAACAAACAGCCTCTAACCCAGTTCAGTCAGCCCAAATGTCAGCTTAATTTGGATGACAGGCATACTACAGCCGCTCTAACCAACTCCGAACAATCCAATAGCAGTACACGATAGCAACAAACTGACCTGGAGGTGCCCAGTGCCAACCGCAGTATGTCCCAAAGTGCACTGTCTCACAGCGGTTTACTGCAGCCAACCTCTTTTCACAGCTCTCCCGAGAAAGATGTGAGGAGTCCTGAATTTAAATGGAAGGCCATTTCCACCTTCTTTCCTCCTTCACAGGCCAAGAGATCAGCTGCTTATCTTTTTTTCTATAATTTTGACAAGGACCCTCTCGGAAGTCGATGCCTGTTCCTTTATGATTATAGGAAATGTTGCTGTTGTTAGTGCTGTTGAGTTGGTTCCGACTCATAGTGACCCTGTACAGTGTTTCCAAGGAGTGGCTAATGGGTTTGAGCTGCTGACCTTGTGGCTAGCAGTGCAGTGCTTAGCCTACAGCGCCATGCCAGGACTCCATAGGAAATATTAGTAGACTGTATGAGACTGATAAAATTAACAAAAAAATAAAAACCAAACAATTGCCATGGATTTGACTTTGATTTATAGTGACCCCATGGGTGTCAGAGGAGAACTGTGCCCCACAGAGTGTTTAATGGATGGATTTTCAGAAGTAGATTGCCAGCTCTTTCTTCCACGGTACCTCTGGGTGGACTTGAATTTAAATTTTTCATTTATCAGCTGAGTGCATTAATCTTTTGCACTACATAGGGACTTCGACAACATTTTTACTGTGTAATAAATTCACAGCTCATAATTCATAAATCTCAAGGTAATTTTAGGACCAACTTGAATTCTCAATATGGACCGTTTGTTGATACTGCTTTACTTGTCGAAATCTGGGTTAATTTCCCATATATGATGAAGCATGTCCCAGGCAGAAATACCATGAATGATGGCTGAAATCTCATTCTTCTGATACTGGGGAGGACCTTCCCACTGAAACCTGTTGATATGCCTGGCCCCAAAGAAAATGATGAGCAGTTTTCTCAGCAGCTAGACATGTATTTCCCAATTTATCCAAAGCTACCTAATTAATCAACATTTTCTTAGAGAGTGAAAACGGAACAAGACTCACCGTCTTGGGAGTTCCCAGAGATGACCATCACAGCAGCAGGAGAAGACCCCCCCCTGTTATTGGCTGTGACATGGATTTGGTAAGAAGAATGGTTGAGCATCAGTTCTTTGTGACTGAGCCGTGCAGGAATGGAGAGAGGACTTAATTCGGATGGTTGGTCTAGATTTTCCAGAGCTATATTATAGAATAGAATATTTCCATTTGCATGAGATTTTGATAATGGCTGAAAAATATGGAAAATAATTGTTTCAAAATGGATTTTACTCTAAAGCAGATTCCATAATTACTTTTCCATCTTTTTTATTCCTTAACTGCCTTCCTCAGACAGACAGACAGAAAGATATACACACACATCAATTAAAATGATTTAATGTTGTTGTTGAACTTAGGTGCCATCAAGTCGATACCAACCCATAGCAACTTTATGCACAACAGAACGAAACACTACCCGGTCCTGGGCCAGCCTCACAGTCACTGCTGTACCTAAGTCCATTGCTGCTGTCACCGTGCCAATCCATCTCGCTGGGGGGCCTACTCTTTTTCTCTGACCCTCCACTTTACCAAACAATTTACCATGGACTGGTCCCTCCTGATAATGTGTCCAAAGCATGAGAGACGAAGTTTGGTCATCCTGGCTTCCAAGGAGCACTCGAGCTTCTTCCAACATAGATCTGTTTGTTCTTTGGACAGTCCATAGTACTTTCAATATAATCCATGGTAATTTCAATTTCAGTAAACAATCTAATAAAGAAAGCAATCCTCCAAACCAAGCTTGAAGTCTGGCATTCTAATCTGAAACCAGACAGTTGAGTAGAGAAGATGGTCACTTGGGGATGAGACCCTCAAGAGTACAAACTGTGCAGAGAAGGGTGAACAAGTCAGGAATGGAGAAGAAGGGAGATCTAGCCAGAAAACAAAAGGCTCAGTGAAGACTGAGCCGGAGCAGCGACCAGCGAGAAGATCAGGACTCCCTGGAGCCAAGTCTTTCTTGGATGTAAAGAAAAGGCTCAATCTTCATGTAGACCACTGGCTGACAATCCAGAGTGCTGAAGAGACACACCGGCTTCCAGCTCAATGCCACGGTTTTGAAAGAAAGTAGACAGAATGTGCTCATGAAATTCGTGGTATCTGGGCAGAAAGAGAGTGCCAGATAGAGTCTGATGATTTTTCAGAATGTTTGCTTCATCAGAAAACGATGAAACACGTGGCCACCATCAAGCAGCAGTGGAAGACGCTGATGATGGAATGGGAAGAGGGAGCCCAGGCTGCGAGCTAAGCAGCTGCTGATGTCTGGAGGCTGATTCTCATGCTCTGTCTTCTGTCTTCACGGAAAAGACTGTGTACTGAAAACTTTATGGAAGTACCTAAAAATAAACGACACTTTATTGAAAAAAAAAAAAAAAGACTCAGTGAGAGAGGGAGACAGCTGAGGGGAGCCACAGCAGTAGAAGTAACAGGTCTCAGTCTCCAGCAAGACGATCCCATCTGGGCTTCACACCTCCTGAAGTTGTACGCTTCCCAAAATCTCGAGCCCCCACTTCCTCCTGCAGATGATGGTCCATGTCACGGAGAACACCCTGTCCAGAGTCCACTTCCAGGGCCCTTTCCTCAGGCCCATCCTCCAAGGGCTCATGGTGGCACAGGGTGTGCTTTGTGAGACTGGAAGCTGGTAGAGAGGCAGCTTGTTTGGGACCTGAGGTGTACCAGACCTTGGCCATATCCGCCTGTGTGTGAGTAGGGCTCCTGGCTGATTGGGTCAGAGCTAGAGGTGGGAAGACATGTGGAGTGGGCTGGGATCAAGGGCCAACACTCCCAGTGTTTTTGTATAAAACTCAGTAATTTAAGAATTCTGAAGAGAACCCTGGCCTTCCCCACTGTTATAAAGGTATATTCTTCAGGGTTGAGGGATAAAATGCATTATTATTACACTTTATTAGTCTATATCATAACTTTCTAATAGAAATGTTGTTTTGAGGTACTGTTGAGTCAGTTCCAACTCATAGTGAACTTATGCACAACAGAATGAAACACTGTTTGGTCTGAGCCATCCTCACAATTGCTGTTAAGCTTGCTGCTACCACTGCTCCAATTCATCTCTTCCTCCTTTTCACTGACCCTCCACTTTACTTAGCGGTCCCTCCTGATAACACATCTGAAGTATAGGAGACAAAGTTGATGTCTTACGAGCCTTCTGGCTGCACTTCTTGCAACACAGAGTAATTGGTTCTTCCAAAAACCCACGCTATTTTCAATATCCTATTTTCAACACCATTAACTCAGATGCATCAATTCTGTGGTTTTCCCTACTCACTGTCCAACTTCCACATGTAAATGAAACAACTGAAAATACCATGGATTGGGTCAGGCACACCTTAATCCTCAAACTGACATTTTTGCTCATGAACAATTTAAAGAGTTCTTGTGCAGCGGATTTGCCCAATGCAACACGTCGTTTGATTTCGTAACTGCTGCTTCCATGAGTGTTGATAGTGGATCTAAGCAAAATGACATCTTTGACAACTTCAATCTTTTCTCCATTTGTTGTTGTTGTTGTTAAGTGCCGTCGAGTCAGTTCCGACCCATAGCGACCCTGTACAGGGTTTCTGAGGCTGTAAATATTTACGGGAGCAGAAAGTCTCATCTTTCTCCCGCGGCATGGCTGGTAGTTTCGAACTGCTAACCTTAAGGTTCGCAACCCGATTCGTAACCATTATGCTACCAGAGCTCCTTTATCATGATGTTATTTTTTGCTCCAGTGGTGAGGATTTTTCTTTACACTGAGGTGCAGCCCATTTTAAAGGCTGTGGTCTTTGATCTTCATCAGTAAGTTTTTTAAGCCCTGGAGCTCTCTGGTAGCGTAGTGGTTATGAATCGGGCTGTGAACCGCAATGTCAGCAGTTCGAAACTACCAACTGATCCGCGGGAGAAAGATGAAGCTTTCTGCTCCCGTAGAGAATTACAGACTTGGAAACCCTGATCAGGGTCGCTATGGGTTGGAACCGGCTCGATGGCACTTAACAACAACAACATTGCTTCCAGCAAGAAAGGTTGTACTATTTGCATATCGCAAGTTGTTAGTGAGTTTTCCTCCAATCTTGATGCCACATTCTTCTTCATATAATCCAGCTTCTCAGATTATTTGCTCAGTATATGTATTAAATAAGTATGTGAAAGAATACAACCCTGGTGCACACCTTTCCTAATTTTAAACCAATCCTGATGCCACATTCTTCTTCATATAATCCAACTTCTCAGATTATTTGGTCAGCACATATATTAAATAAGTATGTGAAATAATACAACCCTGGTGCACACCTTTCCTAATTTTAAACCATTTCGTGGCCCCTTGTTCTATTTGAATGACTGACTGCCTCTTGGTCTAGGTACAGATTCCTCATGAGCACAGTTGTTCTGGAATACTCACTCTTGGCAATGTTGTCCCTAGATTTTCATGATCCACACAATCTAAAGCCTTTGGGTAGTCAATAAAGCACAGGTAAACATCTTTCTGGTATTCTCTGCTTTCAGCCAAGATCCATCTGACATCAGCGGTGAAGTCTCTTGTTCCATGTCCTCATCTGAATCTGGATTGAAGCTCTGCAGTTCCCTGTAAATGTACTATTGCATCCATTTTTAAATTATCTTTAGTAAAATTTTACTTGCGTGTGATTTTATTGATATTGTCTGATGATTTCTACATTCCATTGGGTCACCTTTCTTTGGAATTGGCACAGTTGGTCAGGTAGCTATTTTACAAAATTCTTGGTATAAATGAATGAGTACCACATTATTTGTTGAAATATTTCAACAATACCACATTATTTGTTGAAATATTTCAATTTGTATTCCATCAATTCCTGGAGTCTTGTTCTTTGCCAATACATTCAGTGCACTTTGGACTTCTTCCTTCAGTACCATTGGCTTTTGATCATATGCTCTCTTATGAAATGATTTAACATTGTCCATTTCCTTTTGGTACAGTGACTGTATATTCCATCTATCTCCTTTTAATGCCTTCTGCATCATTCGATGTTTTACCCATAGAATCCTTCAATATCACAAGTTGAGGCTTGAATTTTTTTCTTCAGTTCTTTCCATTTAAGAAATGTTGGTTGTGTGTTTACTTATGTCTAAAAATATTCATCCAGTATGGGGTCCTCCACTGATACTGGTTCTGGGCCCTGAGGCTGCTACATGTGGGCCTGAGCTGAAGTGATGGAGAAGAAGTTCTGCAGTTAGGACTCAGAGGTGGACTGTCCACAATGTAAGAGATTCACTTACCAAATGTCCAAGCAGCGTCAGGTTACCCAGTAAGCAAAGGTAAGCATGGGTTTGCTTGTGCTCAATTATTAATATGTAGTGAACAATTTCATATAAACTTCACCACATTTGTTCACTATAGATGAGTAAGTAAGCACAAGTAAGCCCATGTTTACCTTGCTTACTAGGTACTCTGTCCCTGTCAGGGATTGTAAATTTGAAAATAAACTTTGACTCTACAGGAAAGTGCTTTGGGGTTATAAATCTTTCCTTGGCTTTTTATAATAGTGGTTTGCAAGATTTGTCCTTTTGTAATTGACAAATTTCACTCAGCATAACGTTCTCTAGGTTCATCTATGTTATTTTTGCATTATTCTTTAATATTACATAATATTCTGTGTGCATATGGACCATAGTTTGATTTTCCTTTCATTCATTGATGGGCAGTTAGATCGTTAGCATCTGGTGTTGGGAGAGAGACTGGATGGGGTGAAAAAACGTGAAATTGTTTGCTACCTATTAAAAAGTAAGCCCAAGTAATCCCATGCTTTTTCTCACTGCTCCAAGCATCAGTGACATGGATGTGCAGTGGGGATTCCATCACTGGGTAAGAAATACTTCCGGATTACCATGCAGGTTCGTCCCAGTTAGAAGATCATGCCAGTATCCATAATTTCATAATGAAAGACATATTACTAGGCAGATTTGTCTTTCTGATCTGTGCATCTTACCTTCCAAGATAACATCACGTTGTAACCTCCTGGCACAGATGTCACACTTCTCCAGACATCAGGAGCCATCGAGGGGGCTGCAAACGACCAGAAAAAGGTTCCTTGAGTCATGGTATGTATGCAAAGCACTACACTCAACCTAGTTCACACACAATCAGCCTTTCTCTCTAATTCACCCAATAAAACGACAACTACAGACGTGCCTCTGTTCATTGCACTTCACAGATAGTGGGTTTCAGAGGAATGGGAAGTGTGTGGCAACCCTGCTCCATATAAGTCTAATGGCATCATTTTCCCAAGAGCATGTGCTCACTTTGTATCTCTGCTTTGTGGTTGGTGGTGGTGGTTATGTGCCGTGGAGTTGGTTCTGACACATAACGACCCTGTACAGGGTTTCCGAGGCTGTAAATCTTTACCAGAGCAGAAAGCCTCATCTTTCTCCCGTGGAACAGCTGGTAGTTTCCAATTGCTGACTTTGTGGTTTGCAGCCCAATTTGTAACCACTGCACTCCATGCTTATGTTTGGTATATGGGTGACCCTGCTGGTATTTAAAATACCAGTGGCATAGCCCTCAGAATCACAGCAACTCACAAGCAACCACAGTAGGACAAACTGACAGATGAGTGGTGGCCATTTGGTTTTAAGTGGAAACTGTCACTTTAAATTTCAAGGAGATCTGTGTGCATGCGTAGTAGAACCCTCCAGGGGTGGGGTGGGGCGTCCATTCGCTCAGGCATCCCCTCTAGTCACCAGAATGGACCAGTGACCATTGAACAGATACCAAAAAAAAGCAAGTCCACACCTGTATCTCTGCAGTTGAGTCAGGCGTTCCTGATATGTTGTGATAATGGGTTGGTTTTGGTTCTTTCTCCTTTTTGGTTGTCCTTGTTTCCTGTTATAAATTGCCCTCTCAGCACTACTTTTGATGTGTTCCAAAGGATTTGGTACGTTGTGCTTTTGTTCTCATTTGCTTCAAGGAATTTTTAATTTCCTTTTCTATTTGTTCTATTACCCAGTAGCTTTTAAGCAGGGTGTTAATCAGTTTCGATGTATTTGATTTTCTTTCCTTGTTTTTCCAATTGTTGATTTCTAATTTTACAGCATTGTGATCTGAGAAGATGACTTGTAGTGTTTTGGAGTTTTTAAATTTATTGAGACTTGCTCTGTGGTCTAACACATGGTCTATTCGAGAACGTTCCATGTGTACTAGAAAAGAATGTGTATTGTGCTGTTATTAAGTGCTCTGTACAAATCTGTGAACGCAAGTTGATTGATCATGTTGTTTAGTTCCTCTGCGTCTTTGATGAGTTTCTTTCTGGTTATTCTGTCCCTTTTTGAAAGTGGTGTACTAAAATCTCACATTGGTATTCTAGAGTTGTATATTTGTTTTTTAAAAATTTTGCTAGCATTTAATTTATGTATTTTGAAGCTCGTTAGTTGGAAGCATAGATACTTATTATGGTTATATCCTTCTGTTTGACCTTTTAATCATAAGATAATGTCCTTATTTGTCTGTGCTGGGTTTTGCCATAAAGTTTATTTTTATCAGAAATTAATATTGCCACTCATGCTCATTTTTTATTGTCATTTGCTTGCCATATCTTTTTCCATCCTTTAATTTTTAATCTATGTTTGTCTGTGTGTAAGATAGCTCTCTTATGGTCTGCATACTGAAGGGATCCTGTCTTCCTATCCATACTGATACTCTCTGTCTTTTGACTGATGTATTTAATCCATTGACATTCAGTGTATTGATTGATAGGTATGTATTTATTGCAATAATTTTGCTGGTTTATTTGTGTGTGTGTGTGTGTGTGTGTGTGTGTGTGTCGTGCTGCTGGTTTCTTTGTTCTACATGCTTTCCTTGCTGAGTTCATTTTTTTGTGTGTGTGCTTTTTCTTGTCAATCTTATCATAATTTTAATGTTTACAACATCTTCATAGATTATCCTTTTCTTTATTTGATGTGAAGGTGTATTAAGTTTCTTTGGGGTTAGCTTGTATTTTATTAATTTTGTCCTCATTGTAAAGCAGTCTGTTTTGCTTCCAGTTTTGGCGGTGGCAGGGGCAGAGTCAGGTAGGACAGGCTCTGTGGGGGAGGGGTTGAAGACCCACAAAAGCTGCTTTCATGGAACAGCTACAAGGCTCTGGATTAAGCATAAGGTGCAGGGCATCAATTTCCCGTAACCACGGGTGGAAAAATCACTGTATAAAGGAAAATATTGGAATTTAGGAATCGATCCAGGAAATGGGACTTCCTCTGTGGCCACCCTGCAGGGGCTGAGTTCACAGGGCGGGGCCACAGCCAGACTGCCACAGTGAACGGGCACTAAAGGTGCAGTGACATTTGCAAAAAGAAGTGTGGGGGGATTCTACATGTTTTTCCCTCCTTTTCCCTGTTGGCCTTCTCTGTCCAGCCTGGATGTCTTCAGGCAGGTGGGCACGCACCCCCAAAAGGGTCCAGTGTTGAGATTACAGTTTTCCCATTGCACAGAGAGGAAGAGTCCCATTGGTCCCACAGGCTAATTCTTTGGCAGTTGCTTATGACATCTGACTCTGGGACCCAGCCCTAAAGTTAACTTGTGTGGGACCCTTTACTCCTGTCTACCCAGAAAGAAAAAAGCAGGTCTGGCCAGACAAACCATATGAACACTCTGTAAAACTCCAACAAAAAAGGACACAACTATTTTGAGAATTACACTGTGAACACGCACATACCTAACTGACCTTTAGAGACAAAAATAGTAGACAATTATTATCCCATTAACTTCTCAATATATAATTGTGCACCTCTACTGTGGTGACTAGAGGAGGGGCCAGAGTGAGTGGACATCCCCACCCATTGCTGGAAGTTTCTATGGTGCATGCAAAGCAGCAAAGGTGACTAGCCAGGTGGCTACGGTTTTATTTTTGTTTTAGAGTGGTGGGTTTTGTCTCTGCTTTTTTTATATTGTTTCTGTTTTGGGGTCTTTTGATCACACTTTTTTGCTGGAGGTGGGAGCTTTTTATGCCTGCATTACTCAAGAAGAGACAGTAATCATAACCATATAGCCAAGTTACATGCATAACCTATAATATGTCACCATTGAGATAAGAACTAGTAACAAGCTTCAAGGCATTGCACGTGAAAAGGGACACCTATCTCCTGATCATATCCACCTGAAGACACTCAGGAAGTGTAACAGCACAGCAACAAACATCCATTTAAGCATGAAAAATTTACCTAACTACTGAAAATGACAAAACAACAACAACAACAAACACAACAAAATATCTCAAAAATGTCCAAAACCACCAGAAAAGAGTAACTGAGACAAATGAGCTGGAGGCAGACAAAGGCTTTCCAAAAGAGATTTTGGATTTGCCTGAGAAGAAATTAAGAATGATATAGAAACAAATTCAAATGCTCCACAAAGGGGTGGAGGAAAATAAGGAAGAAGTCAGGAAAATACTACAGGAGAAATCAAATAAGATCAATACAGCACTGCAAGCAATTCAAAACCTGCAAAAAGAGGTCCAGATGATTAATAACAAAATATCAGACATAGACAATATACAAAAAGGGGAAAGGAGCAGAATTGAAGAGACGGAAGCCAGAACCAGTAAGCTGGAAGACAAATCTCTCAATAATGCTAAGATTGAAGAGCAAGCAGAAAAAAGGATTAAGAAATCTGAAGAGAGTCTAAGATTCATGTTGGATAACATGAAGATGAATAACTTTAGAATTATTGACATTCTGGAACAGGAAGAATCAGAGAAACCCACAGAGGAGATAGTTGAAGAACTTATGGAAAAAAATTTTCCTAACATCTTGTAGAATAAGAAGATAAACATTCAAGAAGCCGAATGTACCCCAGGAAGGATATACCCCAAAAGAAAATCACCAAGACATACCATAATCAAATTCTCCAAAATCAAAGATAAGGAGAGCATCCTAAAAGCAGCCAAGGAAAAAAGAAGTGTTACCTACAAAGGCAAGCAAATCAGATTAAGCTCTGACTTCTCAACAGAAACCATGCAGGCAAGAAAGCAATGGGAGGCATATATAAAACCTAAAAGAAAAAAACCTGCCAATCAAGAATCGTCTATCCAGCAAAACTGTCAATCAAATGCGATGGTGCAATCAAAACATTCCAGGATAAACAGAAGCTAAGAGATTTTGTCAAAACCAATCCAGCACTTCAAAACATCCTAAAGGGAGTTCTTTAGAGTGAAAACCAACAAGAACAGACAACAACCAGAGATTGACAGGTAAGGCAACACCACCTGAAACTCAGACAACAGATAGCAGAGTCCAGAACAGAACAAAATTACAACAATGAATTCAAAGGAGCTGGGAGGTCAACTGAAGAGCAAAATAACAATGTCAAAGAAGGGAAACATAGAGGAACAGAGATCCAGGTGGTGAGGAGATCAGGTAGATTACAGGATACAATAGACTGTCTTAAATGGAAGGGAAAGTTAACAGACTATAGGGTAACCCCCCAAAAAATTAATACTTCACAACTTGCCATGAAAATGAACATCCAAGCAGAACATGAAAACTAAGAAGAAACTGACAAGAAATAGCACACAAAAAACACACAAACTCAGCACAAGAAGGCATGCAGAACAAAGGAACAAACAGCACTATCAAAAATTAACATAATGGCAACAATTAATTCATACCTATCAATAATTACACTGAATGCCAATAGAGTTAATGCACCAGTGAAGAGACAAACAGACTAAAAGTAAAACGATGGAAAAAAATATACCAAGCTAACTGCAATAATAAACAAGCAGGAGTGGCAATACTAATATCTGATAAATTAACTTTAAGACAAAAACCATCATAAGAGATAAAGAAGGACACTATCTCATGATCAAAGGGTCAATTGAGCAAGACAACATAACCATAATAAATATCTACGCTCTCAATGAAAGAGCACCAAGATATATGAAGAAAACCCTACTAGAATCGAAGAAAGAAATAGATAAATCTACAATTATAGTGGGAGATTTTAATCTGCCACTTGTGAAAAGGGACAGAACAACCAGAAAGAAGCTTGACAAAGTTACAGAGGAACTAAACAACACAATTAACCTACTTGACCTCAAAGATGCGTACAGAGCATTCAACCCCAAAACAGCTCAACATACAGCCTTCTCCAGTGCACATGGAACATTCTCCAGAATTGACCATGTGTCACAAATCAAGCCTCCATAAATTTACAAACATCAAAATACTACAAAGCATCTTTTCAGACCACAATGCTATAAAACTAGAAATCAGCAATAAGAAGACCAAGAAAATAAAGTTGAATACATGGAAACTGAATAATAACCTGCTGAAAAGTGACTGGGTTGAATGTTTTCTTGTCTCTTAATCTGCTCACACACACTCAAGATAGCTGTGTCAGGTCCCATTAGCTGGCCCAAATTAGAAGACACTTCCATACTTGCCACATCTGTTCAACTCTCTCTCCTGGTAAGCACTCAATCCATTTATTTTATCTGAAGCTCCCAGTTCTAGGACCATTCTCTGAATCTTTCTTGTCCAGCTTTTCTACCTAGTCTGCCATCTTGTCCTGCCTCCTTTCCATTCTCATTACTTTTTAATACTTTGAAGAGACCTTTTGCAGCTGACTTGCCCAATGTAATATGATGTTTGATTTCTTGACTGTTACTTCCATGGATGCTGACTGTGGATCCAAGTAAAATGGAATCCTTGATAACCTCAATCTTTTCTCCATTTATCATGATGTTGCTTATTGGTCCAATTGTGAGGATTATATATAACACCAGCTAACATTTATAAAAGAGTTACCAGGTGCAGCTCTATTTCCAAAGTGCTGTATATATGTTCACTTATTTGATACTCTTAACAACTCTATGTTGTTGTTATTGTTGTTGTTAAGTGCCATCACATTCGTTCTGACTCATAGTGACTGTATAGGGTTTCTGAGGCTATAAATTTTTATGGGAGCAGAAAGCATCTTCTTTCTCCTTTGGAGTGGTTGGTGGGTTTGAACTTCAAATTTTTTTTAGCACTCTAGTGCTACAGATACTACAGCACCACTAGTGGCTACTAGGTTAGAACTAGAGTGGCAACACTTTAATCATTGTTACACCAGGGCTCCTAAGTATGATTATAATGCACATAAATGATGAGTTACCTAGCATTGTTGTTGTTGTTGTTAGGTACCATCAAGTCGGTACCAACTCATACAACCTTATTATGCACAGCAGAACGAAACACTGCCCGATCCTGGGCCAACCTCACTATTGTTGCCATGCTTGAGCCCATTGATGCTGCCACTTTACCAATCCATCTCGTTGGGGGGCTTCCTCTTTTTCTTTGACCATCCACCGTACCAAACATGATATCCTTCTCCAGAGTCTGGTCCCTCCTGACAATATGTCCAAAGTATGAGAGACGAAGTCTGGCCATTCTGGCCTCCAACGAGCACTCTGGTTGCACGTCTTCCAAAACTGATCTATTGGTTCTTTTGGCAGCCCATGGCACTTTCAATAGTCTCCTCCAAAATCATAACTCAAAGGCATCAATTCTTCTACATTCTTCCTTATTCACTGTCCAGCTTTCACATGCATGTGAGGTTATTGAAAATACCATGGCTTGGGTCAGGCGCACCTTAGTCCTCAAGCTGACATCTTTGCTCTTCAACACTTTAAAAAGGTCTTGTGCAGCAGATTTGCCTAATGCAATACATTGTTTGATTTCTTGACTGCTGCTTCTGTGAGTGTGGATAGTGATCCAAGAAGAATGAAGTCCTTGACAACTTCAATCTTTTTTCCATTGATAAGAATGTTGTTTATTGGTCCAGTGGTGAGGATTTTTGTTTTATTTACATTGAGTTGCAATTCATACCCAAGGCTGTGCTCTTTGATAGTCATCAGTAACTGTTTTAAGCCTTCTTCACTTTCAGCAAGCATGGTTGTATCATCTGCATATTGCAGGTTGCTCTTTGATCTTCATCAGTAAATGTTTTAAGTCTTTTTTCACTTTCAGCAAGAAAGGTTGTATCATCTGCATATTGCAGGTTGTTAATGAATCTTCCTCCAATCCTGATGCCACATTTTTTTTCATATAACCCAGTTTCTCAGATTATTTAATCAGCATACAGGTTGAATAAGTATGGTGAAAGAATACAATGCTGTCACACACCTTTCTTAATTTTAAACCATTCAGTGTTCCCATGCAAAGTATTATCAGAAATAAAAATATCTATCCATTCACCATCAGTAGATTCATCTCATTTTTATTTTTCTGTCATTACCAAAAGCAAAGTCAAGGATTGTCAGACTTACTCTATCATAATAGGAAAGAAACACGATTTACTAAGAACTCTACTCTTTTGCCATTCCCCTTTTATACTTCATTGAAGTTATAATGCTGAAAAAAACATGTCAAAAACAAAAAACCCAATGCAAAACCGTATTGTTTAAGCTACAATTCCTTAACAAAGCTTAGGAGTATACCACATTCCTATCAGGATTAGGACTTTCCACAGAAGAGATTCTGGAATGGTCTGCACTCCTAATAAACATGATTGAAGTATTGGAGGGTCTGAGGGTGGTTAGAAACCATCAGTGACTGAGGCTGAAATGAGACAGTCCCCATATGCTGATTCTGATTAGTTTCTCTCAATGCCCCCCATTCCAAAGACTGCTTTAAAGTGGCCCTGTGAGGATGAAGGAGACAGAGTTCTGCCAGACTGCCACCACAAATTATAAGATGGAGTAAAATAAATACATATAGCTCTTCCTTTGGCTGTACAATGCCAAGACTTGAATGAACAGGGCCACAAAGTTGTAATAACAACAATATCTACTTCTGTTACGGATGGAGCTCTGGAATCTGACTACCTGAGTAGTTGTGAGAACCACCTCAAGCAGTCACTGACCTGATTCTTCCTCATAGTGACCCTTCCGGACAAAGTTGAACGGCCCCATAGGGTTTCCCAGGCTGTGATCTTTACAAAAGCAGACTGCCCCAGTTTCCTCCTGCAGAGCAGCTGGTGGGTTTGAACTTCCAAGGACCTAATCACCAGGGCTCCTGCTTTCTGGTTACCACCACCACCTCTGCCATCAAGTCAATCCCGAATCACAGCAATCCTACAGGATAGAGTAGGACTGCTCCGTAGGGTTGTCAAGACTGCAAAGCTTTATGGGAGCAGACAGCCTCATCTTCCTGTGATTGGCTGTTGAGTTTGAAGCACTGACATTGGAGTTAGCAGGACAATGCTTAGCCCACAGTGTCACCACAGCTCCTTACTTAAGCTTTTTGTACCTCACTGTTCTCCTCTATCTACCATACGTTGTAATGATTAAAAGAGACAAATAGCACTTAGAAGAATGAGGAGCACGTACTTAACACTAGAGTATTATCTGCTACCTAGAATAATGAGTCCTGACATGGCACTATCGTATAAGCACTGGATTGCCAGTTGCAAGACTGGCAGTTCAAGCCCACCAGCCACTCCCCAGACGACCTACACAGGGTTACTATGAGTTAGAGCTGACTCGATAGCACATAACAATAACAAAAAGCTATAATAATAACTGTTACTATTATTGTTGTTTTAAGTGCTGCGGAGTATATTCTGACTCCTAGTGACCCTGTATATGGTTTCTGAGAAGCAGCTGGTGGGTTTGAACTGCCAACTTGCAGTTAGTAGTCTAGTAATTATCCTACAGCACCACGACATATGACCTAGCCATCTATTAACTTTGAAAATTGGGCAATCTATGGTTCAAGTTGCGAAGACTGTAAAATGGGTAATGTAATGGTATATGATCTTAAGTTGGAAGGAAAGGATGCAAAGCTTGACAATCTAATCTCCTAAGGCCCAGTGGAGCTCAGAGACATAATCATTTGGGAGGAAAAGTCTCTCTGTTCAGTGAATATTGAGGCAACACTTCCTCTGAGAGCAAGCTGGAGAGGGCTCATGCTGGAGCAGATGGCTTGCTAATGATCACATTACAGTTCCTCTCTCCTTGGCATTATCACTCCTATTTGTCACCAGCATTGAATCAAAGGGCAACACTCACTCACATAGTCCAAGATCAATGTGAATCCAACACCAGTACTAGCTTAGAAACCATTTTGGTGTGAAGTTGTAGGAAAAGCCCTCAATGACAAGTGCGGTTTGAATTGCAAGACCAGTGGTTCAAACCCACCAGTCGCTCCTTGGAAACCCTACATAGGGTCACTTTGAGTTGGAACTGACTCAAAGGCACTTAGCTACACCAGAGGTCAGAAAGAAAATGGACAGTAGAAATAACAGTGACGTCAAATATATGAAGTAGATGGCTGCCCATTCGCATGTGATTAGATTTTTCATTTTTATCTTTTATTTTTAGCATGTGTATACTCCCCTCTCCTGCCGTTCCTGGCACTCTTTGATGGCTCATCCAGATTTTCTTTTAAAAGATGATGAACAGTCTCTGCTTTAATGCTTTCCCCTGAGTTTTGGCATTGCCAAAAGCTCTTAAGGATCCAACCCATCTCTTGTTAGTTAGCTTAGGCCTTCGGTTACATGGTCGGGAGCTGAACATACCAGCTTCAAGGGTGGTGACTTCCTGATCAGTCCATTCGCTCCATTTCCAGAAGTGGTCACTATAAGCACAGCGTACTCGGACCAGATAATACGTGTGTGGCTGCATTTCACTTATAAGGTATTCACCATTCAACTTGACGGAAACATTTTTCTGCTGCTTGGCCAAACAGACAAATAACAACAACAAAATAAAACAGAAGAAAGACAAAGAAGTGAGAAGCAAAAGAATTGGTGAGTTTCAAGGTACAACAATTAGTTTCTATTCACTTAGAGCACAAAGGAAGGCGAATCAGGACTAGGCTATGGACTGTGTGGTCAACAGCCTCCTTGAACAACTCAGTGCTCTGTGAAGGGACCATAGGTGCTAGCTGGTGCCCAGTGACCATGACTAAACATTTCAATCAAGGATTCTATAGGAAACTCCTGAATAAAACTGGAAAAAATGAGGTACAGGATTTCAAATTCTCATGGAATGCAAACTTTCTGGAGCTATTGTGATTGGATGAAACCTTCAAACTATTGCCTTGTGATAAGTTTTAAAAACCTTAAACCAAAAATATCCCCCGAAGGCTTCATTAAGGCGTTCTAATGGTGCAGTTGGACTCCTGGCATGGCGCTGTAGGATCAACACTGGGCTGTGAATCACAAGGACAGCAGTTCAAACCCACCAGCTGCTCCTCAGAAGCCCTACACAGGGTCGCTGTGAGTCAGAAATGACTAGATGGCAACAGCAATGGTGCAGTGGGTTGCACTTTGGGCTGCTAACAGAAAAGTCAGTGGTTCAAACCCACAGAAGCTCAGAGGAGACAAATGAGGCTGTCTAAGGCAGGCACTCTGGTAAAGTAGTGGTTACGAATTGGGCTACAAGCCATGACTACCAGCTGTTCCGCAGGAGAAAGATGCTGCTTTCTGCTCATGTAAAGATTTACAGCCTTGGAAACCCTGTACAGGTCGCTATGAGTCGGAACTGACTCCACGGCACATAACCACCACCACCACCAAGGCAGGAGCACTTTCTACTGTCTTATAGGGTGGCTGTGAATGGAACGGACTCCACAGAAGTGTGTTCAGTTGGTGTGGTTTGGAAAGTTTAGCTAAATTAGTAAGAAAACATCTTCCGTAAGCATTGGGCTGTTTTAAAGAACTGCCGTGTTGTTGTACTGCTTGTCTCAAGTGGATTGTGACTCAGAGCTTCTCTACGGGGCAAGGAGAGCCGCCCTTTTGGGTCCCCTAGACTGTAAACTTTACTGAAGCAGAAGCAGACCTGTTCTCCCACGGAGTGGGCTCTGGGTGTGAACCAGTGCCCTTCCACTTGGTAGCTGAGTTGTGCCACCAGGATGGGATCAAATGGACAAAAGTCATAGGAAGCTTTAGGGAGCAGTGGATTTGTGTCAATGTGGGAGGAACAACTCAGAAAAGGATGCTGAGAACGGTTGCACATCCTGCAGAATGTCCCAGTGTCACTGAATTGTATATGGAGGAATCGTTGAATTGGTGCATATTCTGCCAGGTAGATTTTCAGCAGCAATAACAAAAGCAATAAAAATAAAGCATATTTAAAGAAAAATTGGTGAGCAGACCTTACTTACTGAAAGCCAGTTAAGACAATGTTGTTGCTGTTATTGTTAAGTGCTGTTGAGTCAGTTACGACTCATGGCGACTCTGTATAGAGCTTCTGAGGAGTGGCTGGTGGGTTGAATTGCTGACCTTACAGTTCAAACTGACTTTGTGGTCCAGTGTCTGTGGTACAGCGCCACACCAGGACTCCTTGGCCAAGTCTAATTTGAAGTAAGACTCTGAAAAGAGTAAATCTCTGAACAACTTCTCACAACTCTAAAAGTCTATGATTCATTTCATGGACCTTTTAAAAAAGATGATCCACGCCATACAATACACTCGAGAATAACAGTTGGAAGAGATCTCACTCCAAGCAATCTCTCTGTTCTGGACAAATTAGGAAAAATCAAATTCTAGACAAATTAGGAAATCCAGCTCTTACTTGTATCACGTGTCCATCATGATGGAGTTCCACCTGACACAAAAGTGTGTGTGACCTCCCAATGGGGTGCACCTGCCAGGTCACAACGGCACTTGTGGAATTTACATTCTTATGGAAGAAATTAAAGGGAGACATTGGGTGAACTGTCAACAAATCACAAGAAAAGAAAAAGAAAATTCAAGTGCATATCCAAAAAGACTTTGGCAAATAGGGAGTTCATTTACTCATGTATTTATTCAACAAGTTTTTTGGGTTTTTGTGTGGTTTTTTTTTTTTTTTTTTTTGTATGAAAATGTTTGAGAAACATGGTCCACAATCCAGACTTACAGTCAAAATACAGTTAGGCAAGGCAGCCCATTTCTCGAAGTGATTATATTACAAACTCTGAACTACATGAGAGCTCTTAAAATGAAACCAAAGGTGGAGGGGATTGCAGAGGGGCATCAGGCCTTGGCGAAGCAACCCATAGTTGGAGGATTGTAGCAGAACCCTTCGAAGAATCAATAGCAGGGCACAAATAACAGAAGAGTCAATGCACTAAATGAAGAATCAATACAAATTACCCAATCTAGATAAAGAAGGATAGAGGGATTTTTTTTTTTTTTTTAATGAACAAAGCCTCAGAGAGATTCTTGAGACAGTAGCAGATGCTCTAACATCTGTATCATTGGAGTCTTAGAAAGAGAGGAGAAAAAAGTACAGTTCTAAAAATAATTCACCCAAAATAGTCCCCAAACTTGGAGAACGACATTACTACAGATTCAAGAAGCTCAAGATATAAATACCCCAAATAGAATAAAAGCAAACAAATATGTCCTAGACATGCATGAAAAATGTGGTATGAGAGAGTTAAAATCTTCTACTCAAACCTTAAATGACAACTTACACTTCTACATGAAATGAGACAAAACCTTACAGAACATTTCACTTGGTCACATGATACGTCAAACAAAGATTTGTCCATGACACCTTGGGTGAGGAGACTTCTAGACTCACCTCGATGAGTCAATGTGAAATCAAGATTGACGCTCCTCTTCCTCAGATAGTTTTCAGCCACAAGTGTGAAGTTATACATTTCTTGGGAATCTTGACGTACTTGCCAAGTGCACCAGTTTAGTTTTTCACAATCTTTCTTTTCTTGGGAGAATCTTTAAACAAACAAAGAAACAATTACAGAGTCTACTTAACCTTGGGGCACACTCAATGACTTTCATGCCAGGTCTCACACAACAGCATGAAGCCACCACCTCCAAAGTCCAACAAAGAAAATACCATTTCAAGAAATTTGATTTTTGGGGTTACATATGTAAATTGTGAATGTTTGTATATTGAACATGGAAACCCTGAGTCATTCATTATTATGAGAAAACCCTCTGATTTAACTTTGAATACTCAGAGAGAGTCAGAGACTTAAGTAGACCCAAACCATAAGATGGAGATATTTTCACATCATGTTGGACCACCAGCTACCTTTCTATCTTTCTTATTTTTTTTCTTTTGGTCACATATCACTTTAACAAGATTCAGAAAGAAGGTATTGCACACTTGTGACCAACGGCAGATTGGTTTTGAGACATTTGAAAATTTTCTGCATCATCAAAATGCAGCTTTTGCTGTGTTGTCACTGATACCTGAAACAATGAAGGTTGAAATCTATCAATGATACGCCTATAACTGACTTACGATTCAAATAAAGTGTAGCGTTGGAAAGGCTGTATGTCCAAACGTGTGTCATGCCCATGATCCCAAGTACAGTTCAAAGTCTTCAAGTCCTGGGTTTCACAAGAAAAGTTCTTGGGCTCCTCAAGTACTTCTGTCCATTCACATAAAAATGTAAAAAAATGAAAACATCAATAAGTAGAAGAAAGACCTGGTTAAGTCCCGTTATTTAAAGATAAATAAGTTGTTGTTCTATGTCATCAAGTTGGAGCCATCTCATGGCACTCTTGTATAGGGTTTCTGAGAACAGCTGGTAGGTTTGAGGTACCTACCTTGCAGTTAGCAGTGCAGTTAGTGGGCTGAAGTGTGGTGCTGTGGGTTAATGCATCAGACTGCAAAGTCGTTTGAACTGCAAGGTCGGTGGTCCAAGCTCACCAGCTGCTTCTTGGAAACCCTATACAGGGTTGCTATGGGTTGGAATCGACTTGACAGCACTTAACAACAACAACAACAACTTCTGCTGCACAGACCTCTTTAAAGTGTTCAAGAGCAAAGATGTCAGTATGAGGACTAAATTGTGCCCAACCCCAACCATGACATTTTCAACAGCTTCATATACATGTGAAAGTTGGACAATGAATAGGAAGATAGTAGATGAATTGATGCATTTGTGTTATAGTGTTGGAGGAAAATATTAAAGTACCATGACCTGCCAAAAGAACAAACAGATCTGTGTTGGAAGAAGTACAGCCAGAATGCTCCTTGGAAGCCAGGAAGGCCAGACTTCGGCTCTCATACTTTGGACATATTATGAGGAGGGACCAATCCCTGGAGAAGGTCATCATTCTTAATAAAATGAAGGGAAGGCCCCCCTCCCCCAACTTGGATTACCCCATGGTAACAGCAACAGTGAATAAGGAAGCTTGTAGAAGAATTGATGCCTTTGAGTTGTGGTGTTGGAAGAGAATACTGAAAGTGCCATGGACTGCCAAAAGAACCAATAGATCTGTTTTGGAAGAAGTGCAGCCAGAGTGCTCCTTGGAGGCCAAGATGGCTAAGCTTCATCTCTCATACTTTGGACATATTGTCCGGAGGGAACAGTTGCTGGAGAAGGATGTCATGCTGGGTAAGGTGGAGGGTCAGAGAAAAAGAGGAAGACCCCTAATGAGATGGATTGGCCAGGTGGCATCATTGATGGACTCAAGTGTGGCAGCGGTAGTGAGGTTGGCCTAGGATCGGACATTGTTTCGTTCTGCTGTGCATGGGGTCACTATGAGTCAGTTCCAAATCGATGGCACCTGACAACAACAACAACAAAGCAGCAACAGACTGAAGCATAGCAATGATGATTAGATTGGCACAGGACTGGGCAGTGTTTAGTTCCGTTGTGTACAATTACAGACTTGATGGCACCTAACACCAACAGCTTCCAGGACCTGTGAATGTGTTTCATTTGGAAATAGGGTCTGTATAGATGTAATCAAGTTAAGGTGAGGTCATACTGGCTTAGTTGTTAGATGCCGTCAAGTCGGTTCTGACTCATAGTAAACCAATGTACAACAATGAAACACAGCTGTGTCCTGCACCATCCTCATATTTGTTGTATTTTAACCCATCGCAGCTGCTATCGTGTCAACCCATCTCTCTGGGGGTCTTCTGCTTTTTTTGCTGATCCTCCACTTTACCCAGCATGATGTCCTTCAGTGGAGATGAGTCCTTCCTAGTAACATGTCTCAAGTATGAGAGATGAAAACTCGCCACCACTCTCAGAGAAACACCACAGAGGAAACACACATGGAGGATGGTCACACTGGATCAATGAAGCTATAATCCAAGAAATGCAAACACTACCGAAGCCACCAGGACTAGTAAGCAAGGAAGAAGCCTTCCCTTGAGTGTTCTGAGGGCGGTGACCCAAAGGGCACCTTGATATCAGTTTTTAGCCTCCATAACAAGCTCTGGTAGTGTAATGGGCCACATGTTGGGCTGCTAACAGCAAGGTCGGCAGTTTGAATCCAACAGCTACTCCGCAGGAGAAAGATGAGGCTTTCTGCTCCCGTAAAGATTTACAGCCTTGGAAACCCTGTACAGGGTCACTGTAAGTCAGAACCGATTCCACAGCACACAGCAGCTGTAGCAGAAACAACTGCCTTCATAACGGGGATAGAATAAACACAGAGCAGTCGTTTTAAGCACCAGGTTTGTAGTGATTTGTACTTGCAGTCCTAGGAAACCAAGTAGGTAACAGGGAAGTTCTATTGGGGGCCCGAGGCCAAATTACCCTGAACACCCCAAGGATCGCTGAGGTGGAAGCCTACACAGCAACAGGCAGGAAATGGAGAGACTTTGTAAGGTTGTGTCCACGATGCCTGCTAGCAGACACTCAATGAATAGTGCTAAAATGGATGGACAGATGAAGAAATAGAGCAGTGTTGTCTGGTTTCCAGATGCTGCAGTTTATGCTTACAATGTTAGAAAATCAGCCAGACTGTGTGACTCTGACAAACTGAGTCCCAGACTGAGAGTTCCAAGGACTAGTGAGAGCCTGAGTTTGCCTGCCGAGTTAGCGTGCACAATAAAATAGCATTTCTTCCAAGGCTGTGTGATCCCAGTGTTGAAGCCCTGTCTGGAAGCTTGTTTCTTTCCATCTTGAGCAGCTGAGCCAATCCCACTCTCCCATAACTCTCCTTGTGAGCTTCTCACACTGTTGGGCCACTGTGCTCGAATCCGAATTGGCATGGGGTCAGCTACTCAAGAAGTAGGACAGCTGGACTCTATCATGTACCGCCACTGTGAGGTGGAACCGACTGGACTGCACACCACAACAACAAGGCAGAGCAGGGTGTGTTCCTGTGACTCAGGTCATGCCGGAGCTTTCTCTTCTGTCATACTGTTGGTTTAGAAGCCAGTCGGAAATCTTGGGAGCCATACTTCAAGAAAACGTTTCCAGAGTCACTGCTAGAGGACTTGGAAAGCAAAAGTAAATCAAAGCCATTGAGTGGAAATATTTGCTTGTCTTCCGGTAAAGGTGATTCGAGCACATTGTTTCTCACAAGAAACCTGGACAGGGCCATGGAGAATTGGTAAACTTACTTGATACATAGAGAACGGTGCCATTTAGAAGCTTGTCATGCTCTGTGTTGCAATAGAAATTTGTCCCTGTTTTCTTAATAAAGGGAAGACTTCGCAAGGTGAATGTGGATACATTTGGAGTAAGTTGTTCTCCATGGATCCTGAGGCCATGCAAATAACAGTTTATTTTACTCTCACTTCTAGATATGTAACATATGGTGACACTGGAACCTTCTTCCATCAATTTGTCCTGGGGGTAAATGAAGAGTTGACCAGGCCCAAGAGAATCCTGGACTGCTGTACGTTAAAGAAAGAAGGAAAGGAAAGAGCTCGGTGAGAATTTCAGTCACAATTCAAATCACTGCCTCCCACCTTACTCAGCATCAGCAGCTGCCTTAAACTTCTGCCTCCTGCCTGAGGAGCCTCAACCTCTGCATCAAACCCATAAACGTCAGTGCTCATTAAACAAAACAAGACAACACAGATCCTGTCCATCACGTTGTTTACTGCTATGCTAATATCACTGCTGCTGTTGTTACAACACTGGCTGTCTGAGGTCACTGTGAGTTGGACTCACTGGACGGCAGCGAGTTAGTAAAGGTTACTATGTAAAGGTTACTAAAGGTCACATAGTAAAAGTTACTATGATAACAGTAGCTGCTTTCTGTTAAGTCCTTGATTAGTGCTCACACACATCCTCTCATGGCACTCTTATGACCTCAGGACAGGCAGGAATGAGCCCAAACTTGCTGAGCTGATATGTGGCAAAGCCATGTTTCCCCATCCCCAAAGTCAAGTGTCCCTCGTGACCTCTACGTTGTACTGTAACAGATCACATCTCTTCCCACCTTCTTAGAAATGCCAACCACTCAAATACCTGATGTTTCAACCTGCTACGAAGATTCCTACAAATCAGAGCATCAATGAAGCCATCCTTTCGAAAATCAGCAAGATCGATGGGTATTTTTATGCTTATTTTCAGCCATGGTCAGATGAGGTTGGCCCAATCTCAGCAGAAGTGGGTTGTTCTTCATGACACCCAAGGATTTCTACCGTCTCCCACAAGTTTCTCATTGATGTAAGAAACTACTTTTTTAAACAAACCCACCATCTCCCCATCCCTTCCCGGAGAACCCTTCTTGTATCAGCTTACCTGGAGGAGCTGCCCAGCCTGCAGTCAGGCCTCAGCCTCTCTTAGCCCTCCTCAGCCCACTGCAATCTGGCTGCTGGCCTCAACCACAAGAACGACTTCTCTTAGAAGGATTAACATGAGTCCTAGTGTGGCGCTGTGGGTTAACGTGCCGGACTGCAAAGCCGTTTGAACTGCAAGGTTGGCGGTTCAAGCTCACCAGTCACTCCTTGGAAACCCCATACAGGGTCACTGTGGGTCGGAATCGACTGGATGGCACTTAACAACAACAACAATCCCTATGAAGTGGAGGTTACAGGTATCCCAAATGTCTGACTTTTCCATTAATTTCTGAGACCAATCACCACTCTTCCCTCCCTTGTGCCCCAGGGTTCTGCAATAAGATGCAGCATCTCACAGAACTCACCAACTGTCAAGGAAACAGTCCACACCATTATTGTCGCTAAGTGCTGTCATGTGGCTCCCCCTCACAGAGATGCTGTATAGCGTTTCCAACTGAGACTGTAAAGCTTTATGGGAACAGACAGCCTCATTGTTCTCCTGTGGAGCAGCTGGTGGGTTTGAACCACAGACCTGTGGCTAGCAGTCCATTGTTTATCCTACACAGCCACAGCATTCTCCACACAATTGTGGAGGCTGCCAAGTCCCAAATCTGCAGTTCAGAAGGTCAGTCTGAAGGTTTCTCCTCACTCATACCAAATTGGGCTGTAAAAATGGGCTAGGAGGTGCCATCACTAACTGCCCCCATGGGGTATGGCTAGAGCAAGTTTGTTTTTAAAATTCTACTGGGAGTCCTGGTGTGGCGCTGTAGGATAATTGCTAGACTGAAAGATCGATTATTATCCGCATTTCATAAAGGAGAAAATTGAGTGAACTGCAAGGTTGGTGGTTCAAACTTACCAGCCAATCCTTGGAAACCCTATATAGGGTCACTATGAGTCAGAACCGACTAGACAATGCTTAACAAGAACAGTACTAACCACAGGTAATTATAATGTGCAACCAAGACTGAGCATCTGTGCTTTGGTGACTAAAGACTATTCAGGTTTTCCTCTTACTCTTAAGTCAGATTTGAAGATATCATTTTTAGACGTCTATTTTATTAGCATTGTTTATAATGTTATTTCCCCCCTCTCTCTTACTATCTTTGTAATCTCTATTTTCTCTGTACGCATGTCTCTCTTTCAGCAGTAGGATGTGATGGCTAAGGGTGAGCCCTGGGACCTAGATTGTCTGAGATGGACGCCGGCTCCACCTCTTGGTATCTTTGATGACCTTATTCTCTGCCTCAATTTTCTCCTTTATGAAATGGGGATAATAATATTACAGATTTAGCACAGGTGATAGAAGGGATAACTGAATAGCTATACTGCTTCAAAAGGATACCGGGTAGCATAGTGGGTTATAAGCTGGGATGCTAACCACATGGTCAGCAGTTTGAATGTATTAGCCTCTCCATGAGAAAAAGATGAGGCATTTTGCTCCCATAAAGATTTATATACCCTTGGAAACCCTATGCAGAGCTGTTATGAGTTGGAACTGACTCCATGTCACAAAATCAGCACCGCCAATGCTTAAAGCTGTGTTCATTCTGTTGTGTATAAAGTCAGGGCCAACTCAACAACATATAACGACAATAACATGGGGTACAAACGGTCTACACTCAACTAAAAGTTTCCAGTTCAAACCCATCCAAGGGGACTATGGAAGGTCTGGACTTTTGCTTCAAGCCAGGAATACCCTGTAGAACAGTTCTACTCTGACACAGAAGTCGGAACAAATTTGGTTCTGGTCTTACGGTGTTTAAAACAGTCATTAAAATGGAGTCACAGTGGTGCAAAGGGTTAATGAGTTTGGCTGTTAACCGTAGACCGGAGATTCAAATCGACCCAAAGGCAGGCAGGCAGTGGAAAGGCCTGGATTTGAAAGGACAGTCCCTGAAAGCCCTGTGGAGCTTAAGTGGGAATCAAATCAACAGCAAGTGGTTCGGTTAAGAAGCTTAGCTGGAGTTCCAAAACGGATGGCAAAACCCACTGTAAACTGTAGCTACACCAAACTTCAATTATCAAAAATTTTGAAATATCCTTAACAAGACGATTTAAAAGATATCTGTCCATCGTCTCTTTACTCTTCTCTCTCGATTGTTGCCCTTCTTAAGTGCCTCGAGTGGATGTGGATTCAGAGCAACCCCATGTGACAGGGCAGAACTGTCTACGAGGGTTTCCTAGGTTGTCATGGTTACTGGAGCAGATCCCCACGTCATTTCCTAAGGATTTGAACTCCTAACCTTGCAGTTCACAGGCACGTGCTTAACTGCTGTACCGTCAGGACTCTTCTTCCTCTAGATTACTGTTGCTACCACTTGGTTTTGTAAATAAAGTTTTATTGGAACAAGGCCACACTCATTTTGTGCTCATATTGTCTGTGGCTGCTTTGCCATTACACTGGCAGAGTGAAATCATCTTGACAGAGAACCTCAAAGCCTACACTATTTACTCTCTGATTCCTTATAGAACATTTTCCTGACACCTGTGATGCAACTGGGAGTCCTGGTGTGGCGCTATAGGATAGGCACTGGACCAGAAAGCTGGTTTGAACTGCAAGATTGGTGGTTCAAGCTCACCAGCTGCTCCTTGGAAACCATAGAGAGGGTTGCTATGAGTTGGAACCTACTTGATGGTACTTAACACTAACATGAAACATTTTGTGCTAGTTTATTAATTGTACTACAATTAATGTGAATTGCATCACTGGTGCCTAGGATAAGGAGCTCTGGTAGTGTAGTGGTTACGAGTTGGGCTGCTAATCTCAAGATCAGCAGTTTGAAACTCCCAGCTATTCCGTGGGAGAAAGATGAGGCTCTCTGCTCCCGTAAAGATTCACAGCCTCAGAAACCCTATCCAGGGTTGCTATGGGTCAGAACTGACTCCACGGCACACCACTACCACAATTAACACACTTTATACATTTGGAAGGCATCCATCACTTTCAGAATCTGCATAGTTGTCTCAGTGAACGGATTTAGAGGTAAAACCTAGCGGCAAGTTTCACACTCACGCCTGTCACTCTGCAGGAATCTCTTGATCCCCAAGTACTATTACATGTGAACACATTTTACTTGTTAAACCGCCTCACTTCTTACCATCCACTTTCTCCCAGGCACTCCATGTGCTCCAGGGCATTGATTCCAGAAACTCAGCATCATCCACGGCACTCCTGATTCTTACGAAGTGTGTCACACATTCCAAAGGAAGCTCAGATTCCCAGCTCCAATGCAGAACTTGGTTCGATTTCACGGTGGTACTGTAGTTCCCCTAGAAGTAAAAGGGAGAATCTGGAAACATCTGCTCCTGGATATTATCAAAGTCTAAACCTATGACACTGTGTAAGTGTTTCATGTTGTAAGTGCGGTCTATACTGAACTGGTCAGCTCCCAGGGAGGCAGCCATAACCTGTGACCTCTAGAATTCTCCTGGGAATCCCTTGTTGTTGTTAGGTGCCATCAAGTCAGCTCCAGCTGAGGATGACCCCACTGTACAACAGAACAAGGCACTGCCAGCCCTGTGCCATCTTTACGATCATCTGTAGGTATGTTTGAGTCCACGGGGGGAGCAACTGCGTATTTTGAAAGCCTTCCAACTTAGGGGGCTCATCGTCAGCACTGTTACCAGGTAATGTGTTAGTCCACTGGGTTTTCATTGACTGGTTTTCAGAAGCAGATTCCAAGTTTTTCTTCCTAATCTTAGCCTAGAAACCATACAAATGTTGTGAGTGTGCTTACTGGTATTTGATGTACTGGTCACATCGCTTTCATAGCAGTATGCAAGCCACGGGAGCATGTCACACTAAGAGATGCGTGAGTCTCAGGGGGCTCAAGGAAGTGGTAGAGAAAACAGAAGCTACACAGGTCTTAGGAGACGAGGTCAGAGACAGAAAGTATTTGGTTCCTTACAGAGACTTTCATAGTGCTGGTCACACAGAACCTACTACAAAAAATGTTAATAAACTAGAAAGGACCAAGCAGTGTTTTATTCTGTTGTTGGAACCGACACAACAGCACTAAAACAATACTAAGAAAACTGAGTCAATCTTTAAAAAATTAGTCAGGTTGATGGGTATTTTTTCGATTTATTTTTAGCCAGGGTCACATCAGATTGACCCACTGTCATCAGAAAAGGACTGCCCTTCATGACATGCTCTGAGTCCCACCGTCATGCAGAAACTGAGTGTCTCCCAGACTCCCACCTCTTCTCATACTAGTGGCCACAAGGACCAGACCACTCCCCAGAGGCTCTCGGGTCAGAATCTTAAGCTCTCAGATGTCAGTCACCCAGGAATGTCTGACTCTGTTCTCTGGGAAGCCTGTCCAAGTCTGACTGTAAAATTTAGTCTTTCAGTACAGGCTTTTGACTTAAAAAAAAAAAAAAAAGTATATATATGTATATATATATGGAGCTCTGGTAGCGTAGTGGTTACGAATTGGGCTGCAGTCCGGCAGTTCGAAACTACGAGCGGTTCCCCGGGAGAAAGATGAGGCGGTCTGCTCCCGTAAAGATTTACAGCCTCGGAAACCTTGTGCAGGGTTAAGTACCGACTCCACGGTACTTAACAACAACAACAATATATATATCTTTTGTGGTTTTGGTGTAACTTTACAGAGCAAATTCATTTCCCACCCAGCCGTTTACACACAGGTTGTTCCATGACTGTATGCAGTCCCCACAACACGTCAGCACTCCCTGCATGGCCATCTTGGGTCCCACTGCCCCGTTCCGCCTTCCTAACTTTGTTGATGTTTTGGTCTCATGTACTTGACTACTCTGAGGAGCACGTTCCTCCCAGCTGTCATCGTTCACTTAATAGGCCTGTCTTTTTTGGTCTTAATCTTTCCGAGACATTGACTTTCCCGTTCCCTAATTCTGTGCCTTCAGGATTCCTTTGCACTGTACCCTGTCTCTCAGGGTCCTCCGTGATCTGCCTCTTATCTCTCTCTGCAGAGTGATTTCTGCTAGTTTTCCCCTACAGGAATCTTCGCTACGACATATTTCTGGACTGTTCATTCTGATTCGACACCTAAGTGTATCCTCAACACAGTGTCCCCAGGCCACCTCTGCACTGGGAATTGGTTCCAAGAAAGATTTGTTTGTTCTTCTGGCAGTCCATCGTACATTCAATATTCATTACCAATACCATAATTCAAATGCATCGATTCTTCTATAGTCTTTCATGGTCCAACTTTCATATGCGGATGACATGATTGAAAATACCATGCTTGGGTCAGACACACCTTTGTCCTCAAAGTGACACCTTGCCTATCTGACACTTTCAAGAGATCTTTTCAGCAGATTTGCACAATACAATATGTCATTTGATTTCTGTGAGAATTGACTGTGGATGCATGTAAAATGAAATCCTTAACCACTTCAATATTTTCTCTGTTTTTCCAGATGCTGTTTATTGGTCTAGTTGTGAAGATTTCAGTTTTCTTTATACTGAGTTGTAATCCATACTGAAGGCCGTGGTCTTTAATACTCACTAGTAGTATATTAGAACTCATCTTTTAGCACTAAAGTAAATAATGTTCCTTTAGGATTCATAGGATTTCATAAGCTAATTTTCAGACATAGATTACAAGGCCTTTCTTTTTAGTCTTAGTCCGGAAGTTCCAATGAAACCTGTCCAGCAAGCATGAGCCTGCCAGTATTCGACATACTGATGATATAGCTTCCAGCATGTTATATGCTGCTGTTGCCAACAAAGTGACTGATGGGATAGCATGCTTGATTGTAAGCTTCATGCCAAGAGAGCAGGGCTGTGCTTCACTCTTCTCTACGTCTCCTTAGGTCCAGTCACTCTTGCTTCTCAGACTACCTCTCCAGTCCCCCAGACCCCAGAGCATCTCATTCCTGTTTGTTCTTTTCTCCACAGCTGGGAGATCCACCATTCATCTGTCAGTCTGTCTACTGTGAGGGGGTGAGTATTGCTGTGATGCTGGGAGCCAGGCCACTGGTATTTTATCGCAGACTGAAGACATGGGTAGAATTCCTCCATTTCACCACCACTGGCTTTAGCGGTTGGTGCGCAAATTCAAATAAAGTATTAGTAACTGGTCTTTCTTATAGGTGTGTGGATATTATCCTATCACAGATATTGTACTTCAAGGTAGATCTTGAAATGCTCTTTTGGACAATGAAGGTGGTACTGTTTCTTTTAAATTTTTATTTTCAGCATACTAAACCATTTGATTGATTCAAAATGACCAATACCAGCCCACTTCAGCTCACTAATACCTTGGATAATGAACCTTAAGCATGCCATTTCATCTTTGACAATTCCTAGTTTTCCTAGATTGATACTCCATATATTCCATATTCTGATTATTAATAGATGTTTCAGCTGTTTCTCCTCCGTTTGAGTTGTGCTCCATTTGACTCCTCATGGTCAACTCTACTTTGAGGAGGCAGCTCCTCGCCAGTCTTCCCGAGTCATACTTTAAGTGCCTTCCAACCTGAGGGGCTCATCTTCTGGCACTGCATCTGACAATGTTCTGCTGTTATGCATAAGGTTTTCAGTGGGTAAATATTCAGAAGCAGTCCACCTCTCCTTTTTCCTAGTCTGTCTTAGTCTGGAAGCTCAGCTGAAACCTGTCCACCATGGGTGACCCTCTTGGTATTTAAAATACTGGTGACATAGCTTCAAGCATCACAGCAACACATAAGCCACCACGGTATGACAAATAATATATAAATACAATACATAAAAACTGCTTGGATGTAGGCCCCCTATCAGAAATCTCAATCCATTACTATGAAGTAAGTTTCCTTGGTGTGGATTCTGTCTATCCTCAAATTGTCCTTTTTTGGTCTTTTTGTTAAGTGTAGTTGAGTTGGTTCTGACTCAGAGCAACGAGTAGCTGGTGGAACTGAACTGTTGACCTCGTGGTTCACAATGCAGAGATAAAATTTTCTTTGAATGTACTGATTTAAAGGGTTTTTTGTTTTCCTTAATGTGACAAATTGTCTTTGGGCTGTTTTCATCAATTGGAGTAGAAGTTTAATTTAACCTTTTCCGATATGAGTAATTCACAAGAAATTGGCACATGCATTTACATAGACATCTGCTGAGGTCATGGCGGTTCCTGAGTCAGGAGCTGTATCCCTCATCTGACTCACGCTCCAGGCCTCCTTCCATGCTTGACTTTCAGTCTCTGCCAACACATTCCGCCCTTGACAAAATCACAAAGCAAGTAGCTGAAAGGGAGGGCAGACCCTGAGCCTGTGGCAGGACCAGGAGGTGTTGGCCAGCTTGGAGCAGCAAGTGACTACTGGAAGACACTTCAGTATCCCTGTTCTAGCTGGAAACACCTAGAATGAGATGCTTTTCCTCTGGCATGTTTCAGAACTGCGTTGTGTGTCAGAGCTGCCCCTCTCATGTAAGGAACTTCTTTACAAAGGGAGACTGTGGTACAAACAAAAGCTTAAGCGGCATTCCCGACTCCCTTTCTCAGCGTCACAGTCCTGGGTTGAGCAAACAGCTGATAACCAAAAACTTGGTAGTGGGCATCTACTTAGAGGTACTTCAGAAGAAAGATCTGGCAATCTCCTACTGAAAACTCAGCCACTTAAATCCCTATGAGTTGCAGTTCTACTCGGACACATGTGGGGTCGCTAAGAGTCAGAGTTGTCTCTCCCAGTTTTATCCTGTTGGAGGGAGACCTTGTCTCTCTCCTTCAACTTCAGGCCTGAGAATTCAGAGGAGGGTTTCTTGTGACACTGTCTACCCTGTGTGACACACGGCCACTGATATTCGGGAGGCTGCAGGGGGTTTTCCCACCTCTCTGGATCTGCGGTGAAGTATAACATCATGCTAGCTCTCTGTGCCTCGGTTTCCTCATCTGTCGCAGTCTCACCTGCACTGGGTGTTGGTAAGGGGAGTGGAGAGAACAATGTAACAAATAAGGATAAACTCTATGCTCCGATTTTTGTTAATGATGGAAAAACATTTTGAAACGTATTATAGACACTGTGGTGCAACGTGACTAATATATAATTAGCATCACTGAATTGTACACAGAGAAGTGGTTTTTTATGGCTTTGTTGTACAGGGGAGTGTGTCTGCCTACTCTGTCATCTTGCAAAATGAAATGAGTACACCTTTTTATCAAGGACACAAACCAGGATCAGCACCAAGAAGAAATGCAGAGGGTAAGGTCTGGGAAGATTGACAACAGGAAGCTTCTGTGTCCACAAGGGGGCGCATGTCTTTCAGGAACCAGCAAGGATTGAGAAGGCAATGTTTTCTTATCTGTATATCACCACAATAAATATTTTAAAAGAGCGAGAGAAAACAAAAAAGCTACCTCTACTTTGAATGATCTTAAACCCTAGTCTACTATACAAATGGAGACCACAACTACTTTATCTTGTGAAGAGGATAATTACATGAACCAGAAACGAACAGTCTTTAGATACTTATTGAGGGAGGTCAACTTGATCTATGGGTAGTTATTTTCTCTAATGGTGCTAACACACTAGATTTCTACCAATTCTTCTAATACTTCCCTAACATTTATTTATTTTGGTGATACTAAGTCTCAAAATGACCTTTGCTTAATATTTTACTGAGCTCTATCAACAACAACATCAAACCACCAACCAGGGCATCCAACAAAAATATAAAAGGGAGACAGATGAGTGAGAGGGTCCACACATGAGCTGATGGTAGAGTAGGAACAGCTACCTGTGCGCAAGCATCGCTGTTGTGTAAGATAAGAAGAACATGAATCAACTCTCTATGGAAGACTGCCCACAGCGGTAGAACTATTGAAGCGGTACTCAAGCTAAATCAACAGTTAGCATTCGATAATGAGTGTGGAAACTAGAAAGTAGCTATTGTTGTTAAGTGCCTTGGAGTCGGTTCCAATTCATAGTGTCCCTGTACCAGGGTTTTGAGACTGTTCATCATTTTTTTTTTTTAAGTTTTTATTGTGAATTTTGTGTTCGTTTACATGGGTGGACATTATCTTTACATTCATCCTATCTTATTTTGTTTCGTTGCAATGATCACAATCCCCTGTATGCATCATCAAACAACCAAAGGGTACACCCCGCTTGCCTGCCCCCACCACCAGCCCACAGCCCCTCTCCCTCCCTGAGTCCAAAGTCCCCAGCCGCTCCTTCTCTCTACATTATCATCTCTACCTCCATCCCTAGTGGTCACTGTCTCTCCAGACAGGGTCCTGCACTTCGCTTTACTTCCTCCCTTGATGTTTCCAGGGATTTTCTGCTCCTGGACTGCAAAATCAGCCACTTCCCTCCTTTTGTTACAAAACATTTACATTTACCTTTCCAACACTCACTGTCAGACCTGATAGCAATCATTCCCTATTGAACCACAGGAGTCCTTTCCCCTTCACCTTTTATTAACCCCATCCAGACAGGTTGGAAACAATTCAGTGGAGGTTCTACCTTTCCCTGTATCCTCTGGAGCTAGGTTCCCTATTGAAAGCTTGTCAGCCAGTCACTTCTTGCCTTTATTGTTGTTGATGTTGTTAAGTGCCATTGAGTCGGTTCCGACCCATAGAGACCCTGAACAGGGTTTCCGAGGCTGTAAAATCTTTACGGGAGCAGAAAGCCTCATCTTTCTTCTGCAGAACTGCTGGTAGTTTCGAACTACTGACCTTGAGGTTCACAGCCCGATTTGTAACCACTACGCTACCAGAGCACCTTTGTAGTCTCCCCATTTTGGGTAGCCAATGTCTAAGTTCCCCATCCCTGTTGACCCTGTGTACCATGGGGGTGGGAATGATCCTCACTGTAAAGATTTGTCCGCTCCTTTATCATACTACATCCACAAACATGGGTCATTCATTCACTTGTAGTGGGCTAATCCTTTTTTTTTTCTTTCCTCTTCTAGTCGTGTTCTGATCATCTAGCCATTGATTCCAAGTCAAATAGGTACTATCTGCACTATCTGCAAGTGTGGGTGTTCTTGTGCATCTCACCTCACTTCATATCAGCTGGATGCTTCACACTCCATTCTAGTCCTCTGGGGTCATGTCCCTGCCTCTGGGCCCAGGAGTCTCCAGGTCTCGTCATACTGCTGGTACCTGATCTCAATCCAAGTTAACAGGAGTCTATTGAATGTGGTCGGACTTAACTCACAACTTCATTGCTGTTTTTCCCCCAATTCCCCTTATCGGTGACCAACGTGGGCAGCAGCAGGACTATATGTCTGCTAGTGTATTCCATTTAAGTTTCAGTCTTGGAAGGGGTTTGCTTTGAGGGGACCCGACACTTGCCTTGATGTCTCCTGGGCAATCAACTTGCTTGTTCTTGTAGTAGTCAATTAGACTGCTGTTATTGTTTTTGATTTTTCCTGCTGGTCTTTCTTTCAAGAAGTATCTTCTGTTCTGCTAGCTGCTGGAGACTGGTTTGCTTGTCCTTTCAAGTGGAAATGACCCACCTCAGAAGATTCTGGATGAGGATCAGGATTCCACCTATGGTCTTGTGCAATGCAAAGGCTCCGCAAGAAGCTTCCTTCACTGGGCACGTTGTGGCCCCATTTTAGATATTCCAATCAGTTATAGGCAGAAGACAGACTTACAAGCTTTCTCTGGTGATGTTTCTAAGGTATTCCTCTGTCTCCCCTTCAAGTGTCCATTTTACAATAGAAGGCATGGGAAACCAAGATTCAAAAGACAGCCAAGCATCTTAACATCATTTCCCCACTTTTACCCATTCAAATCATGCCTCAATCTTTGTATTCACGAGCCCTGTTGTTCCATGGTTATGATTACATCATCATTTACATCTGTCCCATTTTTAGCCCATGTAAACCTGCCTAGCTATTTTCCCATCCGCCTTATTTTTTCTTTCCCTTTCCCCTTCTAGTGTATGCCCCCCCTCCCCCCGCACCCAAACTATCCTGTGTCTATTCCCTGCCCTGTGCTCCACCTTCCCTTCCCTCCCCTTCACCCCACCCCATACACCCTGGTAACTAACAACAACAAAATAATAATAATATATATTTTTAAAGATAATTTTTTTTCTTCCCTTTTAGTGTGGGTGCTTTTTCTTAAGCTTTTACAATAATGGTCCTATGCCGTATTTCTCCTTTTGTGACTGACTAATTTCACTCAGCATAATGTCCTCAAGGTTCATCCATGTTATGCAGTGGCTTGCTGCTTCCTTGTGATTCTTCAGGGTAGCATAATATTCCATTGTGTGTATGTACCAAAGTTGTTTATCCATTCTTCCATAGATGGGCACTTAGGTTGTCTCCATCTTTTTGCTATTGTAAATAGTGTTGCTAAGAACATTGATGTGCATATATCTACTCGTGTTATGGCTCATATTTCTTGTGGATAAATACCAAGTAGAGGAATTGCTGGATCATAAGGTATCTCTAGCTCTATTTTCAACCTTCTGAGGAAGCGCCATATTGTTTTCCAGAGTGCTTGAACAATTTTGCAATCCCACCAACAATGTAGGAGGGTCCCAGTCTCTCTACATTCTTGCCAACATTTACTGTCCTCTACTTTTTTGATCTTTGCTATTATTGCTGGTGTGAGGTGATATCTCATTGTTGTTTTGATTTACATCTCTCTGACAGCACCTAACAACACAACAACAATGGCTAGTGACTGTGAACATTTCTTCATATGTTTGTTGCCTGTCTGGATCTCTTCCTTGGTGAAGTGTCTGTGCGTATCCTGTGCCCATTTTCTAACTTGGTTATTTGTCCTTTTCTTGTAGAGGTGTTATAGGTTCCTATATATTTTGGAAATTAGTCCCTTGTCTGATGTGTCATTGCAAAAGATTTTTTTTTTCCCATTCTGTGGGCTCCCTTTTTACTCTTTTGATGAAGTTTTTTGATGCACACAAGTTTTTAATTTTTAGTATGTCCCATTGATTTATTTTGTCTATTTTTGTTGGTGTAAGTTTCAAAATGTTTGGTAGTCTGTGTATGCCCTGTATTAGAGCTCTCATATTTCCCCCTATGTTTTCATTGATGAGAGACTGTTAATCTTTGCAAGAGCAGAAAGACTCATCTTTCTCCTAAGGAGTGGCTGATGGACTCAAATCATTAACCTTGTGGTTCACATTCCAGTGCTTATCCTACAGAGCCACCACACTCCCAGAAAGTAAACAGAAACTTTAAAATTAATCCCTGGAGAAAGACATCATGCGTGGTAAAGTGGAGTTCAGAGAAAAAAAGGAAGGCCCCCCAACTAGACGGAGTGGTAGCAGCCATAGGCTCGAGCGTAGCTATGATGGTGAGGCTGGCGGAGGACCCGGCAGTGTTTCGTTCTGTTGTGCACAGGGTCACTATGAGTCCGTACTGATTCGATGTAAACTAACAACAACGATGTTGTAGATGCAAAAGCATCAGGAAAAAATAGACACAACCATTATTTGAGCCAAGATGAGCAAAAAATCTTTCCCAAGTAATTCAAAGACAAAAAGTGTGTGAAATTAAAGATGATTAATTAACAGTAGAACAAAGGCCACTGGTGAGGGACTAAATGGCACGGTGAGCCACTCTCCAACATTTCCATGGGGAAACTCTTCGTTGCTGGAATGGAAAGAGCTAGAATTCATTGTCCCTTCAGCACACTACAAGCAGAATTTGATTTAACTTAGGTCATGTAACTGACAAGAAGCTGTACTGGCAAGGGAAATATTGCCAAATTATTTGATCTTCTTCAGAAAAATCACTGATAAAGAAAAAAGAAGGAAAGGAATAGGGTGATTGATCCCCAGAGACCTCTGAATTTTAGTATTCATGGGGACAGACCCAACAGTCCCTGTAAGAGAGAGCAGAGCCCACTGAGAAGATAGTGTACATCCCTAACATGATTTGTGTTTACCAAAGTAGTCAAGAATCCTCTTATTTAAAGGCCAAAAACACAGATGCTGAGGAAAATTGGTCTGAGCTGCTAAAATGTTTCCATTGGATGTTAACAGACAAATCATGACATAATAAAAAGATTTTTAAAATGCTGAGCCAAAGAACATATACTTACCACCCAGACAACATTGGATGTTTCAATCCTGCTGATCTCTATCTGAAAAATCATTCGTACTTTCTGATGATAAAGAAGGCTGTGGATGCTCCATTGTAAATTCAAACATTGACGTTTATAATCAATGGAAACTTTCAATGATTCAGGAGCCAACAGTAGAGTTTCAGATAAGGCTGAAAGACCAAAACCAGGTAAGAAATCACATTTCATGAGCGCATGACTGGATAGCCGCAGGTAATTAAACTCTTCAGTATAATCATTGCTAAAATTTGGAAACCATTGCTCATCTCTACATTCTAGACTCAGACACCTTGAAAAGCTGAAAGGAAATTTAGGAATCAACTTATAGATGGAGAAATTAAGACCTAGATGAGAGACATTATCTGCTTAACAATACACAAAAAGTTAATCAATTGATGCACAGTGAAAACAAAAGGATCTGCTATTGGACAGTCTAACTGGAAACTTATGACATGGTTGCATAAAGGCTTTTTGTCGTAAGTTTTACAGTTCTAGAAATCAGAATAAAAGCTTTGACAAATACACGCATTGTATGAGCTCACATATAAAAAGATAAAACAAAGTAAATATAAAGTTTATTAGTGGTCCCCAGGGGCGGGAGGGAGTTCTGGTGTGGCACTGCTGGAGAAGCACTAAACACTGGACTGCTAATTGCAAGGTCAGTGGTTCAAACCCACAAGCTGCTCCTTGGAAACCCTATACAGGGTTGCTGTGATTTGGGACCAACATGATGGCACACAACAACAACAACAACAACAAGAGTGGGAGGGAAGGGGTGGAGGGAGTTTATGTGATGGAAAATTGCATTGATCAGGGCTAGGGTTGCATAGCTAATTATCACAAGTAATGCCAAGAAGCTGTATACCTGTGAAAAGTTAAATTGGCAAAAGTTGTGTGATACACGTAAGCATAAGAAGAACAATTTTTAAAAAGTGTAACTGCTGATGCTGCTTACGTGCAACCAAAAACTTCATGGATCTGCTTCCTTGATTTGGAGGGTTAGGATCATGGTTTCACCAGAAAGCCCAGTTTATTGACCTAACATGGTTAGTGCTTCTGCTCAGCCTCCTAGTTCACTGGGCACTGCCTGGGGACTTAAAAGGTTACATGCAGCCACCCAAGGCAAACGACTGGTATCTATTTACCTGGAGTAACAGAGGAAGGAGAGTCAGGAACAGGGTAAGGAAATGAAATGTGTGGTTAACTGCCTCCAGGAACAACTGCCAGGAGACCAGAAGAAATGAAGAGCACCTAACAACCATTATTAAACATTTTGATCAAAGATTTTATGGAAGAATCCTCATCAAAAAGGAGAAAATGCAGAAGAGGATTACAATTCTCAAGGACTCCAGACTTTCAGGAGTCATGGAGTTATGAATGAATCACTGCAACAATTACCCTGAGATACTCGTTAAACCTAAAACCAAAAATATCCCCTGAAGTCTTCTGAAAACCAGACAGGAGTTTAGTAAAAATGTCTGTCTTGAGCATGTTGCTCTTTTGAGAACTGTCTAAATGGAGTCCATACTCAAGACGGCAGCACTAAAGCAATGTGACTAGGAACTGGGGAGAGGGTTAAGGTGGCCACCAGGGAGCTGAGACATGAGGAGGAGGAAGGGGAGGAAGAACAGTTTGTCAGAAATTACTGATTCATGCTTTCTTCAAAATGTGAAATAAATACAAGATTTTGGGAATTGAAATAGAAGGGCCTATTATGCAAGTAGACACTTTGTCTTAGCTGGGGAGTATAAAAACACTCTTGGGACCTATTATATTTAAAGATGTGGAGGAACATGCCAAATTCCATCTGATACCAGTAATGATATCGTCCTTACAAGTCTTCTTTAGAATTTTGTTTGAATTTATGGCAGTTCCCTGTTAAAGTGCTGCTGCAACCATTTGTAAATTAACTTTGGCATAATTGCACTTGCATGTGATATTAATAATATTGTTGGATAATTTCCACATTCTAGTTGTATTACATTTCTTTGGAATGGGCACGAATATGGCCAGATATCTTGACATAGATTAGCAAGCACTTTCAGTGTTGTATCCATTTTAAAACATCTTCATTGATAATTCATCAATTCTTAGAGTCTTCTTTTTCAACAACGCCTTCACTGCATCTTGAACTTCTTCCTTCAATGCCATCAGTATTGTTGTTGTTGTTGTTGTTGTCAGGTGCCACCAACTCATAGCGACCCCATGCACAGCAGAATGAAACAATATCTGATCCTGGGCCAACCTCACTACCACTGCCACACTTGACGTCATCCATGATGCCACCTGGCCAATCCATCTCATTGGGGGTCTTCCTCTTTTTCTCTGACCCTCCACCTTACCCAGCATGACATCCTTCTCCAGTGACTGTTTCCTCCTGACAATATGTCCAAAGTATGAGAGACGAAGTTTAGCCATCTTGGCCTCCAAGGAGCACTCTGGCTGCACTTCTTCCAAAACAGATCTATTGGTTCTTTTGGCAGTCCATGGCACTTTTAGTATTCTCCTCCAACACCACAATTCAAAGGCATCAATTCTTCTACGATCTTCCTTATTCACTGTCAAGCTTTTGCATCCATAAAAGGCTATTGAAAATACCATGGCTTGGGTCAGTCGCACCTTAGTCCTCAAGCTGACATCTTTGCTCTTCAACACTATAAAAAGTTCCTGTGCAGCAGATTTGCCTAATGCAATACGTCATCTGATCTCTTGACTGCTGCTTCCGTTAGTGTTGATAGTTGATCCAAGAAGAATGAAGTCCTTGACAACTTCAATCTTTTCTCCATTGATAGTACCTCTTAAATGGTTGAGCATTGGTCAGTTCTCTTTTTTTTCTGCAACCAATTCTTTTTGGATACAGTGACTCTGGATTCTTCCCATCTTCTTTGAATGCTTCCTGAGTTGTTCAACATTTCACCCATAGAATCTTTCAATATTGCAACTTGAGGCTTGAATGTTTTCTTCAGTTCATTTGGCTTGAGAAATACTGAGGATGTTTTTCCCTTTTTGTTTTCTAACTCCAGGTCTTTGCACATTTCACTATAGTACATTACTTTGTCTTCCTGAGCTACCTTTGAATTCTGTTCTTACATTATCATTTCTTCCATTTGCTTTAGCTACTCTACATTCAAGAGCAAGTTGTAGAGTCTCTTCTGACATCCATTTTGGTCTTTTCTTTTTTCCCTGTCTTTAAAACAAATACACTTTCTTCATGCATTAGCCATTAAATGGATGGAAAATAAAACCACAATGAGATACCACTCTTCCACTCTTACTAGAATGTCTATGTATTTTTTAAAAGTCAGAAATAAACAAGTGCTGGCAAGGATGTGAGGCAATCAGAATTTTCCTCCATTGCTGGTGGGAATGCACAATGAAAAACACAATCGGGGCAAGATGGTGGAGTAGGGCAGACACACTTAGCAGACCCTCTGCAACAAAGACCTGGGCTACATAGTGAAAGAGATACAGATGGCGGTCCTGGAACCCTGAGCTTCAGAAGAGAGGGCAGAGAGGTTGGCTAAGCACTGACTGGAAGAGGAAGCTGGATAGGAGAAGAAAGAGAGAAGAAAAACAAGCCAATTGTCAGCTATCGTGGAGTGATACAGCAGCCTGCAGGCACAGGCCCATCTGTAGGTGGGAGACAAAGGGGTGCAACTCTCCCTTGTTCTCTTGCCCTCCTGGTAGCTGGGGTCTTGTCAGTCCCACCATCAAAAACACAGCATCCAGTGGTGCCCACTCTTGTGCACCTCTGTCTGGGGTCCTTCCAGAGGCGCTTGAGCCTGCCCTAAACTACCACAAACAGAGAACGGAGAACTGTGTTCGGACTTCCTTCCAGTTGCTCTCACATCCACCAGGAGACAGGTGGTGAGTGCCTGAGAACACACCAACAGATAGTCATCAATTAGATATTAATGCAACAATACCACAATGTCTCGGAGAAAACAGGTAATTTCAGCTTACACAAAGAAACAAGACAGAGTGACCACAATATAGAGTCAGAAAATATAATATCAGAAGTGGAACCAGAACTACTTGAGAACTAATTAGTAAGGAATTTAAAAGAATTTTTTTAGGTACCTTCAACAGATCGAGAGAAAGATCAATGAATTCAAGTAAGAATTTATGGAAATAATACAAGAACAAATTGACAAAATAAATGTAAAATTGGAAGCCACACAAAAACAGCAACTACAAAGTAAAAAAAATAATACTAAGACATCAGAAACAGATTATACAATGAAAAGGCAAAATTGAAGGCCAAATCAGGACTTTTGAAGACAAATTTTTCAATACTCATCTTCAAGAGGAACAATCAGAAAAAAAAAAAGCATTTAAAAAAATCTTAAGGAAGCCTAAGATTTAAGAGGAACACTATCAAAAGGAATAACTTACATGTGATTGGAATTCCAGAATAGGAAGAGAAAAATAAAACAAACCGTAGAAAAAACTTTTTAAGAGTTGCTGAAAGAAAACTTAATTAATATTATGAAAGAAGAGAAATTAGCCATTAATGAAGTTAAACAAACTCCAAAAGCATAAACCCCAAAAGAAAATCACCAAGATACATCATAGGACCTAGCCAGATGGAATACACAGAAATCAAATCGACTACATCTGTGGAAAGAGACGATGGTAACAAGAAGTCAAAACAAGGCCAGGAGCAGACTGTGGAACAAACCATCAATTGCTCACATGCAAATTCAAACTGAAGCTGAAGAAAATGAAAACAAGTCCACGAGAGCCAAAATAGGGCCTTGAAAATACCCTACGTGAATTTACAGACCATCTGACGAACAGATTTGATACACTAAACACTAAAGACTGAAGACCACAAGAGTTGTGGGATGACATAAAGAAAATCATACATGAAGAGAGCAAAAAGTCATTAAGAAGACAAGAAAGGAGGAAAAGGTCAAAATGGATGTCAGAAGTGACACTGAAACTTGCTCTCCAGCGAAGAGATGCTAAAGCAAATGGAAGAAATGAGGAGGTAAAAGAGCTGAACAGAAAATTTCAAAGGTCTGCTAGAGAAGATAAAGCCAAATATTACAACAAAATGTGCAAAGATCTGGAATCAGAAAACCAAAAAGGAAGAACATGCTCAGCATTTCTCAAGCTGGGGTAACTGAAGAAAAAATTCAAGCCTTGACTTTTGTTATTGAAAGACTCTCTGGGCAAATTATTGAATGATGCAGAAAGCATCAAAAGCAGATGGAAGGAATACACAGAGTCATTGTACCAAAAGGATATGATTGATGTTCAACCATTTCAAGAGGTGGCATATGATTAAGAGCCAATAATACTGAAGGAGGAACTCCAAGGTGCATTGAAGTAATTGGCAAAGAACAAGGCACCAGGATTTGATGGAATGAAAATTTAAATCTTTCAAGAAAGTCAGGAGGCACAGGAGGCACTCACTCATCTATGCCAAGAAATTCGGAAGAAAACTACCTGGTTAAATGACTGAAAGAGATCTATATTTGTGCCCATTCCAAAGAGAGGTGACCCAATTGAATGTGGACATCATCAGACAAAATCATTGCTATTCCACTCAAGTAATGTTTTAACAAAGTTAATTTAAAATGGCTGCAACCATACATTGACAGAGAACTTCCAGAGGTTCAAGCCAGATTCAGAAGAGGCCGTGGAATGAGGGATGAAATTGCTGATGTCCGATGGTTCTTGGCTGAAAGCAGAGAATATCAGAAAGATGTTTACCTGTGCTTTACTGACTACACAAAGGCTTTCAATTGTGTGGGTTATGACAAGCTATGAACAACATTGCGAAGTATGAGTATTCCGGAACACTTAATTGTGCTCATGAGGAATCTG
>NW_006408811.1:2091529-2093873 GCF_000296735.1 Chrysochloris asiatica | reverse complement strand
GGCCCAGGATCGGACATTGTTTCATTCTGCTGTGCATGGGGTCGCTATGAGTCGGTTCCGACTCGATGGCACCTGACAACAACAACAACAACAACAACCACTACCCCTAACATTAACCCTAGTCCTGACCGTAATCTGAACACTAAGTGAAAGGCTAGGATTTGCCTATACCGAGATACAGTCCTAATCTTAACTCCTTACTCCTACCTACCCACTCACCCCCATCCCCCCAAAATGCAATGTCACTGAGTTGTAAATGTGGAAGTTATTGAGTTAGTGGGTGTTTTATTGTGAATGTTTTTACCACAAAAAAAGACAAAAAAAAACCACACAAACAAAAAAGAGCTGTCTATGTTGGACTGACAACAGCAACTGTACAGACTGGGTAGGAACCTCAGGGAGTGGTGAGTTTATGTAAATGGAGGAGGAATAACTGAGAAGAAGAGAGTAAGAATGCGTGCACATCAGTTTGCCTGAATGGCACATGGAGTGACTTGAGTTGGTGTATGTTCTGCTGTGTATATTCACAGAGACAACAAAATAAATACAATTTTTTTAATTCCAGTTTTCTTTTTGGAAGACAGTATTTCTTGAATTATTAAATAGCTAAAAAAATAAGAATGTATTCCATCTCTAGACATGGTCATTTATATCTCAAAGCACTGGACTTAAAACAGGACCTTTTTCAAGTCGATAAAAAGCATTTACAAAGAGCCCACAGGTCACACTCTACATCTCAAAGCACTGGAATTAAAACAGGAACTTCTTCAAGTCAATAAAGAACATTTATAAAGAACCCACAGGTCACATCCTACTTAATCTAGAGAAACTGATGTTCTACTCCTAAAATCAAGAAAACAGCAATGATGATTCTCTTGCCACTTCTATTAAATGTCATCCTGTGAGTTCTAGATAGTACAATAAGATAAGAAAATGAAATCGAAGGTATACAGATTGGGAAGACACAAATGAAACTACCATAGCCTACAGGTGATATTATTTTCTATGTAGATAAAGCTCAAAGAACGGATAAAAAACAATAATAAACAAATGAATGAAACAACTGATTTCAGCAAATCATGGGATGCAAGGTTAATATACAGATTTGCTATATGTTTTTAGTGATTCCTGGTGTGGCACTGTAGGATAAGCATTGGACTTCAAACCACAAAGTCGATGGTTCAAGTCCACTAGCCACTCCTTGGAAACCCTACACAGGGTCCTTATGAATCGGAAATGACTCTATGGCACTTAACAACAGCATCAATGAATAATTGGAACTTGAAATAAAAAAAATATATATATACCATTTACATTCACACCAAATAGATAAAATATATAAGTAAACATCTAGAAAAATATGTACAGTATTTAACATTCAGAAGACTACAACACTGTGCTAAAAGAAATAAAAGACCTGAATTAATGGAGAGACACTCACTGGGTATCTTCCTAGAATATTCATTACCCACCCCATAAAATGTTTTGTAAATGTGATGCAGGGAAGGACTGTGATGCTAACTAAACCCTTCAGTGTGGATTTCACGACCTTGATTGGCAATGGACTCTGAAAGCAGGGTGCATGCAAAAATCATCCTGTCCTTCCCTAACCTCGCTTCGCTCTGCTTTACATAGTAGCTTGCTGTGAATCTCACATGCTCGACTGAAATTTCCTGAAGACAGGGATTAAACCTCTGTGTCTGTGAATAGACTCTTGCACAGCATCTTACCCACAGCACTGTTGTTAAGTGCTGTTGAGTTGCTTTCAACTCATACAGACCCTGTATAGGGTTTCTGAGAGTGGCTGGTGGGCTTGAACTGCCGACCTTGTGCTTAGTAGTCCAGTGCTGAACCGATCACACATTTGACCTCACAGTACAGAGTTCCAGGAACTCCAGCAGAACTCATGAGCCTGAGGAGCAGCTTCTTGTCTTCCTCCTCCCTGGCCATGCTTCCAACCTCTAATCTGCAGCACGGATCACGTGGCACTGTCAGACTTTAGTTCTGTGCTTGTCTACCCGGAAGCTGTGAGCTAAAGCAAAGTCTTACTCAGTGCAGTGAAACTGAGACCAATAAATAGTATAACTGTCAGTGCACAGAAAGTCAATGATTGGTTGCTGAGTGGATGAGTACAGACTCCCAGTAGAAACGTGATGTCTGGAAATTTTAGAAAGCTATCACAAGGAGCTCTGGTAGCGTAATGGTTACGAATCGGGCTGTGAACCTCAAGGTCAGCAGTTTGAAACTACAGCTGTTCTGCGGGAGAAAGATGAGGCTTTCTGCTCCCGTAAAGATTTACAGCCTCGGAAACCCTGTACAGGGTCGCTATGAGTCGGAACCGACT
>NW_006408811.1:2081942-2091429 GCF_000296735.1 Chrysochloris asiatica | reverse complement strand
TGAGGCTTTCTGCTCCCGTAAAGATTTACAGCCTCGGAAACCCTGTACAGGGTCGCTATGAGTCGGAACCGACTCCACGGCACATAATAACAACAACCATAGGATACTTTGCACAAAAGGGAAACTCTTAATATTAGCATACTATGTGTGAGTGAGTGAAGTGGGTAGGAAGATGCGGACACCATTTCTGTATTATTTGAGCATTTTTAACATTGTCGTTGTTAAGTGCCATCGAACTGGTTTTGACACATAGTGACCCTGTGTAGGGTTTCTGAGGAGTGGCGAGTGAGTTTGAACTGCCAACTTTGTGGTTCAAATTGACTTCGTGGTCCAGTGCTTATCCTACAGTGCCATATTAATTTTTTTATTTTTTATTAAGGTGAAATTTAATAACATATTAATATATGCTTATATTAAATTTGCAATCAGCAAATTATCAGGAATAGTCTGGTCAGAAGCAATTTTAGGTCTTCCTTGGGAAACAGTGGGCAACAACAAAGTAAAGTCAGAGAGACAAAAAGGACCTTCCAGATTAATAACTTCAATCCCATTATATTTCAGATGAGGACATTTGAGGTTTTAAAAGCGGGAAGTGGTTTTGTGCACAACCACAACCACAGCCCAGGCTTCTTGATTCTTGGCCCAAGTCTTTCTTTTTTTACCCCCAATGCTGGAGTGAAGTGTGGCCCTAAAGACCAGGCTTGGGAATCAGACAGATTTCCGTTGCATTCATAGACCTTCCTCCCATGTTCCCTGCCCACAGGCCCCAACACACATACAGAAATAAACTGTGCTCCATTCATAATCACCACCCATCTGTCGGTTTATCATACTGTGGTAGCTTGCATGTTGCCAGGATGCTGGAAGCTTTGCCACTGATATTTCAGAGACCAGTAAGGTTGCCCATGATCTGGCTTCAGTGGAGCTTCCAGACTAAGACAAACTAGGAAGAAAAATCTGGTAGTTTACTTCTGAAAAGTCGCCAGTGAAAACCCTATGAATCACAGAATATTGTCCAAGACTTCAACTTACTTTTTACTTTCAATTTGTCATCAGAAGGGATCAACCACTAGGAAAGGGTGGGCATCATGTCTGATAAAGAAGAGGGCCACAGATAATGGTTACAGCAATGGATCCAAACCTGCCATTGCCCATGAAGATAGCACAGGACTGGGCCACGTTTCATCCTGCAATATATGGGCTGCTGGGAGTCAGAGTCAGCGTGACAGTAAGTCACAACAGCCATTCGTAAGATGGGGCACTGTGCAGCCGTTAAATATGTTATTTCTAAGAACATTTAATATCAAAGGAAAACATTTATATGTTATATTAATTACTTTGTTGTTGTTGTGTGCCATTGAGTCAATTCTGACCCATAGCAACCCTGTATAAGGTTTCCAAGGAGCAGCTGGTGATCTTGACCTTGTGGTTCAAACTGACTTTGTAGTCCAGCGCATTAACACACAGCACCATACCGGGACTCCATATTAATTGCTTTAAGTAACAGCAAAAAGTGGATGTATAGTTTATAATTCCACTTTTACAGAATGTATATTTACATCTCTATCTGTATCTGCCTCTACATACAGAAAATTGAAAGACCATCGGACCATCCATGGGTTATGAATGAGATCTGTTCCTAACTGTGCCTTTAAGAACTTGTAGATTAGTCAGAACAGACACAAACAGTTCTTATTTAGCCTTACTTCAGTGCAAGAGAAGATTCCATCCTTTTTTTTTTTTTAATGATTTAAGAGCTGAAGCCAGTGAAGGTGATTGTGATGAAGATTTTGTTGCCAGTAAGAGTTGGTTTAACCGTTTCCAAGTGAGGGAGAATTTACATAAGATCGACTCCTGGTGTGGCACTGTAGGGTAAGCAATAGACTGTGAACCACAAGGTCCATGGTTCAAACCCACCAGTTGTTAACAACAACAAAAAAGCAGGATTCAAAGATGGAAGCACCCTGCTCAAAGACGGTGACCGATAATGCTGCTTTGAATGTGAGTAGCCCTCCATTTGTTGTTGTTGTTGTTAGGTGCCATCAAGTCAGTACAGACTCATAGCGACCCTATGCACAGCAGAATGAAACACTGCCTGATCCTGAGCCAACCTCACTATTGTTGCCATGCTTGAATCCATCGACGCTGCCACTTGGCCAATCCATCTCGCTGGGGGTCTTCCTCTTTTTCTCTGACCCTCCACCTTACCAAACATGATATCCTTGTCCAGCAACTGGTCCCTCCAGACAATATGTCTGAAGTATGAGAGATGAAGTTTGGCCAAAACTGACCTCCAAGGAGCACTCTGGCTGTACTTCTTCCAACACAGCCCATGGCACTTTCAATATTCTCCTCTAACACCATAACTCATAGCCCTCCCTAGGCTTGTCAATAAATCAATTTCATGCATCAGGCTCCTGAAAGGGCTCACGTTGCCTCCTCCAAAGTCTCCCATTCCAAGGATTTGACACATAATTTTTCTTGTTCTGGTTATCTTGACAAATCACCCACATTGTAATAAATGCAGTCTGTTCCTGGTTTGCTTTGTTGGCCATGAAAGAATCAGATGGAAGCCCAACATTAAAGAGTAAGTAAGAGTGTATGGAAGTTGGATGTCTGTGACCCAGGGAATGGCTATACAACAAAGAGCTACACTCACGACCTCTGGCAGATAACAGACAGAAAGCTTGATTGTGCCTTCTTGGTTGGAGGAAATCAGGTCCAGCTATTTGAAATGGGTCCTCAGATAGCTGTAGCTGCCTGGTTGATTGAGTGGGAGGCCTACTAGTTTTAGTGAAGGCTTAGTAAGTACTTGGTCAGATGCATCAGAAATTGACACAAGAAATACAAGTTGTGCATGTGGGGACAAGGGAAGGATTATTTACCAGTGCAGACAAGAGCTGGGAGCAAAAAGGAAGAGGGGTGCAGAAGAAAGCAGGTACAGGTAGTTCTAATGCATAACGGACTCAAGTTACCAAACTTTCAGCTGTCCGCCTTTTTTTCCCCTGTACATCTCATTGTTAAGTAATATATACTACATACAGTGTTGTAGCACGTAATTTTCTGATATGATCGTTCTCAGGGGTTCACTTGCAGATGTTCAATTTTATTTTACCCATGTTCAAGACATATAGATGTTGCTTTCTAAATTAAATCGGGGGTGTCAGTTGCTTTACAACATGGACTCAAAACCTGGCCACTCTCCTAAAGTCAACAGGCAGATTCAGGAAATCAGTGAGACGTGACCGCAAAATACATGAAGCAAAAAAGAAAAGACCACGTGAGCAACTTTCATTAGTTTTCTGACTAGAAACACCATCTTTATTCCCAGGGATAGTCTAGATGATCTAGAACCTTCCACAGGTGGTTATTATTGCAACTCATAAAATGCCACAGTTTCCCATCTCTTCTTTATTGTCAGAGAAAACTTTTATGATTTTTTTGTATTTTTTAAAAAAAAATTATTTATGCAATTCAAACCCATCAGCAGGTCAATAGGGACAACAACAAAAAAATAGGTTTTCCACTCTCATAAAGATTTACAACCTTGGAGACCCTACATAGGGTCACTAGGAGTCAGAACTGGCTCAGTGACAGTGGGTTTGATTGTAAGGGGCCCCGGTAGCACCGTAGGATAACCCATCAGTCACTCCCTGGAAACCCTACACTGGGTCCCTATGAGTTAGAACCAACTCAATGGTACTTAACAACCACAGAGGCCAATATCATCCTGTGACTTTCCTCCTACTCTGGTGATGACCAGGTAAGATGCTTCGATCATGAAAAATCATGGGATGAAGTCTAGCATAGGTGTACTAAATGATGAGGTAATTAAGGTTAAGGTGTGTTTTGCTAAAACATGTCAAGGCCAAGGAGGTCAAGACTAAAGCAACCACTGTTTTGAGTGGGACAGATCTCAATGTGAGCTACTTGTCAACTTAATTCATACCCCCCAAAAAAAAGAATGAATTTTTTTCTTAAAAACATGTGCTTCCTTCCCCCCCGCCCCTTTCTGGTCCCTCCCATTGCTTACCTTCTCTGTGGTGAGTTCCCAAGGACAGCAATGCCAAGAGGAATGTTTTCTGAAAAATGGCAAAGAGAGCCATAGGCTCTGGTTTCCTGAAAAAGGGAAATTTTATTTATTTTTAATTCCAAACAGGTTCCTTTGAGCCTACTGGGTAGATGTTTGAATTAAAAATCAGTTGCTGTCTAGTTGATTCCAACTCACGGCGACCCCTTGTGTTGCAGATTAAAATCCATGGTGACCTCTTGTATCACAGAGTCGGGTTTCCAATGTCTGTGACCTTTCAGAAACAAATTGCCAGACCTTTCTTCTGAGGTGCCTTTGTGTAAAATTGAACTGCCAACTATTTTGCCACCCAGAGAATTCTAGATTCTTGCATGTAAGATCCCTGGTTTTTTTTCCCTTCTCCTTTGTCATGTGACTTCAAAATCATTGAATAGATAGATTCTGACTCATATTAACAACCCAATAGGACAGAAGAGAACTGCCCCAGAGGATTTCCAGGACTGTCCTGGTGTGACATTGTAAGATAAGCACTGGAATACAAGGTCGATTTGAACCACACGGTCAGTGGTTCAAACCTACTAGTCGCTCCTCAGAAACCCTATACAGGGCCACTATGAGTCAAAACCCACTCGATGGCACTTAACAACAACAACAACTTCCAGCCTTTTTCCAGTAGAAGATGGGTCTTGAATTCAAACAGCCGACCTTTTGGTTAGCAGCCCCGCACTTAGCCATTGTGCTACCCAGGGTTCCTTTCCTTCCCACAGCAGTGTATATTTCCCTGCAATGGCTCAGAACTGAGGCAGAAGTGACGGTGTGCCTCAAGAGAGCCTGCGTGTTTCTGATAGCTCTCTTGTACTTCTACCTTTGGCACATAAAGGATGTCCCTGGTCTACTCTGCTAGGACCAGAGAAAGAGAAAGCATGAGGCAGAGTTGAATTACCTCAGTTGTTAAAGCCAGCCCTCAGTCATGATCAGATCACCCCAAATTGCAAATCAACAAACTTTTATTGTAGGTCAGCAAGGTTTTATGGTAATAGATAACTGATATCCCACTTCATTCAAATGGAGCAAAGGTGTGCAAGAAAGGTAAAGCAGAAAAGCAAAAATTAAATATAAATAAACAAATTGACTTAGATGATAAAGAAAACAGTTACCGTATTCCCAGAAAAGCACAATCAAAATTAATTTACTTATAAAGGAGGATATCTCCACATTTCCCTCTCCCCTTATTAAAATTTGGGCTAGGACAAATGAGCTAAGGAATGTTCTACCTAAGGAGATGGCCAATGTTTCATTTTTCAAAATCACTTCTGATTTGACTTGTATTATTAAATTACAAATCAAAGGGCTTGGAGGATTCATCAGGTATTTTGACCACGAAACAATCTTAGGGTACAAAGAACAAGTTGAGGTGAGCTCAAGAAGGCTAGTGTCTTCGTCACTTAGCAATGAGTGGGCCAGTCACAGAAGTGTTGGCTTCTACGTTTCTACGTCAAACTCTGACTCAGCACCATTTTTGCTTCTTTGCCACCTGGCTTTCATTGAAAGTTAGAAAATGCAATGGACTAGATCATCCATTTTCAATACCTACATCCTCTTTAAAAACAAACCAAAACAGGACTTTACAGGCAAAATGAGAATAAGAAGCAAGACAGCAAGGGGGGTAATCTTTGTAAAAGCCAAAAAAGGACTCTGGAGCAGCCAAGCTTCCTTTCAGCTGAATCCAATTACAAGTGGAAGAGTGGAAGTATATCCCAAAATATATAAGGGTTTGAAAATTTATTTACTTTTGCTGAAGACACACCAATAAATGTAATAGAGGATACAGCAGAAAGAGCCATGAAAACTTCATAGGTATTATCAAACATCTTAAGGCAATAAGTTGCTGGTCCTGGAGGTTTGGGACCCTAGTCTCAGGGGACACCATGGTCAACTGGCATAACATAGTCCACAAAGACAATGTTCTACATCCTACTTTGGTGATGTAGATCTAAAAGCTCATGAGCAGCTATCTAAGGTGCAACTATTGGTTTCTCCATGTGTAGAAGAAAGAAGAGCGATGAGAACTGAAGATGCTTGGAATCCATTGGCACATGCATAGAAACATGTGAACATCAGTGTCCATGACTCTGACAGCTGAAGAACCAGCTGATACCTGGCTACCACTACCATCTGCTCTGAAAACGATCATATTAGAAGGCTCCAGATAGAGTGGCAGAACATGTAGAATATAACTCCAAATTACATTAAAAAAAACAAGGCTTACTGGTCAGAAAGATAGTCCTTCATCAACCCTCAGGTCTTGAAAGGAACTCACTCTCATGGGCCAATGTTCAGTCAAGCAGTAGATACGTATATAGGGGAGAACACTAGTAAGGGATGCTCACCAAGGAATAGTCAATCATTCAAAATCAAAAGGGCAACATTTTATCTACAAAGTTGTGAGGGAATATTGAAAGTACCATGGACTGCCGGAAGAACAAATATGTCTTAGAAGAAGTACAGCCAGGATGCTCCTAAGAAGCCAGGATGACTAGACACTGTCTCTTGTTCTTTGAACATGAGTCAGGAGGGATCAGTCGCTGTAAAAGAATATCAGCAAAAAAGAGGACGACACCCCCCAACAAGATGAACTGACAAGGTGTCAGCAACAATGGACTCAATTATAACAACAATTGTGAGGATGATGCAGGACCCGACAGTGTTTCATTCTGTTGTGTATAGGACAGCTAAGATTCAGGCTGCCTCGATGGCACCTAACAACAACAATGGAACTAAACTGAAAATTATGAGTATTTATAAAAGACGTGCTTTTATTTGTGCTTCACAAGAATGTCTTTGAGATCACCAAGCTAGAGACTTGTGTGGAACTCTTGTCCTTCTCAACCTCTCACACATGTTACACTGTGAATCTGAGGAGCTGCTCAGATGTACTATCTTCCATCCTCTCTAAGATGCCCAGGTTTACTCATACTGGGCACAATCCCTCCACACAGTCGAAAGCCTTGGGGTAGTCAGTAAGCACAGGTAAATATCCTTCTGGACTCCTGGTGTGGTGCTGTAGGTTAATGCACTGGGCTGCAAAATCAGTTTGAACTACAAAGTCAGCAGTTCAAGCTCACCAGTCTCCCCTCAGAAACCCTTTACAGGGTCGCTATAAGTCAGAACCAACTTGATGGCACTTAACAACAACAACAACAACAAACATCTTTCTGGTATTTTCTGCTTTCAGCCAAGACCCATCTGACGTCAGCAATGATATCCGTCATTTCACATCCTCTTCTGTATCTGGCTTGAACCTCTGGAAATTCCCTGTCAGTGCACTCTTGCAACTTTCTTTGAATTATCTTTGGCAAATTTTTACTTTAATGTGATATTGTCTGATGATAGATAAAGTTGCACTAAGCAAATATTCATTCTGTTATTCATAAGGTGACCATGAATTCGAGCCTACTCAATAGCAAGCTAAAAGCAACAAGTTTGGGAAGCTTATTGGATATTGAGGTGGACATTGGTGTGGCACAATAGGATCAGCACTGGTCTACAAGCAACAAGGTTGGCAGTTCAAACCCACCAGCTGCCCCTTGGAAACTCTATACAGCCTTGCTGTGAGTCAGAACCAACTTGAGAGTCCTTAACAACAACAACATGTCAAGTAACTGGATACACAATTTAGAGGATGGAGGAGAAATTCTGGCTGTGGATATACATTCAAGAGTCCTCAGGGCACAGATAGAATTTAAAGCCACAGGACTGGAGGGTCTTCAGAAGAGGGAGTGTAGACAGAAAACAGAGGCAGCCCAAAGACTGGGTCACTCCACACCAGACACTACACCCCTTTGTGCAAATTGAGATAAAAAAATACAGGCTGATTGATTGTGGTCACCAGCTGTCAAGCTGCCCCCAATTACTAGTAACCCTAGGACAACAGGATCAGACCATTGTGATCCAGAGGGTTATGATCCTTAGATGATCATTGGATGATTCTGGAAGCAGGTCACCAGATCTTTTTTCTTAGTTGTCTTAGTCTGGAAGCTCCTGGTTAGTATATAACAACACAGCCTCCAATGACAGATAGGTGGGGATTGTGCATGAGGTACACTGACCAGGAATCGAACCTGAGTCTCCCACATGGAAGAGGAAGAGTCTACCTATGAACCACCAATGCCTCTTAAACCTGGAACAAGTCCACACTTTCCTACATCTTCTCAAGGGTCAGGGATGCATGAGTATTAGGGTCTGCGAGGCTAAGCCTAACCTGCTGAACTTGCTCCGGATCAGTTACCACTTTATGAAGCCCCCCACTGCTGCTCAGAACCCACAAAGCATGGGGCGAGGCTTTTTTCCAATGCTTGGAAAAGACCGCCAGTTTTCTCATTCTTCCAGCAGGCTTTCTGTCTCCACACATAACAGCAAGGAAAAAATACTACTTCCAATTTCCAGTAAGAAAAGGAAGTCAGGAAAGTATGAGGTAGCAGGATTCAGAAGGGGAAAGGTGATACTTGTTTTATTTTAACAAAGCTATTCTTTTTTTTTTCTTTTAAGTTTTTATTGTGAATTGAGTGATCGTTTACATGGAAGAACATTGGTTTTACAGTCATCCTATCACATTTCGTTTCATTGCAATGATTACAATTCCCTCCATGCATCATCATTCAACAGTATTTGCTTCTAGTGCCTCTGTTGCTGTTGTTGTTGTTGTTGTTGTTAATTTTTGATGTACACAAAACCACCCAGGAATATATAATCATTTAAAAAACCAAAGGGGTTATTCTGCAAGCCTGTCTCCTGGCTGCCAGCACACAGCCTTTCTCTTTCCATAAGTCTAGAGTCCTCAACGGCTCTCTCTCTCCATGTCATCATCCCTGCCTCCATCTCTGGTATCGCTGCTTCTCTGGATAGGGTCCTGCATTCTGCTCATGATCTTCTCCCTTGATGGCCCTAGGGTCCTCTGTTCCAGGAATGTAGGATTAACTACACCTCCCTTTATGTTACAAAACTTCTACCTTTATGGTTGTGACAATCACAATTAGTCATGATGACAACTACTCACTATTGAATCATAAGAATCTTATCACCATCTCCTTTCACCAGACCTATCTAGAAAAAATGAAAACTATTCAGTGGGATTCTACCTTCCTCTGTACACTCTGAAACTAAACTCCTTCTTGAAAACTTGTAAGCCAGCCTTTATAGCTCCCTCATTTTAGGTAACCAATAACTAAGTTGCCCATCCCTATCAACCCTGTTCTGGACAAATTATTGAATGATTCAGAAAGCAACAAGAAAAGATGGAAGGAATACACAGAGTCATTGTACCAAATGGAAATGGTTAATGTTCAACCATTTCAAGAAGTACCATATGATCAAGAGCCAATGATACTGAAGGAGGAAGTCCAAGGTGCATTGAAGGAATTGGCAAAGAACAAGGCACCAGGAATTGATGGAATAAAA
>NW_006408811.1:2072695-2080637 GCF_000296735.1 Chrysochloris asiatica | reverse complement strand
GGCCAGGTGGCATCATTGGTAGTGAGGTTGGCCCAGGATCAGACATTGTTTCGTTCTGCTGTGCATGGGGTCGCTATGAGTCGGTTCCAACTCAATGGCACCTGACAACAACAACAACATCAACCCTGTGTACAGAGGGGATAGGTTTGATCCTTGAAAACTCCTTCCCCCTCAGTTGGTATTTTGAGCTACACCATCCATAAGTATAGTTCAAGTTCATCAAATTTATACTTGTTTCCTTTATCAAAATTTTTTTATCTTCCTCTAGTCGAGTTCTGATCATTAAGCCATCGAAGCTAGGTCAAATGGGTACTGTCTGCAAGTTTGGGTATTCTTGTGCATCTCCCCTTACTTCATATAAGCTGGATGCTTCACTCTCAGCTCTAGCCCTCTGTGGCTGTCATTGTCCATGGGCTCAGGTGTCCCCAGGTCTCACTACACTTTGGACCAACCAGCTCTTCCTCTTCTATCTCTCATCTCTAGATCAACAGGAGTCTATGGAACATGGTCAAACTCAGCCTATATCTTAATTGCTGCCTTTCCCCCACTTCCACTCACCAGTAGACTAACGCAGTCACCAATAAGTTTACATGTCTACTTGTGTGTTCCCTTTGAATTTCAGTCTTTGGGGAGGTGGGGGTTATCCTGAAGGGACTTGATAGCCTACCTTGATGGCTTGCCAGTGAACAATTTGCTTTTCCTTGTAGTAGCCTACCTATCAGACCACCATATTTGAACAAACCTATTCTTTCTTTCTCTATTTCTCAGATATCCATCACTCCATATTCAATTATTTACTGCTTGGCTTGGTAAAACTTAGTAAATGAATAAAAATGTGTACCAATTTTTTCACATTCTCCCCTCTTTGATTTTCAATTTTGTTTTTTAATGAACATAGATTCCTTCTCAGGGCCTTTTCCTACCCAACCCCTCTTTTTAAATGGAATATAATTCATTTTTTTAGCGCAGTCTCTGGTTTACAGAAAACGTGTGTCATAATTACAGAGAGCTTTCATCAACTCATTATCAACCACTACCGCCGCCACACTCTTGTTTCTCCTATGATTAGCTTCTTCGTACAGTTGTCACAACTGATGAACCAATATTGATACACTATTGATGCCTTTGAGTTGTGGTGTTGGAGGAGAATACTGAAAGTGCCATGGACTGCCAAAAGAACCAATAGATCTGTTTTGGAAGAAATGCAGCCAGAGTGTTCCTTGGAGGCCAAGATGGCTAAGCTTCGTCTCTCGTACTTTGGACATATTGTCCGGAGGGAACAGTCGCTGGAGAAGGATGTCATGCTGGGTAAGTTGGAGGGTCAGAGAAAAAGGGGAAGACCCCTAATGAGATGGATCGGCCAGGTGACATCATTGATGGCGTCAAGTGTGGCAGTGGTAGTAAGGTTGGCCCAGGATTGGACATTGTTTCGTTCTGCTGTGCATGAGGTCGCTATGAGTCGGTTCTGACTCGATGGTACCTGACAACAGCAACAACATTAACTAAAGTCCATAGTTTGCATTAAGGTTCATGCGACACTGCACAGTTTTATGGGTTTTGATAAATGTATAATATTATGCACACACTATTACAATATGCAGGGCAGTGAATTACTTCTACTCAAAGGCCTTGTAGGAGTCCTGGTGTGGCACTGCAGCTAATGCGCTAGATTGCAAAGTTGATTTGAAACACAAGGTCAGTGGCTCACACTTACCAGCCACTCCTAGGAAACTCTGTACAGGGTCTCTATGTGTCAGAACTGACTTGATGGCACATACACACACAAATAAGCTTTGTAAGTCCCAGCAAACAAATGTTTTATTCCTGATGGGTCTAGGTCAGAGAAGGTGGGAGAAGATGCTGGTGGTATTATATGGTATGTGAGTGACTGTTAACACTAATTGAAAAAACTTGGAAATCTAATGGGAAAATTAGTCAATCCTACAGGGTAGAAAATGAGTCATCTCAGAAGCAGGAAGGAAGACTTCACTACCGTCAAGAAAGAAGAACCAGGGAGGCAGGAGAAGCAGAGTCAGGTAGGACAAGATCCATGGGGGAGGCGTGGATAAACCAGAAAAGATGCAGCTCCAGAGCTCTGGATCTAGTATAAGATGTAGGGCATCAGTTTCCCACACCCACCAGTGGAAAAATCACTGTAGAAAAGAAAAATACTGTGATTTTGGAATCGATTAGGACGTGGGATTCTACCTGTGGCCACTTCGTCCAGGCTGTGATCAGAGGGCGGGCCACAACCAGACTAATACAGTGATATGGCACTAAAAACCATACAGCAGCATTTGAAAAAAGAGGAGTGGGGGATTCTACACATTTTTTTTCCTCCTTTCCCCTGTCGCACCCTCTCTGCCAAGCCTGGACAAGTTCAAGTGGGTGGGAGTGCACCCCAAAAAGGATTCAGCATTGAGCCCACAGTTTTCCTACAGCACAGAGAGGAGGAGCCCCATTGGTCCCACGGGCTGATCCTTTGGCAGCTGCTTATGACGTCTGTCTCTGGGAACCAGCCCTAAAGTTGACCTGAGTAGGACCCTTTATTCCTGCCTTCTCAGCAAGAAAAAGTAGGTCTGGACATACAGACAAACCATATGAACCCTCTGTAAAACTCCAACATAAAAGGCAAGAGCCAACACCAACTACTACACACAAGGATGCAGCTGTTTTGAGAATTACATTGTGTATACACAGACACCAAACTGACCTTCAGAGTTAAAAATAGTGGACAATCTTTCTCCCATTCATTTCTCAATATCTATTTGCACACCTCCATGTTGGTGACTAGAGGAGGGCCTTGAGCGAATGAGTGGACACCCACTCCCACTGCTGGAGGTTTCAACTGTGCACGCACACTGACCTGTGCAGCAAAGGCTACTGGTCAGTTGGCTATGGTTTTAGTTTTGTTTTTGAGTGGTGTTTTTAGACTCTGCCTTTATATTGTTTCTGTTTTTGGTCCTTTCTATCACACTTTTTGCCTGGGGGTGGGAGTTGTTTATCTCCCTATGTTACCCAAGAAGAGACAGCAATTATGGCAATATAACTAAGCTACTATCATACCCCATAATATCCTACCATCGGGACAGGAGCCAACACCAGTTGCTAGGCATTACATGGGAAATGGGAAGCCTATCTCCAGATAACATCCACCAAGAGACACTCAGTAAGCTTAACAACACTGCAGCATACATTTATTTAATCATTGAAAACATACTTAACTATTGAAAATGTCCAAGAAAAAGCAACATAAGATCTCAGCACATGTCCAAAACAGGAAAGAGTAACTGAGACAAATGAGCTCGAGGCAGACATAGACTTTTCTACAAGAAGAAGAGTAGGCTTTGGATTTTTCTGAGAAGGAATTCAGCAGAATGATATAGAGACAAATTCAAATGCTTCACAGAGGAGTGGAGGAAATAAGGAAGAAGTCAGGAAAGTGCTACAGAAGCAATCAAATAAGCTAGATATAGCATTGGAAACAATTCAAATTCTGCATAAAGAGGTCCAGATGATTAATAATAAAATACCAAAATTGGACAGTACACTGAAAGGGCAAAGAAGTAGAATTGAAGAGATGGAAGCCAGAACCAGCGAGGTGGAAGACGAATCTCTCAATACTACTGAGATAGAAGAGCAAGTAGAAAAAACAATAACAAAATTCTGAAGAGAGTCTAAGGTTCATGCTGAATAACATGAAGAGGAATGTTGTTGTTAAGTGCTGTCGAGTCAGTTCTGACCCATAGCAACCCTGAACAGGGTTTCTGAGGCTGTAAATCTTTACGGGAGCAGAAAGCCTCATCTTTTTCCCATGGAGCAGCTGGTAGTTTCCAACTGCTGACCTTGAGATTCGCAGCCCAATTCGTAACCACTACATTACCAGAGCTTCTTGAAGAAGAATAACTTAAGAATTATTGACATTCTGGAGCAGGAAGAAGCACAGAAGTCCACAGAGGAGACAGTTGAAGAGCTACTGGAGAAAACTTCCCTAACATCTTGAAGGATAAGAGGATAAACATTCAAGAAGCTTAATGTACCTCAGAAAGGTCAGACCCCAAAAGAAAATCATCAAGACATATCGTAATCAAGCTCTCAAAAATCAAAGACAAGGAAAGAATCCTAAAAGTAGCCAGGGAAAAGAGAAGTGTTACTTACAAAGGCGAGCAAATCAGATTAAACTCTGACTTCTCAGCAGAAACCATGCAAGCAAGAAGGCAATGGGGAGACATATATAAAACCCTAAAAGAAAAAACTGCCAACCATGAATGGTCTATCCAGCAAAACTATCAATCAAATATGATGGTGCAATCAAAACATTCCAGGATAAACAGAAGCTAAGAGATTTTGTCAAAGCCAATCCAGTGCTTCAAAACATCCTAAAGGGAGTCCTTTGGAATGAAAACGAACAAGAATAGGCAACAACCAGAGATTGACAGACATGGCAACACCACCCAGAATGCAGACAACAAAGCAGAGTTCAGAACAGAAAAAAATTACAACAATGAATTCAAAGGAACTAGGAGGTCAACCAAAAATTAAAATAATAACAATGTCAAAGAAGGGAAAGATATAGGAACAGAGATCAGGTGGCATGAAGGTCAGGTAGATTGCAGGATACAATAGACTGTCTTAAATGGAGGGAAAAGTTAATAGACTATAGGATAACTCCAAAGAAAGTTAATACTGCACAACTTACCATGAACATGAAGATCCAAGCAGAACAAAGAAACAGGAAAACTAAGAAGAAACTGACAATAAATAGCACACAAAAAATGAACTCAGCACAAGAAGGCATGCAGAACAAAGGAACGAACAGCACCACAAAAATTAACACAATGACAGCAATTAATTCATACCTATCAATAATTATACTGAATGTCAATGGATTGAATGCACCAGTGAAGAGACAGAGAATGGCAGAATGGATAAGGAAACAAGACCCTTCAATATGCTGCCTGCAAGACACATATCTAACACACAAAGACAAAAACAGACTAAAAGTAAATGATGGGGAAAAAAATACCAAGCTAATCGCAAAAAAAAAGCAGGAGTGGTAATATTAATCTTTGATAAACTTTAAGACAAAAACCAGCATAGGAGATAAAGAAGGACACTATCTTATAATTAAAGTGTCAATTGAGCAATACGACATAACCATAATAAATATCTACGCTCTCAATGATAGAGAACCAAAATATATAAAGCAAACCCTACTAGAATTAAAGAAAAAATTAGACAAATCTACAATTATAGTGGGAGATTTTAATACCCCCCTTTCGAGAAAGGACAGAATAACCAGAAAGAAACTTGACAAAGTTACAGAGGCACTAAGCAGCACAATCAACCAACTTGACCTCATAGATATGTACAGAGTATTCAACCCAACAACAGCACAATATATACTCTTTTCCAGTGCACAGGGAACATTTTCCAGAATTGACCATGTGTTAGCTCACAAAGCAAGCCTCCATAAATTTACAAACATCAAAATACTATAAAGCATCTTTTCAGATACAATGCTATGAAACTATAAATAAACAATAAGAAGACCAAGGAAACAAGTCAAATACATGGAAACTGAATAACATCCTGCTGAAAACCAACTGGGTAATAGAAGAAATTAAACGTGAATTCACAAAGTTCCTAGAAACAAATGAGAACAAAAACACAACTTAACAAAAACTTTGGAACACAGTGAAAGCAGTGCTGAGAAGACAATTCATTGCGATAAATGCACACATCCAAAAAGAAGAAAGAACCAAAACTAACACATCAACACATCAACTACAACAATTAGAGACAGACCAACAGAGGACACCTAAAGTCACCAAAAGAAAAGAAATAATAAAGTTCAGAGCAGAAATAAATGAGATAGGAAACATAAACACTATAGAAAGAATCAATAGGTCAAGAAACTGGTTATTTGAAAGGATTAACAAAATTGAAAAACCACTGGCAAATCTAACAAAAAAAAGAGGGAGAAGGCACAAATAACATGCATTAGAAACCACATGGGCGATGTCACAATGGAACCAAAGGAACCCAAAAAGATAGTAACAGAATACTATGAAGAGTTGTACTCCAACAAATTTGATAACTTAAAAGAGATGGATATATTTTTAGAAAAATATGACCAACCTAACCTTACACAAAGTGAAGTAGAAAACCTGAACAGATGCATAACAAAAGAAGAAATTGATCAGGTGATCAAAAAACTCCCAACCAAAAGAAGTCCAGACCCAGATGGCTTCATTGATAATTTCTACCAAACATTCAGGGAAGAGCCGTCACCAATTCTACTCAAATTATTCCAGATTATAGAAGAGGATGGAAAATTTCCTAATACATTTTATGAAGCAAGCATAACCCTCAAAGTGAAACCAGGACATCACTAAGAAAAAAAATTATAGACCAATATCCCTTATGAACATAGATGTGAAAATTCTCAACAAAATCCTAGCCATCAGAATCCAGCAGCACATCAAAAAAAATATCAAGTGGGATTCATAAAATGGATGCAAGGATGGTTCAACACTAGAAAAACAATCAATATAATCCACCATATAAATAGGAAAAAAAAGAAAAGAACCACATGATCATATCAATTGATGCAGAAAAGGGCATTTGACAAAATCCAACATCCATTCCTAGTAAAAACATTCAGGAAAGCAGAAATTGAAGGGAAATTCCTCAACATAATTAAGAGCATATATACAAAACCAACAGCCTACATTACTCTCAAAGGAGAGAAATTGAAAGCCTTCCCTCTGCGAACAGGAACCAGATAAGGATGCCCTTTGTCACCACTCCTATTAAATAGTGTGCAGGAAGTCTTAGCAAGAGCTATACGGGAAGATAGGGAAATTAAAGGCATCCAAATTGGCAAAGAGGAAATAACTCTCTATTTGCAGACAATATGATCCTATACGTAGAAAACCCCAAAGACTCAGTAAAAAAGCGCTAGACCTCATTGGAAGATTCAGCAAAGTGGCAGGGTATAAGATCAACATACAAAAATCAGTTGGATTCCTCTATAGTAACAATGACAGTGCTGAAAAGGACATTAGGAAAACAATATCATTTACAATAGCCACCCAAAGGATGAAATATTTACAAATAAACCTTACCAGAGAAACAAAGGTCCTATACAAAGAAAGCTACAAAACACTACTACAAGAAACCATAAGAGACTTACATTAAGTGGAAGAATATACCATGCTCCTGGATAGGAAGACTTAACATTGTGAAAATGTCAATATTGCCCAAAGCAATTTACACATATAATGCAATCCCAATCCAGATTCCAACGACATTCAAAGAGATAGAAAAAACAATTACAAACTTTATATGGAAAGGAAAGAGACCCAGAACAAGCAAAGCACTGCTTAAGAAGAAGAACAAGGTTGGAAACTTCTCACTTCCTGATTTATTTCAACATTTACTACACAGCTACAGAGATCAAAACAGCCTGGTGCTGGTACAATGAAAGATACACTGATCAATGGAACAGAATCGAGAATCCAAAAATTAACCCATCCATACACAGCCAATTGATCTTTCACAAAGGACCAAAGTACACTGAATGGGGAAGACATAGTCTCTTCAACAGAGGGTGCTGGCAGAACTGGAAAGCAATATGCAAAGATTGAAACAAGACCTTTACCTCATGCCTTATACAAAAACCAACTCAGCATGGATTGAAGACCTAAATGTGAATACCAGGATTATAAAGGTCATCAATGAAAAAAAAGGACAAATGTGAGGGTTCTAATACAGGGTATACAGAGACTACTAAACATTTTGAAGATTATACTAACAAAAGTAGACAAAATAGATGATTGGGACATGCTAAACAATTTAAAACTTATGTGTATCAAAATATTTCATCAAAAGAGTGAAAAGGGAGCCCACAGAATGGGAAAAAATCTTTTGCAATGAC
>NW_006408811.1:2068961-2071745 GCF_000296735.1 Chrysochloris asiatica | reverse complement strand
CCTGACCCAAGCCATGGTATTTTCAATAACCTCATATGCATGTGAAAACTGGATAATGAATAAGGAAGAATGGAGAAGATTTGATGCATTTGAGTTATGGTGTTGAAGGAGAATATTGAAAGTGCCAGGGGCTGTCAAAAGAACCAACAGATCCATTTTGGAAGCAGTACAGCCAGAGTGCTCCTTGGAAGCCAGGATGGGCCGACTTTGTCTTTCATACTTCGGACATAGTTTCAGAAGGGACCAGTCCCTGGAGAAGGATATCGAGTTTGGTAAAGTGAAGGGTCACAGAAAAAGAGGAAGACCCTCACTGAAATGTAATGGCACAGTCGCAGCAACGATGGGCTCAGGTGTGGCTACAATTGTGAGGCTGGCTCAGGACTAAGCAGTGTTTCATTCTGTTGTGCAGAGGGTCATTATGAGTTTGTACTGACTTACTGGCACCTAACAACAATATAAATGGAGAAAAGATTGAAGTTGTCAATGGTTTCATTTTGCTTGGCTCCGCCATCAACACTAATGGAAGCATAAATCAAGAAATCAAATGATGTATTGCATTAAGCAAATCTGCTGCATGAGACCTCTTTAAAGTGTGCAAGAGCAAATACATCAGTTTGAGAACTAAGGTGTGTCTGACCCAGACCATGGTATTTTCAATGTCTTCATATGCATGTGAAAATAGGACAATGAATAAATAAGACCACAGAAGAACTTATGTGTCTAAATTATAGTGTTGGAGATCATTAAAAGTACCATGGACTGCCAGAAGAACAAACAAATGTCTCTTGGAAGAAGTACAACCAGAATGCACCTTAGAAGGCAGAATGGCAGGACTTTGTCTCTCATACTGTGGACATGTTATTAGGAAGGACCAGTCCCTGGAGGAAGACATCATGCTTGGTAAAGTGGAAGGTCAGTGATACAAAGGAAGATCTCCAAGGAGATAGACTGGCACAGTGGCAGCAGCAATTGGCTCTAGCATACCAGTAATTGTGAAGATGACACAAGACTGGGCAGTGTTTCATTCTATTGTGCATAGAGTTGCTGTGAGCTGAAACTGACTGATAGCACCTAACAATAACAAGACAACGACAACAAAAAGGGAATTTTGTAACGTTTCCTGAACAAGGCATAGGCAAGTTCATTGGACCATGGCTCTGATAGAGGCCTGTCTGTGGGCACAGCAGAAAAGAGTCTGTCTTGACCTAAGAAGTGTATCCTGAACATTTCTAATCCAGAATTATAACTTGGTAACTTCCCTGATAAACCCCTTAATTGTGAGCATTTTTTCTGAATTCTGTATGGCCACTGCAATAAATTATTCAGCCCAGCTGAGAGGTAGAGAGTGCCGTGGGTGGGATGCTTGGTATAAGAATCAGTAAGAAGGCTGGAGAGTGGAGATATGTCTGACCTCAGATTTATAGAAATTGGCCTGGGGCTGATGCTAATGGCTGGGGTTAATGGTGATTTGCCTACTTTCCACTTGTGAAGTTGGAGGAGGTTGGACCCCCCACCCCATGCCTTTTTTTTTTTTAAACAAGTATCATACAAAATAGTTGCACTGCCCTAAATATCCCCTGTGTTCCAACTCTCCCCACCTCTCCCTGAACTGCTACCAGCTTTTTCACTGTCTGTGCAGTTTTTCCTTTCCAGGGTTTCATCTAGTTGGAATCATACGGTTTGTAGCTTTTCTAGGCTGACTTCTTTCACTAACAAGACTCCTCCTTGTCTTTTCAGAACTTGACAGCTCATTTCTTTTTATCACTGGATAATGGTTGATGGTAATAATATATCAGTTTGTTTATCCATTCATCTTTGAAGGGCATCTTAGTTGCTTATAATTTTTAGCAATTATGAATAAAGCTCCTATAAACATTTATGTGCAGAGAACAAACAAGATGGTGGAGAGGGTGGAAGTGCAGTGAAGAGCTCAGTCAGCAACAACACAGAATACTGGACCAAGCAGGCTCAGAGGATGGTGCCAGAATTCTGAACCACATACGAAGAAATATTTAGAAGGTTGGAAGGCTTACAGCTAGAGGAAATTGTAGCAGAAGCAAGAAATCCATTGCTTTCTAATTCAAGATGTTCAGCTGCTCCCAGAGCTGCCATCTTGGGTGTGACCAAGCTGAGGAAGGATAACAGCAGCCACGGACACCTGACAGAACCACGGAGATAAAAGTGTGGACATTCTTTTTTTTTTTGAGTATCTGTTCATTGGACACTCACTGTCTGGGCACCTCCATTCTGGTGACTATAGGGGTGCCTGAGCAAGTGAACACCCCACCCTCACCCCAAAGGGTTCTACTATGCATGTGCACAGATCTCCTTAAAATTTAAAGAGACAGTTACCACTTAAAACCAAATGGCCACAGCCAGTCCTGAACTATTTATAACTAGAAAAAAGGCCTGAACGGGGAATGTGGAGTGGGACAGGCAGACTAAAAAGAAAATAGGCTGAAAATAAAATCCTGAGTTATCTCACAAAGACCAACAGTGGCATCTTGAAATTTCTCAAGAAGAAGAGTGAAAAGGGAAGCCCATCTCCTGATCACATCTACCTGGAGGCAATCAGAAAGAATAAAAAATACCAAAATACACACCCATCTAAATATTAAGGCCACAGATAACTCCTGAATATTCCCAAAAAACAGAAGCAGATGACCATACCAGCACATGTCCAGAAACAAGATAAAGTGACTGAGGCAAATGAGCTGGAAGTAGACCTACACTCCATACTGGAAGATGGGCAGGCTTTGGAAATGCCTGAGAAGGAATTCGGAA
>NW_006408811.1:2064879-2065796 GCF_000296735.1 Chrysochloris asiatica | reverse complement strand
CAGAAGCTAAGGGATTTTGCCAAAGCCAACCCTGCTATGAAAAACATCCTAAAGGGAGTTCTGTGGACTGAGAACCAACAAGAACAGACAACTACAGAATGACGTACGTGGCAGCATCACCCTGAACTTAATCAACAAATGGAAGAATCAAGAACAGAATAAAATTATAAGAACTGAGCTGGGAGGTCAGTCAATGATTAAAACAATTACAATGTGAAAGAAGGTAAACACAGAGACCAGGTGGTGGGAAAGTCAGGTAGATTACAGAATAAAATAGACTGTCTTAAATGGAGGAAAGAATTAATTTAATGGAATATAAGGTAACCATAACAATGGGGTTGGGCTGGGGGATTTAGTTCAGGTGTTGGGGAGGGCAATACAAGAAGTGGGAGGAGGTGGAAGAACAAGATAGATAGGGGAACATTGAGACAGGTTTGCATGGCTTCAGTGGTACAGATGTAAATAGTGATGCATGCTCAAACTTGGAATAACAGAGCTCTGGGATACAGAGATCTAGGTATAGCTTGAAGAGGGGAAATAACACTAAAATGCTTGACTGTCTTATGACTACATTTTCCTTGTCTACTATTATAAAATAGATACTTGAGTGGGATAGAAAGGAATGTTGGGAAACATGATTACAGAAAATTTGTAAGCCCGTCTATAACTGACTGGAATACCTAAAAGGGGTTCTACAACTTGCCCAGTGAAATAGGCCTCTTGTACAACATTTACAGAGTATAGAACCTTAGGTGGAATCCTGAGCCTCATCCAGAACCTTATGAGGTGGGGCATTCCCACTAGAAAGGACAAGCAGACCAGCCTGGAAAAGCTACAGTGACAGAAGATACATCTTCAAAGAAAGATCATCAGGTAAAACCCAAAACAAAAATGTCAGCATGACTGGCTACTGCAAG
>NW_006408811.1:2054087-2063974 GCF_000296735.1 Chrysochloris asiatica | reverse complement strand
GATAAGATTCATATGATTCAATAGTGAATAATTGTTATCATGACTAATTGTGACTGTCACAAATGTAAAGATAGAAGTTTTTAAACTGAAACAGGGCAGTGGTTAATCTTACAGTCCAGAAACAAAGGACCCTAGGACCATCAAGGTAGAAGCGCACAAGCAGAATGCAGGACCTTATCCAGAGAAGCACCGACGCCAGAGATGGAGGCAGAAATGGGGCCATGGAGAGGGGGAGCGGCTGAGAACTCTAGATTCATGGGAAGAGAGGGACTAAGAGCTAGTGGTCTGGAGGGAGACTTGCAGAATATGCCCTTTGGAGATGTAAATTATTATATATGCCTGAGTGTTTTTGTTTGTTTGTTTGTTTGTTTCTTTTTAAAAGCTAAAGTGAATAGAGAGAAATACTGTTAACTGATGGTGCATGGAAGGGATTATAATCATTGTAATGAAACAAGGTGTATTATTTATTGAATGTAAAACTGATGATCTGCCCTGTAAACTTTCACTCAATCCACAATAAACATTTTAAAAAACAAAACAAAACATTTATGTGCAGATATTTATGTGAACATACTTATTCAACTTAATTGAAAAACTAATGCTGGATCATATCCTAAACTGATGTTTAGCTTTCCTTCAACTCTTTCTGATGACAAATATTTGCTAATTCACAGTCTTTCACTGACATACCATCTTGGTGATAGAAGGCAAAAGGAAGGAAAGAAGAAAAACTGCCTACACATTCTGTAGAACTTCCTCATGTCTTATTTCTTTGAAAAATCTTGTTCAAAATAAAGATGCCTTTGAATATCCCTCAGTCTGAGTACTAATGAGTAATCATGATGCACTGAATTACTTAATATGGCCTTCAAGACACAGTCTTTGTGATTCCCACCAAGTGATTGGATTGTTGTTGTTGTTAAGTGCCGTCGAGCCAGTTCCAACCCATAGCGACCCTGTACAGGGTTTCTGAGGCTGTAAATCTTTACGGGCGCAGAAAGTCTCATCTTTCTCCTGTGGAACAGCTGGTAGTTTCGAACTGATGACCTTAAGGTTTACAGCCCAATTCATAACCACTACGCTACCAGAGCTCCTTAATGATTGGGTAAGACTATGCAAATGTTAGCTACCTATGGTCCAACAACGGGATTGGATAGCTTGTTAATAATGCAAATAAGGTGTGTAAAACCCTAAGGTGGAGTTTGGTCTATTTTGGCATCCTGCTAGGTTTACAATGAGCCATCCCAGAGATGGAAAGGAGGGAATCTCACTATCATCAAAAAAGAAGTGCCAACACATAGGACTAGAGAGGAGAGTGAAGTGTCCAGCTGATATGAGGAGAGATACACAAGAATATTCAGCTGAAGTGAAGGGAGATGTACAAGAGCATCTATACTTGCAGATCGTACCCACTTGACCTGGCTTTGATGGCTGGATGATCACAACTCAACTAGAAGAAGAAAGAAAAGGGGGTGGGGGGAAGAGTAACCTGTTACAATTTGATGAACTTTACCTACACTTATGGATGTAGTAGCTCTAAAAAGGGAACAAATCTTTACAGTGAGGATTACTCCCACCCCCTCGGTACACAGGGTTGACAGGGATAGGCAATTTAGACATTGGCTACCAAAAATGTGTGGGGGGGGGCTATAAAGGAGTCCTGGTGTGGCACTGTGTGTCAGACTGCAAAGTTGTTTGAACTGCAAGGTCTGTGGTTCAAGCTCACCAGCTGCTCCTTGGAAACCCTATACAGGGTCGCTATGGGTCAGAACTGACTCAATGGCACTTCACAACAACAACAATAAAGGCAAGAAGTGACTGGCTTACATTCAAGAGGCAGCCTAGTCCAGACGGGGCAGGGGAAGGTAGAATCACCACTGAATGATTTCAAATCTGTTGGGACCGGGCTGGTGAAAGGAAATGGGGATAACACTCTTGTGGTACAACAGCGAGTAATTGCCATCAGGACTGACTGTGAGGGTAGGAAATACAGAGGTAGATATTTTTTGACAAAAGGAGGAGAAGGATTGATTTTGCAGCCCAGGAGTGGAGGTCCCTGGGACCATCAAGTGAGAAGAGTGGAGAGTGGGATCCTACCCAGAAAAGCAGTGAAGCCAGGGATGGAGACAGAGACGATGATGTGGACAGATGTAGTGGCTGGGGACACTGGACTCAGGAAGGGAGAAGGGCTGTGTGCTGGCGGCCCGGGGGTGGGCCTTTGTGGTATACCCTTTGGTTATTTGATGATGCATAGAGGGGATTGTAATCATTGAAATGAAACAAAATACAAATAGGATGAGTGTAAAGCTGATGTTCTCCCATGTATAAACCTCACAATAAAAACTTTAAAAAACAAGCCAAGGACGCTTACCCAGAGATCAAGAAGTCTGAGTGTGTTTGGGTAAGAGGCTTGCTGGTAGAGTGGGATGCCTTTGTGCACTTACTGGTCAAGTTAAAAGTTATTCAACAGTTGTCTGAGCATGGTAGAGTCGGGGTGCAGGGTCAAGGACCAGAGAGAGACATGCTTCCTGAAATGGCTGAGAGGAAGCTGTCTTGATTGAAAAACAGTATCCTGAGTATTTCTGATCTTGAATTGTAAGCTGTTACTTCCTGAATAAACCCCAGAACTGAGTCTGTTCTGTACTTTCTATGTGGCTATGAAAACAAATTTTCAAACCCAGCAGAAAAGTAGTGAGTGCCATGGCAGAAAAAGCTGGAGTCAGAATTGGTGAGAAGGTTGGAGGGTGAAGACATGTTTGACCTCCGCATCATAGGAATCAGTCATGGGCTGAAGCTGAGGATGGTGACTCTCCTCATTCCCCTGTGAAGTTAAAGGAGGTCCCACGCCACCCCATGTCATGTTTACAGTCACAAAACCCAACTTTTGAAAGTAAATAAGTCTGTGCTTCTTTGCCAACACATCATGTCATGACTGAAATATTTATCCCTGGGAAGTCCCCCATCTTAAATACTCCCCGTGAGAAGCAGCATGAGGAAAGTCATTTGCTTCCCAAGAGCATGGGTATGTTACCAAACTCTTCAAAACTGGCTGGGTAACATGATGACGTCACTGTTTTAAAGGAAGAGATTCAAGAATGACACATGCTCAGGTGCGTGCAGCTTGTGAAAGCGTTCTTAGCCAACAGTCCAAATAGTGACATAACATTTCTTGATGGCTTCCCTATGTATCTTGGGTTCAGTGATACTGATTTCTTTTTTAAGAGACCTGTCACCATGAAAGGCCCTCCACTGTTACAGTACAAGACTGAGTTTACTCACAAGATTTCCATTCCAAGTCCACCATCTAGTCCTCATCAAGTCTGACCACCGGGAGGCATGGCCCAGGAAAGATTCAAGTATTTCTTCCCCTCTCTTTGAGCCTATCCAATGGACAACAGCTCAGTGTTTCTACCATTTTTCAAGCCACATACTGATTTATGGGGCTCAGTTGGTTCATGCACAACTGTTACGTTGATGTTCTGTTATAAGCAGTATGTGAGGAGGCTCAAAAAGTTTGCGGGAAAATGTAATGAAAAGACAATGGAAGTTTTCCATAAACTTTTTGAAACTCATTCATCTAGTTAAAGATTTCTGGAATTTGTGGCACCAGCAAGGATTAGAGCTGAGTTATAAGTAATGCCAAAAAGAGGAATAGAAAATTGGATGCAAAGAGTATTCTGGAACCAAGAATGCACAGGCATTATGCATCAACCAGTGTTTCGTTTTATTGTGCATAAGGTCGCTATGAGTCTGAACCAATTTGACAGCTCCTAACAATAATTTGTTGTTGTTGTTATGTGCCGTGGATTCGGTTCTGACTCATAGCGACCCTGTATAGGGTTTCCAAGGCTGTAAATCTTTACGGGAGCAGAAAGCCTCCTCTTTCTCCCGCAGAACCACTGGGAGTTTCCAACTGCTGACCTTGAGGTTCGCAACCCAATTCGTAAATACTACACTACCAGAGATCCCTAACAATAATAGCCACGTGCTAAAAGCCCATGGCAGAAAGATGTGGCAGTTTGCTTCCTTAAAGATTACAGCCTTGAAAAGCCTACGAAGCATTCTACTCTGTCCTATGTTGTGGTTAAGTGCCAGCGAGTCACAGTGTTCCAACTCAGAGTGACCCTATACAGGCATTCTAAATCGGATCTGACTTGACAACAACAGGTCTGCTATAAGTGCTATTTCAAATCAGTTTGGAAAAGGTAAATTATTTCCCATAATGGTAAAGAAATAATAATAACCTGAATATTTGTGTGAAAAGGAATTCTAACAGTAAATACATTGGCTTTGACATAAAAAACCAAGGGCTAAATCCTCGCTCTGGAACATCTTTAGTATATGATCACAGACAAGTTAGGAGCTCTGGTAGCTTAGTGGTTACGAGGCGGGCTGCTAACCTCAAGGTCAGCAGTTTGAAACTACCAGCTGTTCCACAGGAGAAAGGTGAGAGACTTTCTGCTCCTGTAAAGACTTACAACCTCAGAAGCCCTATGCAGGGTTTCTATGGCATAGTAGAACTCCAAGGCATAGTACCACCATCACAATCACGGACAAGTTACTTACGCCCTCTAGAACTAAACTTCCTTTCCTGTAAAGTGTGAATAAAAGAATCCTCCTCATAGCAGTGGTATGAGGATTAAATGGGATTCCGAGAACACACAGTAAATTCAGCTTAGTTTGCCATTTTGTTATTACCTCACTCCCTTAAGCAAGACGAATTCCAGATGAAGATCTATATGCATGAACAAAGACCATTAAAAGGACTAGAATTAAACATGGGTAAATATTTTTATCATCTCTGTCTCAGCATTACATCAAACCCAGAATGAACAAGTACAAAGACTGCTGAACTAATTCCATAAACAATTAGAATTTGCAGTGCTGTAATTGGTCAAAGATGAGCAACAAAGGAGAACAATAATTTTGATACTGCAGTGCAGTGAATTATGGCTCTTCTGCCCATAGGCTTTGTAAATTCCACCAAACAACGGGTCAAGTTAAGGAAAGATGGGACACGGTGCTGATAGGAAGATATGATTCCATGGTGGTGCAAAAGAGTTCATGGTGAATGAAAAGACTTGTAACTATGAAGTGGGTTTAAAATGAACCACCTCAAAAGCAGGAGTGGAGATCCCACTATCATCCAAGAAAAGCTGGGAGGGGAGTGCATCCTTAGGATCCCCAAGATCCCTGTGCATGGAACCTCTTTGATCCAGTGACAGAAAGCTGTGATACCAAAGGAATGGCAGAGGAGTACCAGCAGTAGAACCAAGAACCAGTCCATAAGACCCAGCAGCGGGTTTCCCAGCCCACAGAGCAAGTAAAACGGAAGGACTTTGGGTGCCTCCAGGCTGACCCAGGAAGCTAGAGCCAAGTGCCTTCAGGCTGAAATTTATGATGGAGTGGTGTGTCCTGTGAGCATTTATCAGCAGCCTTAAAAGGGCTTTGTAACATTGGATGGGCAAAGAGGGGCCTGCCTGACTGAGGAGAGGCTCTTCTGATTCTACATTGTAACCTATTAACTCCCCTAATAAACCCAGTAGGTGTGAATATGGTATCTGAGTGCCGTGTGGCCTTTGCAATCAATTATCAAGCCCAGCTGAGTAGAGTGCTGTGGGAGAAATGGTTGGTGTCACACATTTTGGCAGATACCTATGGGTAAAAAGTAACTATCCTTAATATATAAAGAGCTCTTAGATCAATAAGAAAAAGCCAAGGTTCCTATGGAAAAACTGGATAAATGACATAAATATGTAACTTATAGAAAAGAAGGAATTAGAGATCACTCCACTCCCGAAAAGAAGGAATTAGAGGTAACTCCACTCCCCCCAAAGAAAAAGCAAATACCTGGGAAAATACCACTAATAATTTAAAAAATGGAAGTTAAAATAGTAACTGTGTTTGTCTGCATGCCTGGGTGTGTCTACATAATGTCCAATTGGCAAAACTTAAAACCATCTTAAGACATAGCACTGCTGAGTGTTTGCAGAGATGGGGATCAGTATTCACTAATGATCAGAAAGTGCAACTTATGGAGGTCAGTTTAGCAATATCCATTAAAATTTTAGAGTGCATTCATTTTGATCCAGATACTTTATTTCTGTAACTTTGTCCTTCAGCTAAGAGAAAAGGATGTGTGTGCCTGCATGTGTTAGCTTCGTTATATTGAAGACTATGACAATCACCCAAATGGCCATCAAAAGGAATTAGAAAATTTAGTTACAGTGCGTTGCTACAAAGGAATACTGTGCAACTGTTTTAAACAAGAATAAAATAGATCCATGTGCTAGCCTGGAAGAATGTCTGAAAATGATGTGAAAAAGCAAGTTTCAGAAGAGTGTATGGACAAAAGCACATCTGGAAGAGAAGTGTGGTAAATGTACAGTTGTGTTGCTTAAAGCTCCCTTCAAAAGCCCTTACTGATAGGAGAAGGAATGTGTGGTGAATGACCTCCTTGAACAACAGCCTCCTTTGCCATAAAACCAGAAGAACTGTATGCTCCCAGTTTGCTCCCAGTTACCATTACTGAACAACTTCATAGAAGAATCCTGATCAAAAACAGGGGATATGTAAAGGAAATGAGGGTAAATTGCTACAATTTGATTAACTTGACCAATACACACGGAGGTTGTTGTTCCGACCCATAGCGACCCTGTATAGGGTTTCCAAAGAGTGACTGGTGAGCTTGAACCACCAACCTTCCAGTTCAAATGGCTTTGCAGTCTGGCGCATTAACCCACGGCGCCACACCAGGACTCCATTATTCATGGAGGTAGTAGCTCAAAATACCACTAGAGAGGGAAGAAGTCTTCACATCAAGTATCAAGGCTATCCCCTCTGTATACAGGGTAGATAAGGACGGGTAACTTAGACATTGGCTACCTAAAATGAGGGGGTGATAAAGGCACGAAGTGACTGGCTTACAAGGTTTCAAGAGGGAGTTTAGGTTAAGAGTGTGTGTGCGGGGGAGATAGAGTTCCCACTGAATAGTTTTCATCTTGTGTAGATGGGTCTGGTAAAAAGAGATGGGACTAAGATTCTTATGATACAATATCATGACTAATTGTGACTGTCACAATTGTAAAGGTAGAAGTTTTGTAACAAAAACGGGAAGTAGTTAATCTTATAGTCCAGAAACAGAGGACCCTAGAACCATCAAGGGAGAAGAGCACAAGCAAACTGTGGGACCATCACCAGAGAAGCAGTGACACCAGAGATGGAGGCAGAGATGGAGACATGGAGAGGGGGAGCAGAGAGGGACTAAGAGATGGCGGCCAGGAGGCAGACTTTCAGAATGTGACCTTTAGTGGTTTAAATTATTATATATGTCTGAGTGTTTTTTTTTGTTTTTGTTTTTTTGTTTTAAATGAATAGATAGAACTACTGTTAACTGATGGTACGTGGAGGGATTATAACCATTTGTAATGAAGCAAAGTATATGATTTGTTGAATGTCAAACTTGATGATCTGCCTTAAACTTTCACTCAATTCACAATAAAAACTTAAAAAAAAAAGGGTGGGGTGGGGTGGGAGGATATGCAGAACAGAATTTTCATGGACTCCGGTATTCCTGGTGCAAGGTTTCCGTGAAGACTGGAAAACCCCCGAAATGACTGCCTTTAAACCTTAAACCAGAAACAACTCCTGCTAAACTCTCCTAAAACTCACCCAATTGTTTAGCTAAACAACTAAGAAATGTCTGCCTTGAGTATTATTTTCTTTTAAGAAGTATCTATAAGCAGCGTTATATTGAATTTTGCTTTATTGTGTTTCACACAGTTGTGTTTTTTGAAAATAAAAGGTCTGTCAAGCAAATCTACTGGTGTTATTTTTCCAACAATACATGCTCACCTAGTATCTCTGTGTATGTTTTGGTAATTCTCACAATATTTCAAGCTTTTATCATGGCATTGCACACTTAACGGATTATGGTATAGATTGAACATAACTTACATGCAATGGAAAACAAAACAAAACAAAATAATATGACTCACTGCTGTGATTATTAGCTTTATGCGGTGGTCTGGGAAAAAAGAATCCCAAAATATCTGAGGTACTTGATGCTGCTTAACAACAACAGCAACATGCCTGTTATTGTTGTTGTGTGCCGTTGGGTTGGTTCCAACTCACAGCGACCCTGTATAGGGTTTCCGAGTAGTGACTGGTGAGTTTGAACCATTGACCTTGCAGTTCAAACCACCTTCAGGTCAAGTGCTTATCCTATGGCACCACACTACACCTGTAATGGAATCTAATTAGCATCAGCAACTCAAAAGATTTGATAGGAAACTTAGGAGACAGTGAATTTATATTAATGGGAGAGGAACAACACAGAAAAGGAGGGTGAGAATGTCAGCTTGAAGATTAAGGTATTTTCAATAACCTCATATGGATGCGAAAGCTGGACAGTGAATAAGGAAGATCATAGAAGAATTGATGCCTTTGACTTAAGGTGGTGGAGGAGAATATTGAAAGTGCCATGGGCTGACAAAAGAACCAATAGATCCATTTTGGAAGAAGTGTAGCCAGAGTGTTCCTTGGAAGCCAAGATGGCCAAACTTTGTCTCTCATACTTCGGACATATTGTCAGAGGGACCAGTCGCTGGAGAAGGATATCATGTTTGGTAGGGTGGAGGGTCAGAGAAAAAGAGGGAGACCCCCAGAGAGATGGATTAGCCAAGTGGAAGCATCGATGGACTCAAGCATGGCAACGATAGTGAGGTTGGCCCAGGATCGGGCAGTGTTTTCGTTCTAATGTGCATCGATGGTCACTATGAGTCGGTACTGACTCGATGGCACCTAACAACAACAACAACAACAACAATAACAACAAAATATATTAAACAAGACCCTGCTTTGTGCAGCACGGCTGACTGGCAGGCTCCAGCTGCTGCACCTCTGGATCCATGGCCCAGTCACACCCAAGTTCACTGTCTCGCAGGCTGCTCACAGTCCCTGATGGAGCCAAGCCCCTCTGCCCAACCCGGGACTCCTCTAACCAGCAACCTTTCATCACTGTCTCCTCCTCGGCCTGGGCAAAAGGTTCTCAGAATTGTACTGTGACTAGAAGCTCTTCCTTCCCAATCGTCCTTCTTTATTCTTTAATTCCACATTCACAAGACACATATTGGTATGGGCTTTTCTTTCCATTGATTTTAGATTTGATCATTAGACTCAATGGATTATATGTGACTGATTCCATCTTAAATCAACAGCTTTAGATCATCCAGCTAGGCAACTGCCTCAATATTATTAAACTTAAAGAGAACTTGGTGTTATATTTTGTGTTCTGTCTTACCATATTTCCTAAAAAAAAATGAAAGAAAGAAAAGGAAAGGAGGGAAATGTACCTATTTCTTCAGCATACAATAATAAAAAGAGACAATGTACAAACTCTGGCAATCACATTTATGCAAGTATGAAACACTACTATGAGCAGAATAATTTTGAATAGCAGAGAAGTGGTTTATAATTCAAACAGCAGACAAAGGACGAAAAACAATCCAAACCCAAGTAAATTCCAAATCAGAGTGACCCTACCAGAAAGAGGACTGCCCCTAGGGTCTCTTGTTGTTGTTGTTGTGTTGTTGTCAGGTGCCATCGAGTCGGAACCAACTCACAGTGACCACATGCACAGCAGAACGAAACAATGTCCGATCCTGGGCCAACCTCACTACCGCTGCCACACTTGACGTCATCAATGACGTCACCTATCACCTGGCTGATCCATCTCGTTGGGAGTCTTCCTCTTTTTCTCTGACCCTCCATCTTACACAGCATGACATCCCTCTCCTGCGACTGTTCCCTCCTGACAATATGTCCAAAGTATGAGAGACGAAGCTTAGCCATCCTGGCCTCCAAGGAGCACTCTGGCTGCACTTCTT
>NW_006408811.1:2025139-2052421 GCF_000296735.1 Chrysochloris asiatica | reverse complement strand
TTCACTGATGATATGGAGCTTTTCCATCTTCTCTTTCCACAGATGTAGTCAATTTGATTTCTATGTGTTCCATCTGGAGAGGTCCATGTGTATAGTCTTCTGTTATGCTGTCTAAAGAAAGTATTTGAAATACACAGATCTTTGTTTTGCAGAAATCTATCATTCGTTCTTCTCCAGCATCATTTCTATCACCAAGGGCATATTTTCCAACTACTGGTCCTTCCTCTCTGCTCCCAACCTTTGCATTCCAATCACCAGTAATATACATTCCAATACATCTTGATTGCATATTTGATCGATTTCAGATTGAAGAAGTTGGTAGAATTCTTGTATTTCATCTTCACTGCCTTTAGTGGTTGGTGCATAAATTTGAATAATAGTGGCATTAACTGGGCTTCCCTGTAGGCGCATGGATACTATCCTATCACTTACATCATTGTACTTCATGACTGATCTGGATATGTTCTTTTTGACAATGAATGCAACACCATTCCTTTTCAATTTGTCATTCCTTTCATAGTAAACCATGTAGTTGACAGATTCAAAATGGCCAATACCAGTCCATTTCAGCTCACGAATGCCTAAGATATTGATGTTGATGCGTTCCATTTCATTTTTGACAGCTTCCAATTTTCCCAGATTCATACTTCGTACATTCCATGTTCCGATTTTCAATGGATGTTTACAGCTGTTTCTCTTCATTTTGAGTTGTGGCCCATCAGCAGATGAAGGTTCTGTGAGCTTTTCTCCCTCGAGCTTAACTCTATTCACGTCATCATGGTCAACTCTACTTTGAGGAGGCATTTTTTTCCCAGTCACATTCTGAGTGCCTCCCCACTTGAGTGGCTCATTTTCGGGTCCTGTATCTGGCAGTGTTTCTCTGCTATTCATAGAGTTTTAAGTGATCAGCGATTCAGAAGTAGTTCATCACTCTTTCTTCCTAGTCTGTCTTTATCTGGAAGCTCATTTGAAACCTGTCCACCATGGGTGACCCTGCTGGTTATTTAAAATACCGGTGGCAGAGCCGTCAGAATCACAGCAACTCAAGCCACCACAGCACGACAGACAGACGAGTGGTGGCCGTTTGGTTTTATGTCGAAACTGTCCCTTTAAATTTCTATATCAATCCTGATACAATCCTGATATAATCAAGATGTTCTCTCCTGATATTATCAATCCTGATACAATCAAGATATTCTCTCCCAAGATGGCGGCTCCGGGAACAGCTGAGTGTCTTGAACTAGAAAACAATGGATTTCTGGATTCTCCTGCAAATTCCCCAGCCGTAAACCCTCTGATCCTCTGATCGTTCGAACAGAACATGGGAACACTGAATGTTTTCAGAGTTCCAACACCATCTCGTGAGCCCTTTTGACTCGGTATTCCGTGTTGTTGTTGAAGATCTCACTGCTCGAAGATCTCGCCGCTCAAAGATCGGCCATAAATCTTTACGACAACAAACCATCTCATCTTTCTGCGGCATATTGGCTGCTGAGTTTGAACCACTAACCTTGCAGCTAGCTGCCTAGCACTTAATCCACTGCACCACCAGGGCTTCTTGGATAAAGGACCAGAGGCATGGATCTTGTTTGAAATGCAAACTCAAAGGCTGAGTCTCAGACCTCCTGAATAAAAATCTGCATTTAACTAAGGTGACTGATATGTGCATTAAAGTTTGAGATTAAGCACCACTATATTCAATCAATATAACATCTATTTGTCTCCTAGGATATTATCAAGAAATAAAAATATTTGCTAGTGTGGCGCTGTAGGATAAGCACTGGACCTCAAGGTTGGTTTGAACCTCAAGGTCGGAGGTTCAAATTCACCAGCCGCTCCTCAGAAACCCTGTACAGGGTCACTATGGGTCAGAAGCAACCTAACAGCATTCAATAAAGGCAGAAGAAAGATGAGTGTTTCTAGTCCCATTAGATTTAAAGCATTGAAACCGGATGGCTATGAGTTGGAACTGACTCCACAGCCATTAATAACAGCTATCACTAAGGAGTCCTGGTGTGGCGCTGTGGGTTAATGCGCCAGACTGCAAAACCATTTGAACTACAAGCTTGGTGGTTCAAGCTCACCAGTCGCTCCTTGGAAACTCTATGCAGGGTCGCTATGGGTCGGAACCGACTCGACGGCACTTAACAACAACAACATCAATAAGGAGTCTTGATATGGTGCTATATGATAAGCACTTGACTGCTAACCCCAGGGTCAGCGGTTCCAAGTCACCAGTTGCTCCTCAGAAACCTTATACAGGGTCACTATGAGTCGGAACTCAATGGCACTTAATAATCAATTAGGCACTCTGCAAACCTAGAGTAGGACATAAAGATTCATGGGAAAGTAATCCCAGTTAGTACGTAGTGGATGCTTGGTGCCAGATACCTTGCTAAGTGATTTTCATGCACTTTACTAATTTAATTCTTACAATAGCCGTATGAAAGAGATTCTTTTATTATCCCTAAATACAGATGAGGAAACTAAGGCTAAGAAAGGTTCAAAATAATTTGTCTAAGTTAGCATCGTTAAGATACAACACCAGAACTTTAGGCCAGGTGAGTCCGTCACCAAAGCACACACATTCCCCTGACTCCTCAAGTCTCGGAGTTTTAAAAATCGATTTTAAGGCATAAAAAATGTAACAGTTGTAAGCTAAATGAAATCATAAGAAAAATTCCAGCAGGATTTTATTAAATGTGACAATCTGTAAAGTTTATACGAAAGAGAAAATGCTCAAGAATTATTTTTGAAAAGGCCTTGACAAAAAGAACAAATATGTATCAAAGCATATTATGAAGTATTGACACCACATGTTGTCATAAGAAGAGATTAAATAAAAATAAAGTCTTGAAATAGAACTCTATATAAATAGGAATTTATTATATGATAAAAACAAAAGCTCCTGACAGTTTAAGAGAGAGAAAAAAACAACAACTATGAAGTAATTGGTGTGGGGCCAACTAATTACAACTTAAGTAAACTATTAAGTTATATCCTTACCTTTCCTCATAAAATAGAAATGATCTGACAGTTTAAAAAACTAAATGCAAAAACGAAAATAATAAAAACATTGGAGGAATATAAGGTAATGTAAAAACAATTCTCAGGTGAAAAAGTCTGGGATCAATGAGAAGATTTGTAGAGAGGATTACAAAACACTTCAAACTTACATAGAGTAAAAAAATAGTTAAAAACAAAAGCATTAAAATAGAAGAAATATTTACAGTATTTGTAATGAGGGATTAAGTAAGACTCAGGTTCTGTACAAAGGCTCTGCAATAAATGATATGTCAATTGCCCTCAGGTGGGTTCTGACTCATAGGGACCTCTGACTCAACAGCAACTGTGAATCAGGTTTCTGTCTATCTACTATAGGAGCTGGAGTCCTGATGTGGCGCTGTGGGTTAATGCGCCAGACTACAAAGCCGTTAGAACTGCAAGGTCGGCGGTTCAAGCTCACCAGCTGCTCCTCGGAAAGCCTCTACAGGGTCGCTATGGGTCAGAATCAACTCGACGGCACTCAACAAAAACTATTTATAGGAGCTCTGGTAGCGTAGTGGTTATGAATTGGGCTGCTAATCTCAAGATCAGCAGTTTGAAACTACCAGCGGTTCCGCGGAAGAAAAGATGAGACTTTCTGCTCCCGAAAAGATTTACAGCGACCTTATAAAGACTCCACGGAATATAACCACCATATATTTATGGGTCCTTTATATTCATCGGTGAATTACCTGTTCATGTCCTATGCCCATTTTTTTTCTGTTTGTTTTTTGTTTTCTTATTCCTGTTTTTAACAGATGGGTGCTGGTGATGTGCCATGGAGTCGGTTACGACTCATAGCGACCCTGTACAGGTTTTCCGGTTATGCCTGGAAGCCTCTCAAACCAGTGAGAAAAAGCCGACCAAATAGAACTCAAATAGAACTCACATCTGTGTCTCCCGATCGATCTTGCAGTTCAAAAGGCTTTACAGTGGCACCTTAACCCGCCCCACCTCTCCAACCAGTGAGAGAAAGCTGACCAAATGGAAAGCACATCGCGACATCCCGTATAGGGTTTCCGAGGAGCAGGAGCGGCTGGTGAGCCTGAACCACCGACCTTGCAGTTCAAAAGTACTGCCGGTACAGCGCCTTAACCCACAGAGCTACACCAGGATCCCTCTCAACCTAGTCCAAAAAGGCCGACCAAATACACGTCTCAGCTTGGGCTGAGTGTGTGTGAGTTCCTGGCAGAGGAAACTGCCAGCGGTGAGGGTGGGTCTTGGCCACTAGGCTAAGCCCCTACCTCTATTCACCGAATGTAGGTGGGCAAACCATGAGCACACCTATTAGCCTACACCAAAGAAAAAATAAAATTGGACCCACACAAAATCGGCAGAGTATACTGTGTACCTTTTTTTTTTTTTTTTTACCTCTTTCTTTTCCAAGGTTCCCACGGTGTGCCTCCGCCACGTCTCTGCGGCTCCTGTTTCGTCCTGCCGCCTGGATTCGCCCAGGATGTGGGCTCAGGCCTCCGTGCCTGGCCGGCAAATCCAAAAGTACGTGATTTCCCGCCTCAGCTCCAAATTCCACAGGCTATACGTTCTCAAACCTTTATTCCTATCTCTGTGGGTCCAAGCCTTGGAGCCCCGTCCGTCCTGCCTCTTTCTTGCCTGGAATTCCGAGTTATTGTTGACGGTGACTTTCACTACACCTTCACCCTAGCTGCCATCAAGCCCTGCCTCTGTATTATTTTAAAAACCCAAATCAAAGCACAGATACAGATAATCTAGAATAAATACATAGTGAAAGGCCAGGAGAGCTAAAACAAGAAAGGAAGGAATGCTGGGAAGATAGAGAAAAAGACGCTGGGGAAGAAATACTCTCTGTAGTTACAAGGAAGTCAGCTTGAGAGTCCACAGTATTGTTTCACTTTTTCCTGGTTTTGTTTTTCAGCCAAGGGCTTTCTCCCCCAGGGACAAGAGGGCCATGGCTTGCTGTTCTTGTACGAGAGCAAGACAGCAGTCATTGAGATTTCTTCGGCTGGAGTCAGTATCACTCAGCCCAGGAAAACCCATCCCTTCCCCTGGTCACATCACATTATCAGCAATTTGTTGCTCAAAATCACAGGCAGCTTTCTTGACTTGTTCCTGTTCTCAGGGAAGAGAGCTACAAGAAAACAGTGGAGGGCCTAGAACAGCTCTAAACACCCATGTAGTCTGAGTAGTCTCAGTCTACTCAGCAAAAAGAGGGTAGAAAGAGAACCAATGGACAAGTGTCCTCTGTGTGTCTCGAGTCCTAACTGGATGCCCAGACCAGGCCTTTTCTGTCAAAGCTGCCAGTGATGTGAAAAGCTAAGACATTTTCACTGGGATACCAGAAGGCAGGACTAGAGCCAAATGCAAGTCACTAAGAAGCAAGAGACAAGTCATAGCTGAGAAGGAGCTCTGTCCAGCAATGAAATGATTGGTGGTGAGCTCCCTGTCACTGGAGGCATACCAACAGTATTGAACGCTACTAGGAGAGAGGCCAAAATGAGCACTCCTGTAGATGCTGAATAGGTAGCTGTGGCTGAGGGTCAGTGGTTTGTGGTTTTCCAAAGCTCCGGGAATGATTGTTAGGCTGTTTGAAACCCCCAGGCCACAATGACTGCTTAGGGCTGTTCAACCTCAGGGATCTCTGAGACCCTTTTAAAGCACTCCAGGTGAAAGACAAACAGGCCACTAGTGAAGCATTGCCTTCTAGAGTCTGAGAGATGGCATAGCAGTACAGAGCTGAGGCTCCAAAACCAAATTCTACTTCTGTCACTTGCTGGCTGTGTGACCACAGACAAGTTACTTAACCTTTCTGAGTCTCAGTTTCCTCATTGCTAACATGAAGGCATCAGTACTAGTATCTACCTTATTGCTGAAGCTTAAATGAGCTAACATTTTCATCATTTTACAGACAAGGACACTGAGGTTAAGAGGTAATAAAGCTGATTTCTCCCTGACCAGAGTTCTTTAAGATGAAATTACCTATACCATATTGGATTCCATCTTCTCCCAGGTCTACTACATCAACCCCAGATTTACTAGAACTCCTAAATTGCAGAATAGGCTTGTTCACAAAGTTTTTCAAGGCAGATCAGGTACCAAGTGGCCTCTGGGAGGCACCGTGTAGTTGTTCTTCCGTGGAATGGATGGAGGGAGGGACAGACTGGGGACAGACGGAGGAATGGCAGATCAAGAATTACCACAAAAGGAATCCTGGTGTGTGGAAACCCCCGGCCTGAAAGGCCTCAGCTCCACCATGCTAGCCCTGGGGAGCTCAGTGACTTGCAGAGCGTAAGACAAGCACTGGACTGCGAACCACAAGGTCATTGGTTCAAGCCCACCCGCTGCTCTGAGGAAGAAAGATGAGGTTTTCGGCTCTGGCAAAGATTTATAGTCTCAGAAATCCTGTACAGGATCACTTTGAATTGGAACTGACTCAACAGCACTTTTAACGAGAACAAAAAAATACACCAGGTGGTGCAGTGGGTAACTCGGTTGGCTGCAAATGAAAAAAAAGGTGGTGGTGGTGGTGATGGTGATGGTAGGGTTAGAACCAGCCACTTGTTGGGAGAAAGCCATGGCAGTTTACTTCAGTAAAGATTAAAGCTTTGAAAACTCTAAGGGGCAATTCTACTCTTGTCTTTTATAGGGTCACGACGAACTGGTGCTGACACGGTCTCGCTCTGCGAATGCTTCTGCAGAGGTTAGGGCCTACGGCACACACGCAGACGTATGCTCTCGGCTGCCAGCCCCTGGCCTCCCCTGATATTCTGGTGGAGCTTCGCCTCGCCGCCGCCCCGGAGCCCCGCCCCAGCGCTGGCTCTCACCAGTAGCGCAGCTCCTCCGGTGCGGGAGTCCCTGTTGACTGTTGGGTTTGGGCACCTTCCTTCTTTGGGCCCTCCCACGCTTGTTGGTTCCATGGCCTCCCTGTGTGTGCTGTGCGTTAGTTAATGCGACAGACTGCAAAGCCGTTTGAACTGCAAGGTGGGCAGTTCAAGCTCTCCAGCTGCTCCTCGGAAACCCTATGCAGGGTTGCTATGGGTCGGAACCAACTCAATGGCACTTAACAACAACATGTATTGGTAGTGGAGTCCTGATGTGGGGCTGTGGATTCAGCTGTGTACCACAAGGTCAGTTTGATCCACAAGGTCAGCAGAAAGCAGCCTCTCCTTGGAAACTCTATACAGGGTCACTATGAGTTGGAACCAACTTGATGGCACTTAACAACAACAAGAACAATGTACTGGTATGGATGGAAGCACATGACAATATACGGAGACTAGAGGAACAAAAGTTAAAGTACTCAAGTTGCTAATCTTTTAGTTCAAACCCACTCAGCCTTGGCAAACTGCTTTCATATGTTGTTGTTAGTGTCATCCAGTCGGTTCAGACTCATAGCAAGCCTGCATAGGGTGTCTGAGGAGTAGCTGGTAGATTTGAACTGCTGACCTTGTGGATGGCAGCTCCACACCAGGAGTCATATAGACTGTTGCTATTTTGTGCTCTGGAGTAGATGTTGAACTCATAGTGACTCTGAAGGACATAGTAGAACTGCCCCATAAGTGTCCTACTGATGCTGTAGGATAAACACAAGGCTAGTGGTTCAAGCTACTGGGGAGAAAGATGAGGGGGGGAGAAAAATTACGCTGTCTGGTCTCAAAAAGTTTTACAGTTTCAGAAACTTTGTACAGCAGCACTATGTATGAGTCAAGCCAGCACTGACTTGATGGCAGTGGGTTTAGAATATTTATGGAAGCCAACTGCTCCATCTTTCTCCCACACAGCAAGTGGTGAGTTTGTAATGTAACCTTTCAGGTTAGCAGCCCAATACATAGCCTAGCAAAATCCTATGGGGGCAGCTCTACACTGACATATAGGGTTCCTATGAGCCGAAAATCCATGTTCTCCAGGCACTTAACAATACACACCACTGACTCCAGGCCTGTCTCTTGTTTGTTACAAGGGCAGAGGGCGCAGTTACAAATGCAAACCTCCCAATACCCAACCTTCGAACGCTTCGTGCCACTTGAGGCAAGTTGCTGGAGAAGCTTTGGTAAGACAGACATCCCAGGAGATTTCCTCCCTCCACCCTGCCTGAGGCCTCCCACCTTTAGCTCTAAGTAGGAAGTAGACGGAAGAACTGGAGTGGTTCTGCAAGGTCCAGGAAGGCAATTTAATTCCAAGTGTGTTGAAAGCGAGGCAAAAGTCATTCACCGATCATTTTAAGATGAGAAATGAGAAACATGCCCCTCCTCCCCTTAAACCAACAAACAGCACACGGCCATTCGGATCCTACTCAGAGCCACCCTAACAAAGATAGAACGGCTCCTTAGAGTTTCTGATACTAAATCTTCACAGAAGCACAAAGCCTCATCTTTCTCTCACCGCCCCCCCCCCCCTTGCGGCTAGCAGCCCAATGCTTAAACCACAGGGCCATGAGAGGTGACCGAAAACTCAGAGAGGGTAACTTAGCGGTGGACAGTGGTGGGTGTGCTCTTAAATGGATTTACTCCTTAGTGTTTACACACACGGCAGGCGGGCCAGAGACAAGAGCGCGAAAACAAAGCGCCATCTAAAAGAGATGGGACCCCAAGCTCAAGCGATCACATCGTCTCGCAGCTGGGAGGCCAATGGCCGAACTTCGCTGAGCCGCCAAGTTGTCCCGGCGCTGGGCGCTGCGCCCAGGCCGCGCGTGGGAAAAGTGTTGGTGCGCGGCGGGCAGGGTGCGAGCGGGACAGGGGTACTCACGCCTGGGATCCGGCTCCTAGCTGGCCGAGTTCTCGGCGGTGGAGGACGCGGGGCCCGAGGGTGCGGACGCTGGGGTGGTGGTGTGAGGTGGCCCCGCGCCGGGGTTATGAATCAGCCGTGGGGTGCTCGCCGAGGGGCGGGCGTTACGGGAAGGAGGCGAGGGAGGGCCGAGGGGCGCGGAGTTTTGCAATTTCCCGTCTCCAGCGCGCTGCACTCTTGGCATTCCTGGTCCAGTAGGAATTCACCTCCTCTTGGTCCCAAGGGAAGGCAGATGGGCCCTTGCGGGAGGCGCGGCCTTGGGGACCCGGACTCGGCTGGCAGGACGGGGAGCCGGTGGGAAAGGAAGTGGGAGAGGCCTGGGACTGACAAGTGGAAACTCGCGGCTCCGCGGACCCAGCATCCTGCCTGGGTCATCCTTCCTGCCCAGTACCAAGCGTTGTCTCCTGGATTGTGCCAACCTACCAATAGACCCTTGGGCCCCTAACAGAAAAACTTCCTACCAGAGACAAGCCTTCCATCAAAACTTGTTTCTCTTGTTTTGCTGTAATCTAAGCCTTGGGTTGCTGACGTCAAGATGGGTGGTTCAAACCCACCAAATTCGCCAGGAAAAAGATGAGGCTATATCTTCTGCTCCTTTAAAGATTTACAGTCTCAGCAACCCTAAGGAGACTTCTACCTTACAGGGTCTCTATTAGTCGGAATCAAGTAGTTGTCGGTGAGGTTTTTCTTTTCTTTTGAGGACAATAAAAAACTATTTGGGCAGATTTCTCTGATCCCGGTTTCTTACTCCACTCCGTTCCTTATAAAGTCCCTTTTTGTTGTTGAGTGCCATCAAGTCGGTTCCAATTCATAGCGACCCTGTATAGGGTTTCCTAGGAACAATGGTTGGGTTTGCACAGCTGACCTTGAACTTCAAACTAACCTTACAGATCAGTGCTTGTCCTACAGCACCATGCCAGGACTCTTTAGAAATGCCTTACTAGATAGGCACTTAAAGTTTCAGCAGCAATCCCGAAGCCTACATTTCAAGAAAAACTGGACATACTACATTATGGCTAAATTTTCCTCTTAAAAGTGCCAATCTCCACGGAGGACTCGAAAGGAGAGTGGAGCTACCAGCTAGCGGGAAGAGAGGACATATGCACAGGAGCGCCCAAACTTGCAAATGATACCCACGAGACCTGGACAGGGTGACTGGATAATCAGAGCTCAACCAGGAGAGGAAAGAAGAGGGGACAAAAAGAAAAGAGTGAGCTGATACAGTCTGATGAACTTGACCTATACCTATGGAGTAGTGACTCAAAAGAGGGAACAAATCCTCACAGCAAGAAATATTCACACACACACCCACACAGAGTGGATGGAGAAGGGCAGCTTGGACATTGGATACTCAAATGGGGAGGGGGAGACTACAAAGGCAAGAAGTGACTGGCTTACAAGCTTTCAAGAGGGAACCTAGCGCTAGGGAGCATGGCGGAAGGCAGAATCTCCAGTAGGTACTATTCAATCTGTCTGGGCGGAGCTGATGAAAGGAGATACAGATGGGTAACTGATGATACTGTAGTGAATAATGCTTATCAGGACGGACTATGAGGGTTGGAAATGCAAAGGTAGAAGTTTTGTAACAAGGAAGGGAGTGATTAAATCTCCAGGATAGGAGCAGAGACCTCTGGGACCATCAACTGAGAGGAGCCGAGAGCTGGACCCTACCCAGAGAAACAGAGATGCCTGAGATGGAGGCAGAGATGATGATGCGGAGTGATGAAGCAACTGGGGACTTTGGACCCAGAAAGGGAAAGGGACTGTGGGCTGAAAACTGTGTGTGGTGGGGGGGCGGAGTATAGGGGGTGGGTTTCTGGGATATACCCTTTGGGTGGTTGATGATGCATGGAGGGGATTGGAACCATGGCAATGAGATGATATATGATGGAATGAATGTAAAACTAAAGTTCCCCCATGTAAACTATCATATAATTCACAATAAAACATTAAAAACAAAAAAAACGCCAATGTTTTGCTTGCTGGGGTATTAAAATTCCATATTTTTCCTCAGTGGAAAAAGCTGAGACAGTCTGCTTCCATAAAGTTTTACAACCATGAAAACCCTATATGGAACTTCTACTCTAATTAGAGTTGCTATGATTCAGAAAGAAGGGGCCAAAACGGATGTCTGCATAGACTTTGAAACTTGCTCTTGAACAAAGAGCAACTAAAGCAAATGAAAGAAATTATTTTAAAAACTGAACAAAAAATACCAAAGGACAACTTAAGAAGACAAAATAAAATATAATGAAATGTGCAAAGACCTGAAATTAAAAGACCAAAAGAGTCACCATTTCTCGAGCTGAAAGAAGTGAAGAAAAAATTCAAGTCTCAACTAGCAATCTTCCATAGGCAATGGAAGATAACTATCTCATTGGCTGATTGAAAGAGATGCATATTTGTGTCCATTCCAAAGAAAGGTAACAAAATAGAATTTGGGAATCATGGGACAATATCATTAATATCACATGCAAGCAAAATTTTACTGAAGTAATTTAAAAACTGTTGCAGCAGTATGTTGACAAGGAGCTGCCAGAAAGTCCAGCTAGATTCAGAAAAGGACTTGGGATTTCAGAAGAGGGTTATCACTGCTGATATCAGATGGATCTTGTTTAAAAGCAGAGAATACCAGAAAAAGGTTTACTTGTGCCTCACTAGGTATGCAAAAACATTTGACTGTGTGGATCCTAACAACTATGGATAACATTGGGAAGAATGGGTATTCCAGAACACATAATTGTGCTCATGAGCAACCTGCACATAGACCGAGTGTCAATCTTTCTAACAGAACAAGGGGATATTGAATAGTTTAAAATCAGGAAAGTTGTGCACCAGGGTTGTTTCCTTTTACCATACTTATTGATGTTGGTCGGTGGTTCAAGTTCACCAGCCACTCCTTGGAAACCCTATACAGGGTCGCTGTGTATACCCTATACCAACTCCATGGCACTTCACAACAACAACATTAATGTTGAGCAAGTAATCCTAGAAACTGGATTATATCAGGAAGAATGTGGCCTCAGGATTGGAAAAGACTCAACAGACTGTGATATGCAGATGATATAACCTTGCTTGCTAGAAGCCAAAAGGACTTGAAATACTCACTGATGAAGATCAAAGACATTCATTATGGATTGTACCTCCAGATAAAGAAAAGAAAATTCTCACAACTGAACCAATAGATTGTTGTTGTTGTTGTTGTTGTTAGGTGCCATCAAGTAGGCACTGACTCATAGTGACCTTATGCACAGCAGAACAAAACACTGCCCTATCCTGGGACAACCTCACTACTATTGTCACATTTCAGTCCATCGATGCTGCCACTTGGCTAATCCATCTCATTAGAGGTCTCCCTCTTTTTCTCTGACCCTCCACCTTATCAAACATGACATCCTTCTCCAGTGACTGTCCCTCCTGACAACATGTCCAAAGTATGAGAAATGAAGCCTGGCCATCCTGGCCTCCAAGGAGCACTCTGGCTGCAGTTCTTCCAAAATGGATCTATTGGTTCTTTTGGCAGCCCATGACACTTTGAATATTCTCCTCCAATACCATAACTCAAAAGCATCAATTCTTCTACAGTCTTCCTTATTCACTGTCCAGCTTTAGCATGCATACGAGGTTATTGACAATACCATGGCTTGGGTCAGGTACACCTTAGTCCTCAAGCTGACATCCTCACTCTTCAACACTTTAAAAAGGTCTTGTGCAGCATATTTGCCTAATGCAATACGTCGTTTGATTTCTTGACTGCTGCTTCCGTGAGTGTTAATAGTTAATCCAAGAAGAATGAAGTCCTTGACAACTTCAGTCTTTTCTCCATTGATAAGAATGTTGTTCATTGGTCCAGTGGTAAGAATTTTTGTTTTCTTGACATTGAGATGTAATCCATACCGAAGGCTGTGCTCTTTGGTCTTCATCAGTAAATGTTTTAAATCTTTTTCACTTTCGGCAAGCAAGGTTGTATCATCTGCATATTGCAGGTTGTTAATGAGTCTTCCTCCAATCCTGATGCCATGTTTTTCTTCATATAACCCAGTTTCTTGGATTATTTGCTCAGCATACAGGTTGAATAAGTATGGTGAAAGAATACAACCTTGTCGCATACCTTTCTTAATTTGAAGCCGTTCAGTGTTCCAAATGTTCTGTTCAAACAACTGCCTATTGGTCCAGGTACAGATTCCTCATGAGCACAATTAAGTATTGTTGTTGTTGTTAAGTGCTGTCAAGTCGGTTCCGACCCATAGCGACCCTGTACAGGGTTTCCGAGGGTGTAAATCTTTTACGGGAGTAGAAAGCCTCATCTTTCTCCCCCGGAGCGGCTGGTAGTTAGATCACGATAAATGGCAAAAGATTAAATGTTGGGAGCAATTTTAGCTGATGGTCTCAGACTTGGGGGTAGTTTAATTGAAGAATTGCAACTAAACAATTGTTGTCCAGAAAATCAGGCTGCTCCCAGATCAGGCTGTCCCCTGAGGAACTTGCAAAGCCTGCCTCAGAGAACAAGGAATTTGAAAACTCTTTCCTTGTACGCAGCCATGGCCTTCAGTTCAGTCTGCAAAAGCATCTAGCTGCCCTATCTCTGTTTCCCTAGCAACTACATTCTTATGATAAAGTCCCGCTTACTGCCTGCATCAATAACACCAGGTGTTTTTTTGCACACTCTTCCCTGTCCCCGCACTCTCCTTTGATATATAATAAACGTGCTTAATCTAGGTCAGTGTCACAGTATCTCCATCAGAGTGCTGTGTCCCACCTGGTCTCAACTTCACTATTTTCATTTGTGTCTTGTGTCTTCCTTTTTTCCTAATCTCCCATCGCCCCTACTCGAGTTTCATATCTCCATGCGGGTTGCAGAGTATAGCCACTTTTTGGATGCAACAATTGAAATTGTCAAGGACTTCATTTTGCTTTCATCTACAATCAACATTCATGGAAACAGCATTCAAGAAATTAAAATATGTACTGCCACTGGTGTTATAGGATAAACATTGGATTGCTAACCACAGGGTCAGCATTTCAAATCCACCAGCCACTCCTTGGAAACCATATACAGGGTTGCTATGAACTGAAACAGACTAGGGGACATTTAACAACAACATTGCGACAGACAAATCTGCTTCAAAAGACCTCTTTAAAGTGTTAAAGAGCAAAGATATAACTTTGAGGACTAAGGTGCACTTGACTCAAGCCATGATATTATCAGTCATCTCATATTCATGTGAGAGTTGGTCAGAGAATAAGGAAGTTCATAGAAATATCAAGGCATTTGACTTGTGGTGTTGGTGAAGAATATTGAAAGTATTCAGTAAGGAAACCATGAACTATCAGAAGAATAAACAAATCTATCTAGGAAGAAGCACAACCAGACTGTGCCTAAGAAGCGAAGATGGCAAGACTTTGTCTCTCATTCTTTGGGCATTTGTCTGGAAGGATCAGTCCCTGAAGAAGGACATCATGCTAGTTAAAGTGGAGGGTCAGCAAAAAAGAGGAAGGCCTTCAATGAGATGGATTGACACAGTAGCAGCAACAGTGTGCTCAAACATATTAACAATTGAGAGGATGGTACAGGACTGGGCAGTGCATTGTTCAGTTGTAGGGTTGCTATGACTGGGAACTGACTAGATGGCACCTAACAACAACAATGAGCAAAGTATTGAATTATGCAGAAAGTATCAAAAGAAGATGGAAGCTTATTGAAAGGGAAGAGAACTTGAGGCACTTGCTGATGAAGATCAAAGAATATAGCCTTCAGTATGCATTACAACGCAATATAAAGAAAAAAAACACTAACATCAAAAAATCACAATGGGACCAATAAACACGATAGAGTCACTGTGCCAAAAAGAATTGATGTTCAACCATTCCAGGAGCCAGCCTATGATATTGAAGCAATTATATTGAAGGAAGAAGTCCTAGTTGCATTGAAAGCATTAGTAAAAAACCGGACTCCAGGAATTGATGGAATACCAATGAAAATATTTCAACAAAATGATGCAGCACTGAAAATACTCTCTAGGCTATGCCAAGAAATTTGGAGGATCTGTCTGGCCAACCTATGGAAGAGATCCATATTTGTACCCACTCCAAAAAATGGTGAGCCAACGGAGTTGCAGAGGTTATTGAATAATAGCATTAATATCACATACAAGTAAAATTTTGCTGAATATAATTAAAAAGCAGTCGTAGTAATACATGGAGAGAGAGCTGCCATAAATTCAGGCTGGGTTCAGAAGAGGACCTGAAATAAGGGATATCATTGCTGACATCAAATGAATCTTGGCTGAAGGCAGAGAACACCACAAAGATGTTTACTTGTGTTTTATTGATGATGCAAAGGCATTCAACTGTGTGAGTCATAACAGACTATGGGTCGCCTTGCAAAGAATGGCACTTGTACATAGACTAATTGGTAGTAGTTTGAGAAGTACAGGATACTGCATGACTTAAAACCAGGAAAGATGTGTCAGGGTTGTAGCCTTTCACCATACTTCTTCAATCTGGATGCTGAGTAAATAATCTGAGAAACTAGACTATAAAAGAAGAACACAGATCAGAATTGGAGAAAGATATTCATATGACACAACCTTACTTACTGAAAAGGAAGAAGGCTTGAGGCATTTGTTGATGAAGATCAAAGACTACGGCCTTCAGTATGGATTACAACTAACTGTAAAGAAAACAAAATAATCACAGCTGTTCCAATAAACACCATGATAAATTCAGAGAAGTTTGAACTTGTCAAGGACATCATTTTACTTAGATCAACCATTAGTGCTCATCAAGAACCTGAGATATGCAGAAAGTGAAGAGGACTTACGATACTTACTGATGAAGATCAAAGATTACAGCTTTCAATATAGATTAAACTTCACTGTAAAGAAAATAAAAAATTCTCACAACTGGACCAATAAATAAAATCATGATAACTGGTAAAAAGATTGAAGTTATCAAAGACTTCATTTTACTTAGATCCACAATTAACACATATAGAAGCAGTAATCAAGAAATCCAATTATGTATTGCTTTAGGCAGATCTGCTGCATAAGACCTCTTTAAAGTGTTAAAGAGCCAATATGTCAGTTTGAGGACTAAGGTGCACCAGACCCAAGCCATAGTATTTTCATTAGCCTCATATACATGTGAAAGTTGAACAATAAATAAGAAAGACCACAGAAGAATTGATACATTTGAATACTTGTGCCCATTCCAAAGACAGGTGACACAAAGGAATGTGGAAATCATGAAGCAATATTATTTATATCACATGCAAGCAAACGTTTGCAGAAGGCAATTTAAAAATGATTGAATCAATACAGGACAGGAAACTGCCAGAAATTCATCTGGTTTCAGAAGAGAACATGGAACAAGGAATATCATTTCTGATGTCAGATGGATCTTGACTGAAAGCAGAGAATACCAGAAATATATTTATTTGTGCTTTATTGACTATGCAAACTCATTTGACTGTGTGGATCATACAAACTATGGGTACCATCGTAAAGAATAGGCATTGCAGAACACCTCATTGTACTCATGTGGAAACTTTACATAAATCAAGAGACAGTCGTTTGAAAAGAACAAGAGGATACTGAATGGTTTAAAATCAGGGATGTTGTGTATCAGGGTTATATACCTTCACCATATTTATTCAGTCTGTATACTGAGCAAGTGATCTGAAAAGCTGGATTATATGAAGACGAACATGGCATCAAGATTGGAGGAAGGCTCATGAACAACCTGCAATATGTAGATGACATAACCTTGCTTATTGAATGCAAAGATGACTTGAAACACTGATGAAAATCAAAGTCTTCAGTATGGATTGTACCTCAACTAAAAAATATATTTTAAAAAATTCCTCACAAATGTACCAATCAATATTATCATGGTAAATAGAGAAAAACTTGAAGTTGTCAAAGACTTCAATTTGGTTGGCTTCACAATCTGTACTCATGGAAGCATTAGAAAAATATGATGTAAAGACCTCTTTAAAGTGTTCAAGAGTAAAAATGTCAGTTTGAGAACTAAGGTGTGCCTGACCCAAGCCATGGTATTTTCAGTTGCTTCATATGCATATGTAAGTTGGACAGTGAATAAGGAAGACCTGTTTAGACTTCTTGATCATATGCTACCTCTTGAAAATAGTTGAGCATCGACTAATTAATTCCTTTGGTACTGAAACTATGTTAATATTTTTTAATCTTCAGGGCAGCTGTCTGTTTTTTTTGCATTTTAGCTGTGATGAGATTAATGTGTTAAGATATTTTTGGTTGGAATGTATAATCCAAGTCTGTCTTTATCAATAGCAACACTTACTGTGCAATGTATATTTTACTGGACAAAGCAAATAAGCAAATCAGGCCTGCCTCTTTAATCAGGTTTAATCTGAAGTTGACACTTTTGACTTGTCTCTAGACTCAATCACAAAACCAGGAAAACAATGAACAATAACATACAAGCAAATACTGGCCTTGCAGGAACACAGTCATGTTTTGTTTGGGAGAGAATGATGATTGGAGTAGGAATAGGTTAGACAGAAGAAACCAAACTCACTTTGTATAGGGATACTTTGTGGGGTAAGGGGAATTGCTGTTGTTGTTAGGTGCCATTGAGGCAGTACCAACTCACAGTGACCCTATGCACAACAGAACGAAACACTGCCCAATCCTGGGCTAACCTCACAATTGTTGCCACACTTGAGCCCATTGATGCTGCCACTTTGCCAATCCATCTCACTGGGGTTCTTCCTTTTTTCTCTGACCCTCCACCTTACCAAGCATGAAATCCCTCTCCAGTGACTGGTCCCTCCTGACAATATGTCCGAAGTATGAGAGACAAAGTTTGGTCATCCTGCCCTCCAAGGAGCACTCTGGCTGAACTTCTTCCAAAGCGGATCTAATGGTTCTTTTGGCAGCCCATGGCACTTTCAATATTTTCCTCCAACACCATAACTCAAATGCATCAGTTCTTCTATGTTCTTCCTTATTCACTGTCCAGCTTTCACATGCATATGAGGTTATTGAAAATACCATGACTTGGGTCCAAACCTAGCTCCCTCAATTAAGTACCTGGAGGCACCTCACTCCAATAGTGAGTCTCTTGGCCAAAGTTACTCAGTTTTACTTGCTTCAAGGGCTGGGAAGCCCACCCCTCCGTCTCGTGCTCTGGCTCTTGATTCTTATGCTGCTGCTTCTCTGCCATTCTGGTGTCACAGCTTTCTGTCCCTGGGTCAGGGAGGTCTTGGGGGTCCACTTCTGGCTCTTGTTTTTTGATGGTAGTGATATCCCTGCCTTCGGCTTCTGAGATGGCTCATTTTATATGTAGCAGGATGGCAAAACTGACCAATCACACAATTAGTCCTGTTAATACTCATTGAATCATACAACTCATCAGCCTCTTCCCCTACCTTCTCTTGGTGGCGGTGATGATGGTGATAGTGGTTGTAGACCACTGAGTTGGTTCTGACTCATAGCTACCCTGTATGGGGTTTCCAAGGCTTCAAGTATTTAGGGGAGCAGAAAACCTCTTCTTTCTCCTGTAGAGCTACTGGCAGATTCAAACTCCTGACCTTGCGGCTAGCAGACCAGCTCATAATCCACTATGCTATCAAGGTCCCTTCTCTAACCCAGACCCATTAGGAAGAGAGTTGTTTAGTTGGAGATACAAAGACTAAGGCTAGAAGAGACATATTATATTATTTACTACACCACAGAAGGTCACTTTGTCAAAATCAGGAGCCCTGGTGGCACAGTGGTTAAAGTACTAAGCAGCTAACCAAAAGGTTGGTGGTTCAAACTTACCAGGTGCTCCAGGGGAGAAAGATGAAGCAATCTGTATCTGTCAAAACTTCTAGTCTTGGGAACCCTCTGTGGAAGTTCTAATCTGTTCTATAGCAGCTCTAAGAGTTCAGTAGCCTTGGAGCTGGTTTTGCGTTTTACTTTTGGTTGTTTTGCAAAATCCACCACGTTTCCATTATCTGCTTTAAAGGAGATAGTCCTCATTTAAGAAACACCTTTGCCACAATGTGACTCACTGAGAAATCATGTGAGGGGAATGAGCAAGGCCTCTTGTTCAGCTGTCCACCTTTACAATCTAACCTATAAAGTGTAACCAGGTATTCAACTTCTCAGAGAGCCTGACAAAGGTCCAAAGCCAGACAGCAAATCTTTCAGTGTACAGCCAACTACAGGGACCCGTATGAGCCTTCTGTTGTTAGTTGCTTTCAAGTCAGCTTTGACTCATTGTGACAATTGATGTTGTTGTTGTTGGATGCCATCAAGTCGGTAGTGACATTATGTACAGCAGAACGAAAAACCGTAGCGACAATAGATATATAAAAAACGAAATGTCCAGACCTGGGATATATCTTCATGATCATTGTCAAGATTAAGTCCAGTGTTGTGGCTATTGGGTCAGTCCCTATCATGGAGGGTTTTCCGTGTTTTCACAGATTCTCTATTTTATCAAACTTAATTTCCTTTCCTAGTGATTGGCCTTCCTTCATTATGTGTCCAAAGTAATTGATCCAAGTCCCTTTATGCTCATTTCTGAGGAGCATTCTGGTTACAGTTCTTCTAAGATTGACTTGCTCATTCTTCTGACGAACGAAAGTATAATTATTTTGCTTTGCCAACTTCTCAGTTTCACCTTATCAATTCTCTGTCTTCCTTTTTCGTTGTCCAGCACTTACATGTATTTGAGGCAATTGAAAAGATCATAGTTTGGGTCATGCTTTCATTAGTCACTTATATTGACATCTTTGCATTTGAAAACTTTAAAGGAGTCTTTTGCAGGGGATTTGCCCAGTGCAGTATTTCATTTGATTTCTTGACTGTTGCTCCCTTGGCCACTTTTTAGAGAATATGCCTCTGTTAAGGAACTTGCTTCAAAATGTTTCTACAATAGTGCTTAAAGATAAGCCTTACATAGCATGCTTACCCTCCATCTCCCACCAGGCTTTGATACTGGCCAGGCACAGTATGCTTGCTCAGTTTTCTGAGTATCTGCCAGGTGGGACAACTCAACCTTCCTTCCGGCCAGTGTTCCAACACAAATACCTAAGGAGCCTGACAAAGTCTCCAGAGATGTTTTATGTGAATGCCCCCATAAAGTGCAGGAACACGTTGGCAAAACAATTCCTTGAAGCAACTTATGTTTTCAGTTGCTTCTTTAAAAATAGGCAAATCAACTTTTAAAATGTCCTAGAATTATATAAGATTGAGCAAGTTGGGAAAATGTTACACAGGAAGGACTAAAGTACCCATTAGAGGAAATTCATATTTGCAAAATATCTATTTGCTCTCCTGTGCTGGTATAATACATCCTGGGCAACCCATTTAACTATAAAGCACCACTGTAAATGTTAGCAAACATTGAGTGCAGGGCTTGGCAGAGAGGCAGAGCTTTTTATGTGAAGTCAAAGTGCCCTATACTCAGGTATAGATAGCTGTGGGCTGAAATTCACAACTTGACAAGAGTAGAGGAATGGATTTCAGCTTTCACTCATCCTTACCCTGTTGGCTGGGCCCTTTAAGAGTGCACAAACATATCACAAATATGTCATTACAAAAGCACTGCCAAAGGCACTGGGCCAATGGAAAGGGTGAGGGCTGAGATCTAGTCTTTACTCTGCTAAGCAAATCCTGAGACCTTTGTCAGTCTAAAGAAGACACCATTGTGTTATAAGTATAAATAGACCTTATGTGCCAGTATCCCTGGGTGTCTGCCGTGTTGTCCTCCAACAACCGTTAAGGTAGGCAGAAGTGATTTACTGTGACATTAATGAGACTGACTTGCCAACTTGTGGGAGCAGCCCAAGCATTGATTGATATGGTCATATTTTGTCCCAGGAATCATTGTCATAGCACTTTTGGGGACCATTAATGATTTAAAAAAACAAAACAAAAACAAAGCAAAATAGTTTATGTTGAGTCTATTCCAACTCATGTTGGTCCTGTGTGTGTCAGAATAGAACTGCCAAAGACCATGAAGAATATGTGCAGGCATACCTTGTTTTACTGCTTTTCAAGTTATTGAGCTTTGCAGATATTGAATGTTTTACACACTCAATGGAGGTTTATGGCAACCCTTCCTCAAGCAAATCAGTGTCATTTTTCAACAGCACATGCTCACTTCATACCTTTCTGTCACATTTTGGTAATTCGTAGAATATTTCAAACTCTCAAATTGTTACCATATACTTAATAGACCACAGCATAGTGTAAACAGAAATTTTATATGCATTGGGAAGCCAAAAATCCATGGACTTGCTTTATTGCAATATTCACTTTATTGTGGTAGTCTGGAACCGAATTTACAATATCTCTTGAGGTATGCCTGCATTTTGTTTCTAAGGGAATAATCCTACCAGTTTCTGTTCATTTTCAGGTCACAGGAGACTGATAATAGACAATAAGTAGTGGCAAAAAAAAAAGGGCCATTCCAGAAAATTGCAATGGTCATTGTGAAGCCTGTTACCTAGTTGTTTTATGGCAGCTGGACCACATAGCTGTTGTGACAAAGGAATGAGCTATCCCTTGTGGCCATTGCATTATTTAAGGTAAAGCTAACACAAAACACTGTGGCTTATATAAAACACAAATTTATTTTCTTCTCATTTAACAGTCCAGACATGAATAGACTGGGGTAAGAGTAGCCCTGACATTCTCAACACTTGGTGTCCAAGATTTCTCCAGTCATAAGAAGGAAACAGGAATCCCTAGAAAAAGGAAATAATTTGATTTCTTGACTGCTGCTTCCACTGTTTCCATGGTCGATGAGTGTGTATCCAAATAAAATGAAATCTTTGACTACTTTAATCTTTTCTCCTATTTATCATGATGTTGCTTATTGGTCCAGTTCTGAGGATTTGTATTCCCATTGTACTGAGATGTAATCCATACTGAAGGCTGGAGTCTATGATCTTCATCAGTATGTGCTTCATGCTTTCAATATGTTCTTTGCTTTCTCCCAACAAGGTTATCTCATCTGTAGATTGCAGGCTGTTAATGAGTCTTCCTCCAATCCTGAAACAAATCCACTTTAAAAGACCTCTTTAAAGTTTTAAAAAGGAAAGTTTTCTCTTTGAGAACTAAGGTGCACTTGACCCAAGCCATGGTAGTTCCAATTTCCTCAAATGGATGAGAAAGATAGTGAATAAGGAAGACTAAAGAATTGATGCAATTGAATAGTATAAGTGAAGAATATCAAATATAACTAATCTGTTGTGGAAGAAGTACAACCAGAATGCACCTTATAAGTGAGGCTAGTGAGAGTTTGTCTCATGTACTTTGGACATTGACAGGTATTGATTTCAGTAGGGACCATTCCCTAGAGAAGGACACCATGCGTGGTAAAGTAGATGACCAACAAAAATGAGGAGATGACCAACAAAAATGAGGAAGATCCTTAAGAAGATGGATTGACACAATGATTGCAATAATGGGCTCAAACATAGAAACAATTGTGAGGATGGCACAGGTCTAGGCAGTGTTTCATTCTGTTGTACATAGTGACTATCAATAAGAACTGACTCAATGGTATGGTACCTAACAAAAATAACCGAAATACATGGTCATATCTAACTTTTAGAAAAGTTTAGTAATTTGTCTCTAGCTGGGGTCAGGTAAAACTTGGGAGTTCTTTTACAAAAAGTGTAAAGGAAGACTGGATATTGGGAGGTTGTAGCAGTCTCTGTTAAAGCCAGGAAGCCAAGAATGGTTTGACTTCAGAACATGAAGTCCTGAGATCTGTAAGTATAATCTGAAGATTAATATGAATTGTAGGATACAGAGATGAACAAGTCAAGTGGTAATGAGATACAGTTTTTGAGGGTAGAGATAAAAACAGCACAGATGTAGTAAGTTGTGGGCTATAATAATAACAACATGAAAAGACAAAGCACAAGGAGAATCTGGGAGTCACATTTGTTGCTGCTAAAGAAGACTTGGGAAATCTACGAGGTAGGTGCCTTGGTTCAGGGAATGAGGAGAACACGGTGCAAAACAAAAATGACAGAGGAAATAGAAACCATTCCTAGTCAATCCATCACAAACAGTTTCCCAGTCCCTTATAAAACACACTTAAATGGCAACTGCATACTTCTATTTCCCTGATTAACCAAATTTCCCAAAATGAGCTCTGGGACTCCCGGTCTCTAACTTCTTATCGTTACACAACTTCATTGGAACAGCTCCTATCTGGTCTCCAGGGACACCTTTATTGCCCAATGCAGCGGATGCTTTACATTCTTACCTGCAGTTGTCTGAATTATCGAACTTAATGATTAGCTGTTTGCTTCCGCATCATGTTTCCTCTTGTCGTAATTTCCATGGGATCAGTTTCTCCCAATTCTTTCAGCCTTCATCTTTGCATTCTCTTCTTCAAACTGCTGAGCCTCTGTTAGCATGGTGGCATGTTAGAAACAGTAGATTAGCTCTCTTAAGCCCCAATGCAACTTCCTTCTAGTTTTCAGAGGTTAGAAAGCTAAAAAGCTTCCATGTTTGTAGACAATTTAATAGCTTTTAGATTCTGCCATTGAAAGCAGATAGGCTTACATTGAAACCAAGAGAGAGAGGGGGAAGAGTACAAAGTAACTATTTTGGGGGATGTGATGGTTAAAATTTTGTGTCAACCTAGCTAGGCTATAGGAGCTTTGGTAGTGTAGTGGTTATGAGTTGGGCTGCTAATCTCAAGGTCAGCAGTTTGAAACTACCAGCGGTTGCGAGGAAAGAAAGATGAGGCTTTCTACTCCTGTAAGATTTACAGCCTCGGAAACCCTGTACAGGGTCGTTATGAGTCAGAACCGACTCCACAGCACATCACAACAAATCTAGGCTATGATTCTCTGTGGTTTGGCAGATATTGGACTAGTTTATCTTCTATAATATAATTCAATCAATGCCCATCAGCTGATCAGCTAATCATTTGAAAGGGGAGTATTCATGGGGGTGCTGTCTGACTCTAATATATAAATGGATTGAATCTTTTTATGTAACTTTGCATATTGCACAAAATTTACCATTTTTACCATTTCTAAATGCAAAACTTTATAACCCATTCACTACCTGCTTAGTAGAGAGTGGGTTATAAATTGCAAGGTCAGAAGTTCAAATCTGCCAGCCACTCCACAGGAGAAAGATGGGCTTTCTATTTCCATAAAGACTAACAGCCTCAGAAACCCTATACAAGGTCGCTATGAATTGGAACCCGCTTGATGGTAAAAACAATCATCTAAGTACACAATTCAGTGGCAACATTATATTTCCAATGTTGTGCAGCCACCACCACTATTTATTTCCACAACTTTTTCATCACCCCCAACAAACACTGTACTCATTAAGTATTAGCATACAAGGATCAATGTTTATTTTTAGAAAACTTTTTACTATGGAAAAATTTTAAATGTACACAGAAATAAAGAAAAATAGAATAAGGTATTCCTTGTAGTCCTAATCCATCTTAAACAATTACCTACTTGTTGCCAAACTTTTACCATTTATGTGTCTATTCATTTTCACTATTCCTTATCATTTCCTTTGTAAATATTTCAGTATGCATTTCTAAAAGATAATGAGTCCTTTAAAAGAAATCTTATATAATTGTCAGGATCAATATTATATACTAAATAAACAATTATAAAGTGCTATTAAAGAGAAAATACAGTTGTTTCATGGTGAGACTCAATTTACAAGTGTTTCAAATAACCATGGCAAATCATCTTCTATGGACATCAGAATGTTGAAACCACAGCAGCCATAACCTGCAAAATTTGGCACCAAACATATTACTTCAGCTGCTCAATTTAATTGAAACCATTTGATTCTATTTATTTTAAATACATTCAAAACTAGTGGTTTCCAGATTGTGCTTAGCTGTCAGTTTGTTCAATTCTTCCTATTATGACTCTTGAATAACTTGTTAGGGAATTATCTTTCAATTAAAAAAATTATGTTTTTCCTAGTATCTTAGTTCAAATACATTTTGAACTTTGAATTTCAAAATTCTCTGCTAAAAAGTGACTGGGTAGTAGAAGAAATTAAATGTGAACCACAAAGTTCCTAGAAACAAATAAGAATGAAAATAAAACATACCAAAATCTTAGGGATATGGCAAAAGCAGTGTTAAGAGGACAATTTATTGCAATAAACACACACATTCAAAAAGAAAAAAGAACCAAAATTAACACATTAACACAGCATCTCCAACAATTAGAAACAGACCAACAAAATGAACCTACAGTCACCTAAAGAAAAGAAATAATAAAGATTAGAGTAGTAATAAACAAGGTAAAAAAATAGAAAAATTATAGAAATAAACAACAGGACAAGAAGCTGGTACTTTGAAGGATTAATAAAATTGACAAACCATTAACAAACCTAACAATAGAAAAGAGGGAGAAGACACAAATGGCATGCATTAGAAACCATATGGACAATGTCACAACAGAACCAAAGGAACCAAAAGGATAATAACAGAATTCTATGAAGAGTTGTACTCTAACAAATTTGAAAACTTAGAAGAGATGGATACATTTTTAGAAAAACATGACCTACTTAAACATACACAGACTGAAGTAGAAAACTTGAACAAACCCAAAACAAAAGAAGAAATTGACCAGGTCATCAAAAAACTCTCAACCAAAAGAAGTCCAGGCCCAGACGGCTTCACTGGTGAGTTCTGCCAAACATTCAGGGAACAGCTGTCACCAATTCTACTAAAATTATTCCAGAATATAGAAGAGGATGGAAAACGTCCTAATACATTTTATGAAGCAAGCATAACCCTCAAACCTAAACCAGGGAAGGACATCACTAAGAACGAAAAATATAGATCAATATCCCTCATGAATATAGATGCAAAAATTCTTAACAAAATCCTAGCCAACAGAATCCAGCAACACATCAAAAAAACAAGTGGGATTCATATCAGGGATGCAAGGATGGTTCAACATTAGAAAAATGATCAGTGTAATCCACCATATAAATAAAAAGGAACAGAATCACATGATCATATCAATTGATACAGAAAAGGCATTTGACAAAATCCAACAGTCATTCCTGATAAAAATATGAACAAAGTAGGAATTGAAGGGAAATTCCTCAACATAATTAAGAGCATATATACAAAACCAATAGTCTACCTTACTCTCAATAGAGAGAAACTGAAAGCCTTCCCTCTGCTAACAGGAACCAGACAAGGATGCTCTTTGTCACCACTCCTATTCAATATTGTTTTGAAAGTCTTAGCCAGAGCTATACGGCAAGATAGCGAAATTAAAAGCATCCAGATTGGCAAAGAGGAAGTAAGACTCTCTCTCTATGCAGACACTATGATCCTATACATAGAAAACCCCAAAGACTCAGTAAAAAAGCTACTAGACATCATTGGAAGCTTCAGCAAAGTGGCATACAAAAATCAGTTGGATTCCTCTTTACTAATAATGACAACGTTGAAAAGGACATTAGGAAAACAATACCATTTACAATAGCCACCCAAAGCATGAAATATCTAGGAATAAATGTAACCAGAGAAACAAAGGTCCTATACAAATAACACTACAAAACACTACTACAAGAAAACCAAAGAGACTTACAAAATGGAAGAATATACCACGCTCCTGGATAGGAAGAATTAAGATTGTGAAAATATCAATAAATGTCCAAAGTAATCTACACATACAATGCAATCGCAATCCAGGCTCCAACAACATTCTTCAAAGAGATGGAAAAAGCAATTACAAACTTTATATGGAAAGGAAAGAGACCAAGGATAAGCAAAACACTGCTTAAGAAGAACAAGGCTGGAAACCTCTCATTTCCTGATTTCAAAATTTTCTACATGGCTACAGTGGTCAAAACAGCCTGGTACCAGTACAATGAACGATACATTGTTCAATGGAACAGAATAGAAAATCCAGAAATTAACCCATCCACATAGAACCAACAGATTTTTGATGAAGGTCATAAGTATATTGCATGGGGAGGAGATAACGTTTTCAAAAGATAGTGCTGGCAGGACTGGAAAGTGATATGTGAAAGGTTGAAACAAGAATCTTTACCTCACGCTCTATTCAAAAACCAACTCAGCATGGATTAAAGACCTAAATGTGAATCCCAGAATTATCAAGGCCAGCAATGAAAAAATAAGTACAAATTTGAGGGTCTAGTACAGAGCACATGCAGACTATTAAAAACATTGTGAAAATTGCACACACAAAAGAAGACAAAATAGCAACCCGACTCATAGCGACCCCGTGCACAGCAACCTCACTACCACTGTCACACTTGACACCATCAATGATGCCACCTGGCTGATCCATCTCGTTGAAGATCTTCCTCTTTTTCTCTGACCCTCCACCTTACCCAACATGACATCCTTCTCCAGCGACTATTCCCTCCTGACAACATGTCCATAATATGAGAGATGAAGCTTAGCCATCTTGGCATCCAAGGAGCACTCTGGCTGCACTTC
>NW_006408811.1:2016010-2023127 GCF_000296735.1 Chrysochloris asiatica | reverse complement strand
TGATCTTCATCAGTAAATGTTTCAAGTCCTCTTCACTTTCAGCAAGCAAGGTTGTATCATCTGCATATCGCAGGTTGTTAATGAGTCTTCCTCCAATTCTTAATATAATCCAATTAGATAAAAGAATAATTGGAGGATTGGAGGGTTTACAGCTAGGGGAATTTGTAGGAGAATCAAGAAATCCATTGTTTTCTAATTCAAGACGCTCAGCTATTCCCGGAGCCGCTATCTTGGGAGAGAACATCTTGATTGTATCAGGATTGATATTGAAATTTAAAGTGACAGTTTCAACATAAAACCAAACGGCCACCACTTGTCTGTCTGTTGTGCTGTGGTGGTTTGAGTTGCTGTGATTCTGAGGGCTATGCCACTGGTATTTTAAATAACCAGCAGGTCACCCATGGTGGACAGGGTTCAGATGAGCTTCCAGAAGAAGACAGATGTCTAATTTTAATTTCCAAGGTCTTTAATAATGTTATTGTCAGCATTTCCAACATGACTTAATAAATATGAGATGATATGTGTGCGTGATGTGTGTGTGGGCACGGTGTGCATTAAGGAAGTTTGGGGGTGATAAATAGAACTTCCAGTTTAGCCCTAAGCATTGATGGTTTGCCTACTAGATTAAAAAATCATCATTTATCAGATTTTTATTGCCATATGATACCTCTTTGTTTTTCTCTAAAATTAGTTGATAATTGCTGTCATAACCTCTTAGATGTATGAAGAAGTTGAAATGTATTTTTATTACGATGAGATATGTCTTCCCAGGACTACATTGTGACTTTTTCTCTGCCTGCTCTGGTCCTTTTAACACCATGCCTTTTGCTACTCCTCTATTATTCCTATTCTGTCCAAGTTTTCCAAATAGCTGTCCCAGTTTCCAAATCGACGAGCCAATATGCTATGAACTTCAGGGGTGATGAGGGCTTCATGAGTTGATTATCTTGATGATGCCTTCATCCCAATAGATGACTGCTGGGAGACACTACTCTGATGCTAACCACTTTAATGTCACAAGGTCATATTTTAATGCTATGGAATAGACAAGGGATGTTAAGCCATTGTCTTTTTCAGGGACTGAAAGGTGAGTGTTGGCAAGGCTGGTACAGTGTTACCCAGTCCCTCAAATTGCTTAAATTAGATTTTCTAATCTGGCTTGTCCATTTGTTTTGTTCAGCAAAATATATTCTATTCAATAAGTGTTATTCTGGAAAAGTTGACTTTCGGGTGTAATATCTGCTTTCCAAGGAGTAGATCTAATGCTTACTTCTGACTACTGTTAATGTACAAAGCAATGGATGTAGCTAATATTTATGCTATGAGAAAAATAAATAAAAATATGTACTGGAAAAGCTTGGACGTTTAAAGGATACTGGAAATACTAGTGTTTCTCAAGATCATCATTGTGCCATCTCCAAAATTTCCCCTGGTTCCTGTGTATTGTTTTGTCTTCATGCTTTTAACTGGCTATTATTGTTAAGTCTCGTCGAGTCAGTTCTGACTCATAGTGACCCTAGTCACAACAGAACGAAACACTGTCCTCTCTTACACAATCCTCACAACTGTTGCTATACTTGAGCCAATTGTTGATGCCGCCGTGTCAGTCCATCTTGTTGGGGGTGTCTTCCTCTTTTTTTTTTTTTTTTTTTTTTTTTTGACAAAAAGCAAAGCTCAGGAATTAGCCCATAGAATCTTATATTGGAACTGAATCATATTGCAACTGAAGGCTTGCATCTTTTCTTTAGCCTGAGAAATCCTGACCAGACTCTTCTCTTTTGGTTTCTAACTCCAGGTCTTTGCACAATTCATTACAATGCATGACTATGTCTTCTCAAATTGACATTTGAAGTTTTCAATTCAGCTCTTTGAATGCAATCATTTCTTCCATTTGAGTTAGTTATTTGAAATTCAAGAACAAGTTTCTGATACCCATTTTGATCTTTTCTTCATTTCTGTCTTTTTAAGGACTTTTTGCTGTCTTCATACATGATATCCTTATTGTTAACCTACATGTCATCTGGTCTTTGATCTTTAGGGCTCAATGCATCAAATCAATACTTAATATGTTCTTTACATTCAGGTGAGATATACCTAACATCAAACTTTGGCTCTTGTAGAATTTAAACATTTTTCTTCATCATCAACTTGCTCTTTCACATGAACAGTTTATGACCTCTTCTGCAGTTGATATGACTTGACTTTGCTATGACTGATGCTATTGAGTTTCTCCACTGACACTTTCCATAAATTAGAAATTTTGATTTCTGTCTATACTCTTTCTGGTGATGTCCATATGTTTAGTTACCTTTTTTTGTTGTTATCAAACACAGGTATTAGCAATGAATAAGTCATCGGTCTTGCAAAATTCTACCATGTAAACTTCAGCATCATTTCTATCACCAAGATCATATTTTTCAGCTACCCATCCTTCTTCATTCTTCTCACCTTTGCACTCCAATCACCAGTAATTACTAATGCATCTTGGGCTCATGTTTGATCAGTTTTAGACTGCAGAATTTTATATTAGTGATTGGTGTGCACATTTGAATAATAACCATCTCAACTGGTCTTCTTTGTAAGTGTATGGATATTATTCTATCACTGGTAGCAATGTACTTCAGGATAGATCTTGAAATGCTCTTTTTGACAACTTTACTTGCTGAAAGTGAAGAGGATTTGAAATATTTACTGATGAAGATCAACGACCATAGCCTTTAGTGTGGATTATGCCTCAACATAAAGAAGCAAATATACTCACAACTTGGCAAACACCATGAAAAGACAACATTGTCGTCTACATGCTTGAATTCAGTGACTTTTCTACATTGAAGAACTCTCCCTGCAAATCAAATCTGGCTTTGGATCACATCAAAATGATCTGCATGTTCTTGCAGTGTCTAGGTGATGTTTGGTGGTTAATTTTGCTTAATCCAGTGTCTCTCCGTTTGATTTGTCCCCATCCCTGTTTTTCAAATCACTTGGTAGCACCTTAAGGAATTGTTGTTGTTAAGTGTCTTCAAGTCAATTCTGACTCATAGTGACCCTATACAGGGTTTCCGAGGCTGTGCATTTTGTGGGACCAGACACGCATTAACAAATTCATTTAATTGTGGTTGACTGTTTTTCAGAAATTAAACTCTGTATTTTCTTAGAAGGAAATATGATTCACTTTATGAGGAAGATTCCAGGAACTAATTGTGATAAAAACAGAGTCTGTCAATGCATGCCTGGTTGAGTACTATAAATAGAACCAAGCAAAATAACAGCCCCATCTCAGCTAGAAATAGGAAAATGGGTATGTGAGATGGGGTGCATGGGGAAAACTTGATCCTCCGAAGTCTGGATGGAAGAAAAGGAGGCTCATTAAAGAACAGATGGGGTGGTTTTCAGAAGAGACAGGCAGGTAGACTGGGGTTCAGGTGGCCAGGGTATATGGCTTCAAACTAAACTGACTCTGCATGTAGTAGTCAGGCAATAGGGACCTGATAGTAAAACCTAGGGACTTGGCTTTAACTGGAGCTGAAGCAGAAAGGTATAGGAACAGCTCTGTCAGACAATAACAAATAGTCCAAGCAGATCTGTATTCTACCTGTGACTAATTTGTTTGCTAATAATTTGCTGGGTTAACTTCAACTTCTAACAGACGTTGATACTCTATTGCAGAGACTTGAGGTAAATGGGAACAAGAGAGACAGGTTGATCTTCTGATTCTAAGAGGACCTCCTAGAAAGTAGAACACCATGCACTCATCTCCACCCTTAGTCTGTTAGTGGGACGAATGGAGTGCCTAGAGTTTCTTCCAGTCCTGGAAAGTTTCACCACAAAGACCAATGATAGATGGCGGGGATCACCTGTATATATATATTAAACATTTTTCACTTATGAAATGGAATGTTCATTTTTTAACATATAGATACAAAAGAATATTTAGTTCTTTCAGCACACAGGACTTAAAATTCTTACTGATGAAGATCAAAGACAACAGTCTCATGTTTCATCTCAATGTAAAGAAAACAAAAATCTTCACCACTGGACCAATAAACAACTTCATGATAAATGGAGAAAAGTTTAAAGTTGTCAAAGACGTCATTTTGCTTGGATCAACACTCATAGAAGCAACAGTCAAGAAATCAAATGATGTATTGCATTAGGCAAATCTGCTGCAGAAAACCTCTTTAAAGTGTTGAAGAGCAAAGATGTGAGCTTGAGGACTAAGGTGCATCTGACCTAAGTCATGGTGTTTCCAATAATCTCATATGCATTGAAAGCTGGACAGTGAATAAGGAAAACCACAGAAGAATTGATGTTTTTGAGTTATGGTGTTGGAGAAGAATATTGAAAGTGCCATGGGCTCCCAAAATAACCAAGAGATCCATTTTGGAAGAAGTGCAGCCAGAGTAATCCTTGGAGACCAAAATGGCCAAACTTCATCTCTCATACTTTGGACATATTGTCAGGAGGAACCAGTCGCTGGAGAAGGATATCATGTTTGGTAAAGTGGAGGGTCAGAGAAAAAGAGGAAGACCCCTAAAGAGATGATTGGTTTAGTGGTGGAAGCGATGGGATCAGGCGTAGCAATGGGCTCAGGTGTAGCAAGGATTGTGAGGCTGGCCTAGGATCGGGCAGTATTTCATTCTGCTGTGTATAGAGTCTCTATGAGTTGGTATCTACTCTATAGCACCTAACAACAACAAAGAACATTAAAAAATATGTATTTATTATTGGCCCACCACTAATCTGTCAGTTTGCTGTACTGTAGTAGCTTGTATGTTGCTGTGATTCTGAAAGCTATGCCACTGGCATATTAAATAACAGCAGGGTCACCCATGGTGGACAGGTTTCAGATGAGTATCCAGATGAAGACAGACTAGGAACAAGGAGAGAGGAACTACTTCTGAAAATTTAGTTGCTGAAAACCTTATGAATAGCTGTGGAACACTGTCAGATAGCACCAGAATACTGTATATTGAAATGTGATGAAAAGCACCAGAATATGAACTTGAGAGCCAAAATATGATCTTGAACATATCCCACCTAAATTTAGAGATCATCTCAAGAACAGATTTAATGAACTAGACACTAATGTCCAAACCAGTAGAGTTGTGGGATGACATTCAAGAACATTATACAGGAAGAAAGCAAAAGGTCATTAAGAAGACAAGAAAGAAGAAAAGGACCAAAGTGGATGTCAGAAGAGACTCTGAAACTTGCTCTCCAGTGTTGTTGTTATTGTGGAGTGCCATCAAGTTGATTCTGGCCCATACCGACCCTGTATAGGTTTTCTGAGGAGTGCCTGGTAAGTTTGAACCACTGACCTTGAGGTTCAAACAGACTTTGCAGCCCAGCACATTAACTTACAGCATCACACAAGAACCTCACTGTCCATTATTTTGGTGGTGGTGGTTATGTGCTGTGGAGTCGGTTCTGACTCATAGTGACCCTATATAGATTTTCTGAGGCTGTAAATTGTTACAGGAGCAGAAAGCCTCATCTTTCACCTGCAGAAAGGCTAATAGTTTTGAATTGCTGACCTCGAGGTTATCAGGCGAACTCATAACCACTACGCTACCAGAGCTCCTTGTTCTCCAGTGTGGTGGTGGTGGTGGTGGTTATGTGTCGTGGAGTTGGTTCCAACTCATAGCGACCCTGTACAGAGTTTCCAAGGCTGTAAATCTTTACAGGAGTAGAAAGCCTCATCTTTCTCTGGTGGAACAGCTGGTAATTTCAAACTGCTGACCTTGAGGCCTTGAGGTTGGCAGCCCGATTTGCAACCACTATGCTACCAGAGCTTCTCTCCACTGTAGTGATGCTAAAAAAAAAAGTTAGAAACGAGAAGGTAAAACAGCTGAAGTACTTTGCCAATCCTTCTTCCCAGTCAGTCTTAGTCTGAAAGTTCAGCTGAAAATTGTCTTAAAGAAGGGCATCATGCTTGGTAAAGAAGAGAGTCACCAAAGAAGAGGAAGACCCACCAATGAGATGAATTGGCACAGTGGCAGCAACAATGGGCTCAAATGCAGCAGCGAATATGAGGTTAGCACAGGACTGGGCAGTGTTTCTGTTGCGTATAAGATCTGTATGAGTCAGTACCGAGTCAAAGACACCTAACAACAAAGTTTTTTTATTGTAAGGTAATACTGTAGGATCAGCTCTGAACTGCAAACCACAAAGTTGGCAGTTCAAACCCACGAGCTGCTCTTCGGAAACCATATACAGGGTCGCTATGAGTTGGAACTGATTCAATGACACTTAACAACAAGAAGGTAACATTGAGTTGGTTCCGACTCATAACAAAAGAACACAATACTACCCCCTTCCTGCACTATCCCCACAAGTGTTATATTTGATCCCATTGCGGCTGCTACTGTGCCAATCCGTCTTGCTGAGAGTCTTCCTCTTTTACGCTGACCCTTCTCATTACCAAGCATGATGTCCTCCAGGACAGGTTTCAGTTGAGCTTCCAGACTAAGACAGATTAGGAAGAAGGAGAGGCGAACTATTCTGAATGGTTAGCCTCTGAAAACTTTATGAACACTATTAAAAATCACCAGAAGACTGAATATTGAAACGTGATGAATAGCACCATGTATTGTCAGATATAGGGCTGGGAGATGAGCCCTTAAGGTGGGAAGGCACTCAAAATACGACTGGTGAAGAGCTGCCTCCTCAAAGTAGAGTTGACCATGATGATGTGAATGGAGTAAAGATTTTGGAATCTTCGTTTGCCAATGAAACAAAACTCAAAATGAGGAGAAACGGCTGAAAACATCCTTTACTAATTAGAGGATGGGATGTATGAATTATGAATCTAGGAAAATTGTAAGTTGTCAAAAATGAAATAGAACACATAAAGACAAACATCCTAGGTATTGTTGTTGTTGTTGTTAGGTGCCATCGAGTCAGTACCAACCCATAGCGACCTTGTGCACAGCAGAGTGAAACATTGCCCGATCCTGGGCCAATTTCATTACTGTTGCCATGCTTGAGTCCATTGATGTTGCCACTTGGCCAATCCATCTTGTTGGGGGTTTTCCTCTTTTTCTCTGAGCCTCCACCTTACCAAACATGATATCTTTCTCCAGGGACTGGTCCATCCTGACAATATGTCCAAAGTATG
>NW_006408811.1:2012993-2014180 GCF_000296735.1 Chrysochloris asiatica | reverse complement strand
GTCTCTTCTGACATCCATTTTGACCTTTTCCTTCTTTCTTGTCTTCTCAATGATTTTTTGCTTTCTTCATGTATGATGTTTTTGATGTCATCCCACAACTTTTCTGGTCTTTGTTCTTTAGTGTTTAAAGTATCAAATCTGTTCTTCAGATGATCTCTAAATTCAGGTGGGATATATTCAAGGTCATATTTTGACCCTTGTGGACTTGTTTTCATTTTCTTCAGCTACAGTTTGAATTTGCATATGAGTAATTGATGGTCTGTTCCACTGTCTGCCCCTGGCTTTGTTTTCACTGATGATATAGAGTTTTTTCGTCTCTTTCCGCAGATGTAGTCAATTTGATTTCTTTGTATTCCATCTGGTGAGGGCCATGTGTATAGTCATCTCTTATGCTGTCTAAAGAAGGTATTTGAAATGAACAAATCATTGGTTTTGCAGAATTCTATCATGCATTCTCCAGCATCATTCATATCACCAAGGCCAAATTTTCCAACCACTGATTCTTCCTCGTTGCTCCCAACCTTTGCATTCCAGTAGTGATCAATACATCTTGATTGAATGTTTGATCAATTTCAGATTGAAGAAGTTGATAGAATTCTTCTATTTCATCCTCACTGGCTTTAATGGTTGGTGCATAAATTTGAATAATAGTGGTATTAACTGGGTTTCTCTGTAGGCACATGTATATTATCACAGATAACATTGTACCTCATGACTGATCTGGATACGTTCTTTTTGACGATGAATGCAACACCATTCGTCTTCAATTTTTCATTTCTAGCATAATAAACCATGTGATTGTCAGATTCAAAATGTCAAATATCAGTCCATTTCAGCTCACTAATGCCTAAGATATCGATGTTTATGCATTCCGTGAGCTAAAATGGCCATAGTGAATCTGACAATCATATGAATTACTATACAGAAAGTGACAAATTACAGAGGAATGGCATTCCAATCATCAGAAGAAAGAACATGACAAGATCTATTTTGAAGTATAATGTCTGTGATAGGATAATACTCATAAGCCTACAAGTTGTTGTTGTTGTTGTCAGGTGCCATCAAGTCGGAACCGACTCATAGCGACCCCATGAACAGCAGAACGAAACAATGTCCGATCCTGGGCCAACCTCACTACCGCTGCCACACTTGAGTGCATCAATGATGCCACCTGGCTGATCCATCTC
>NW_006408811.1:2008857-2011213 GCF_000296735.1 Chrysochloris asiatica | reverse complement strand
CCAAAGCAAATGGAAAAATTGAAGAGGTGCAAGAGCTGAACAGGAAATTTCAAAGATCAGCTCGAGAAGATAAAGCCAAATACTATAATAAAATTTGCAAAGATTTGGAGTTGGAAAACCAAAAGGGAAGAACACGGTCAGTATTTCTCAAGCTGGGGGAACTGAAGAAAAAGCCTACAAGTAAGACTAGCTAATACCACTATTATATACCAACAACTAAAGACAGTGATGATGAAATTGAAGAAATCTACCAACTTATTCAGTTTGAAATTGATCAAACATGAAAGTAAGGTGTACAGATAATTACTGGCAAATGGAATACAAATGTTGGAAACAAAGAGGAGGGATCAGAGTTGTCAAATATGGCCTTGGTGATAGAAATAATGCTGAAGATCACATGATAGAATTTTGAAAGACCAATGACTTGTTCATTGCAAATACCTATTTTAAACACCAACAAGATGACTATATACATGGACCTCACTAGATGTCATTCTGAGAAATCAAATTGAATAATACATCTATGGGAAGTAGAAAAGCTCCATATCATCAGCCAAAACAAGGCCAGGGGAAGACTGTGGAACAGATCATCAATTGCTCATATACAAAATCAGGCTGAAGATGAAGAAAATTAAGGCAAGTCCACAGATCTAAAATCTGACCTTGAACATATCCCACCTGACTTTAGAGATCATTTTCAAGAATAGATTTGATGGATTAGACACTAGAGACAGGCGCAATGACAATTAACAAGAATAACATGAGCACTATTAATTGTTATGGAATACTCATTCTCTGAAATGTTGTCCATAGGTTGTCATGATCTCTACAGTTGAAAGCCTTTGCATAGCCAACAAAGCACAGGAAAAAACCTTTCCGTTATTCTCTGCTTTCAGCCAACATCCATCTGATACCAGCAATGATAGCCCTAGTTCCACATCTTCATTGTGACTCAGAGCCTTGAGCCTGTGGATATTCCCTGTCAGTGTAATGTTGCAGTTTTTTGTTTTTTTTTTTTATCTTTAACAAAATTGTATTTGCATGTGATATTAATGATATAGTCTGATGATATTGTTGGCTCACCTCTCTCCCAAAGTTCCTATAATTAATTATGTGTCTCCTGTGCTTCATTAGTTTATTGAAAGATACCAATTTGTATTCTCTCAATTCCTGGACCCTTGTTCTTTGACAATGGCTTCAATTCACCTTGGACTTCTTCCTTCAGTATCATTGTCTCTTGACCATATGATGCATCTTGAAATGGTTGAACATTGACCATTTATTTTTGGTACAGAGAATTTGTGTTTTCCTTCCATCTTCTTCTTCTTTTAAATGTTTTATTGTAGCATAGTGGTTACGAATTGGGCTGCAAACCTCAAGGTCAGCAGTTCGAAACTACCAGCTGCTCCGAGGGAGAAAGATGAGACTTTCTGCTCCCGTAAAGATTTACAGCCTCAGAAACCCTCTTCAGGGTCGCTGTGGGTCAGAACCGACTCGATGACACTTAACAAAAATTGTAAATTATGTGCTAGTTTACATGGGAGAACATTAGCTATACATTCATCTTACTGCACATCATTTCATTGCCATGGTTATAATCTCCTCCATGCACCATCAACCAACCAAAAGGTATAACCTGCAAGCCTGCCCCCTGGTTGTCAGCACACAGCCCCTCTCCTTCTCTGTGTCTAGAGTCCCCAGCTGGTCCACTTGACCTGGCTTCAATGGCTGGATGATCAGAACTCTACTAGAAGAAGAAAGAAGAAGAAAAAAAGAGTAATCTGATACAATTTGATGAACTTGATTTACACCTATGGATGCAATAGTTCAGAAGAGGGAATAAATCTTTACAGAGAGGATCATTCCCACCCCCTTGATACACAGGGTAGACAGAGATGGGCAACTTGGACATTGTCTACCCAAAATGGGGTAGGGGGCGCTACAAAGGCAAGATGTGACTGGCTTACAAGCTTTCAAGTGGGAGCCTAGATCCATAGGGCACGAGGAAGGTAGAATGTCTATTGAGTAGTATCCAATATGTCTAGGCGGGGCTGATGAAAGGAGATGGGGATAGCACTCATGTGGCACAATAGTGAATAACTGCCATCAGGACTGACTGTGAGGGTTAGAAATGTAAAGGTAGACATTTGGTAGCAAAAAGAGGGGAGTAATTGGCTATGCAGTCTAGGAGCAGAAGCTTCTTCCATCTTCTTTTGATGCTTTCTACATCAGTTAGTATTTTCACCATGTTGTTTTGTTGTCAGGTGCCATCGAGTCGGAACCGACTCATAGCGACTCCATGCACAGCAGAACGAAACAATGTCCGATCCTGGGCCAACCTCACTACCGCTGCCAC
>NW_006408811.1:2005475-2007652 GCF_000296735.1 Chrysochloris asiatica | reverse complement strand
GTTGGGTCACCTCTCTTTGGAATGGGCATAAACATTGATCTCTTCCGATCAGTCAGCCAGACAGTTGTCTTCCAAATTTCTTGGCAGAGATTCTTCAATATTTCAAGTCGAGGCTTAAATTGTTTTTTTTCAGTTCCTTCAGCTTAACAAATACTGAGCATGTTCTTCACTTTTTGCATTTTAACTCCAGGACTTTGCGTATTTCAATATTGTATTTGACTTTGTCTTCTCAAGCTGAACTTTGAAACTTTCTGTTTAGCTCTTTAACCTCTTCATGTCTTCCATGTGCTTTAGCATCTCTACACTGGAGAGCAAATTTCAGAGTCTCTTCTGACATACATTTTGTTTTTATTTTATTCTTTCTTGTCTTCTTAATGACTCTTTTGCTTTCTTCCTGTATGATGTTCTAGATGTCATCTCATAACTCCTCTGGTCCTCAGTCTTTAGTGTCTAATGCATCAGATCTGTTCTTCAGATGATCTCTAAAACATGTGGGATATTTTAAAGATCATATTTTGGCTCTCATGGACTTATTTTCATTTTCTTCAGCTTCAGCCTGAACTTGCATATGAGCAATTGATGATCTGTTCCACAGTTTGCCCCTGACCTTGTTTTGGTTTATGATATAGGGCTCTACCATGCCTCTTTCCACAGATGTCATCTGATTTCCGTATATTCCACCCGGTGAGGTCCATGCCATTTTTATGTTGTTTAAAAAGGTATTTGCAATGAAGAAGTCATTTGTCTTGCAAAATTGTATCTTGTGATCTACAGCATCGTTTCCATCACCAAGGCCATATTTTCCAATCACTAACCCTTCCTCTTTGTTTCCAACCTTTGCATTCCACAAAAGGACAAATATTGTATGAGACTACTATTATAAAAACTCAGGAAGTTTTTATACTAAAAGAAACTTTTTTTCATGGATTCCACGTGGGGAGGGAAAGGAGAGTAATTTATTGGCTAGAGAGTAGACATGTGTTGGAGAAGACAATATACACCAAGAGGGCAGTGCGCAGAATGATGACAGGTGAAGACAAAGGTAGGAATGCAAGGGGATAGTGGTTGTTGTTGTTTTTGTTAGGTACCATCGAATCGGTATTGGCTCATAGTGACCCTCTGCACAACAGAATGAAACACTGCCCGATCCTGGACACAGTCAGATGTTTTTGCATTACCAGTAAAACACAGGTAAATGTCATTCAGGTATTTTCTTCAGCCAAGATTCATCTGAAATCAGCACTGACATCACTCATTCCATGTCCTCTTCTGAATCTGGATTGAATTTCTGGCAGTTTCTGTTGATGTACTGCTGTAACCATTTTTGAATTATCTCCAGCAAAAATTTACTTGTATGTGGAATTAATGATATTGTTTAATAATTTCCACATTCTGTTGGATTACTTTTCTTTGGAATGGACATAAATAAGGTTCTCTTCCAATTCGTTGGCTGGTCTTCCAAATTTCTTGGCATAGTCAAGTGAAAACTTACATTGTTGCATTTGTTTGTTTATTCAAATATCACAATTGGCATTCCCTCAATTCCTACAGTCTTATTTTTCACCAATTCCTTCAGTGTAGCTTCTTCAATGACATTGGCTCTTGATCATACTCCACCTTCTGAAATAGTTGGACACAAGCCAGTTTTTTTTTGATACAGTGTGGTCCTTCCATCTTTGATTCTTTCTGCTTAACATTTTTTGTTGTTGTTGTTGAAGTTTTTACTGTGAATTGAGTAAAAGTTCACTGGCCAGATCATCAGTTTTACATTCAACAATTCATATACTTTGTTTCATTACAATGTTTACAACACCCTCCATGTACCATCAGTTAACAGTATTTCTCTTTATTCATTTTAGCTGCGTTTTTGTTTTTTTTTAAACACTCAGGCATATATAATAATTTAAACCACCAAAGAAAGGGTACATTCTACAAGTCTGCCTCCTGGCCACCAGCTTTCAGTCCCTCTCTTCCCACGAATCTAAAGTTCTCAGCTGCTTCCTCTCTCTATGTCCCCATCTCTGCCTCCATCACTGGTGTTGCTGCTTCTATGGGTAGTTGTTGTTGTTAAATACTGTTGAGTCGATTCCGGGCCATAGAGAATCTGTGCAGGTTTTCCGAGGAGCATCTGGTGAATTTGAACCACCGACCTTGCAGTTCAAATGGCTTTGCAGTCT
>NW_006408811.1:1998941-2000305 GCF_000296735.1 Chrysochloris asiatica | reverse complement strand
GTGAGGTTGGCCCAGGATCGGACATTGTTTCGTTCTGCTGTGCATGGGGTCGCTATGAGTCGGTTCCGACTCGATGGCACCTGACAACAACAACAACATGGGGTGCCAAAAGAACCAACAAATCTTTCTTGGAAGAAGTACAGCCAGAGTGCTCCTTGAAGGCCAACATGACCAAACTTCATCTCTCATACTTCGGACATATTGTCAGAAGGGACTAGTCGCTGGAGAAGGAAATCATGTTTGGTAAGGTGGAGAGTCAGATAAAAAGAGGAAGACCCCCCAACGAAATGGATTAGCCAAGTGGCAGCATCGATGGAATCAAGCATGGAACAATGGTGAGGTTGGCTCAGGATCAGCCAGTGTTTCATTCTGCTGTGTATAATGTCACTATGAGTCGGTACCGACTCGATGGCACCTAACAACAACAACAACAACATGTACCCTGTATACATAGAGGACAGCATTGATACTTGATGTGAAGACTCCTTACTTCTCTGTTGGTATTTAGAGTTACTACCTCCATGAGTATAGATGAACTTCATCAAATTGTAGCAGTTTTTATCATTTCCTTTATCAAAAAAATTTTTTTTTATCTTTCTCTAGTTGAGTTCTGATTATCATCAGCCATCGAGGATAGGGTAAATGGGTACTATTTGTAGGTTTGGGTGTTCTTGTGCATCTCCCTTCACCTTGTATCAGCTAGATGCTTCACTCTCAGCTCTAGTCTTCTGTGGCTATTACCTTGTACGTGGGCTCGGGTGTCCCCAGGTCTCACCACACTTTGGAGCAACCAGCCTTCCTCTTCTCTTTCTCATCTCCAGGTCAAGGGGAGTCTATGGAACGTGATCAAACTCAGCCTCTTTCTTCATTAATGCCTTTCCCCCTCTTCCACTCACCAGTAGACCAATGTGGTTGCCAGCAAGCTTACATGCCTGTTCATGTGATCCCTTTGAGTTTCAGTCTTAGGGGAGGTTTGTCCTGAAGGAGCTTGATTACTTGCCTTGATGGTTTCCCAGCAAACAGCTTGCTTATTTTTGTAATAGCCTGTCATACTGCCATTTTTGGGGGGGAGGTGTAGTGGGGGTTCCTGATAATCTTTCTTTGGAGATGCATCTTCTGATGCTCTAGTTGTTCCAGATTGGTCTGCTTGTCCTTCCTAGTGGGAATGTCCCACCTCAGGAGGTTCTGAATGGGACTCAGGATTCCACCTAAGGTCCTACACTCTGCAAAAGCTTTGCAAGAGGTCTTTTTCACTGGGTAAGTTCTAGATGTCAGCTTGAGGACTAGGGTGCGCCTGACCCAGGCCATTGTGTTTTCAATAGCCTCATATGGATGCGAAAGCTGGACAGTGAATAAAGAGGATC
>NW_006408811.1:1974552-1998555 GCF_000296735.1 Chrysochloris asiatica | reverse complement strand
CTGTGCATGGAGTCGCTATGAGTCGGTTCCGACTCGATGGCACCTGACAACAACAACAAGTTCTAGAACCCCTTTTAGGTATTCCAATCAGTTATAATATCCAGAAGATAGGCTTACAAGTTTTCTGTAATCATGTTTCCTGACAGTCCTTTCTATTCCACTCAAGTGTCTATTTTACAATAGTAGGCAAGGGAAACCAATATTCATAAGACAGTCAAACATTTTAGTATTATTTTCCCTCTTCAAACTATACCTAGATCCCTGTATCACAGAGCCCTGTTGTTCCAAGATTGAGCATGCATCACTGTTTACCTCTGTCCCACTTAGCCCATGCAAACCTGTCTCAGTGTTCCCCTATCGACCTTGTTCTTCCACCTCCTCCCCCTTCTTGTAATGCCCTCCCCAACACCTGAACTTTGATGTGTCTGCCCTTACCCTGTGCTCTACCATCACCTCTCGCCACCTCCCCCTAAACTCCCTATCCAAACCCCACTGTTGTGGTTACCTTATATTCCATTAACTCTTCCCTCCATTTAAGTCAGTCTATTTTATCCTGTAATTGACCTAACCTTCTCACCATCTGGGTTTCTGTTCATATGTTAACCTTCTTTCACATTGTGATTGTTTTGGTCATAGACTGAGCTCCCAGATCCTCTGAATTTGTTCTTATAGTTTTATTCTATTTTTGATTCTTCCATTTGTCTATTGAGTTCTGTGTGATGCTGCCACATACATCAGTCTCTGGCTGTTGTCTGTTCTTGTTGGTTCTCACTCCACAGAACATCCTTTAGAATGTTTTTCATCACAGGGTTGGCTTTGGTAAAATCGCTTCGCTTCTGTTTATTCTGGAATGTCTTGATTACACCATTGTGTTTGATTGACAACTTTGCTGGGTAGAGGATTCTTGGGTGGCAGTTTTTTTCTTTCGGGGTTTTATATATGTCTCCTCATTGCCTTCTTGCCTGCATGGTTTCTGTTGAGAGATCCGAGCTTAATCTGATTTGCTTTCCTTTGTATATTACACTTCTTTTTTTCCTAGCTGCTTTCAGGATTCTGTCCTTATCTTTGATTTTGGAGAGCTTGATTATGATTTGTCTTGGTGATTTTCTATTAGGGTCTATCTTTCCTGTGGTTTGTTGAGCTTCTTGAATGCTTATCTTTTCACTTTTCAGGATGTTAGGGAAATTTTCTTCCAGCAGTTCTTCAACTATTTCCTCTGAGAACTTGTGTGATTTTTTCTGTTCCATAATGTTGATAATTCTTTAGTTATTCCTCTTCATGTTGTCCAACATGAATCTTAGACCTTCTTCAGATTTTTTTAATCCTTTTTTTTTTTTTGCTTGTTCATCTATCTTAGTAGTATTTAGAGATTTATCTTCCAGCTCACTAGTTCTGGCTTCCATCTCTTCAATTCTACTCCTTTGCCCTTTCAGTATATTGTCCATTTTTGATATTCTATTATTAATCGTTTGGACCTCTTTCTGTAGGTTTTGAATTGTTACCAATGATGTATCTCTCTTTGATTATTCCTGTAGCACTTTTGTAACTTCTTTCTTATTTTTCTCAACTCCAGTGTAAAGTGTTTTTATACATTTTATAATCATTTTTTCTGAATTCCTTCTCAGTCGTTTCCAAAGCCTGCCTTCCTTCCATTATGAAGTGTAGGACTACCTCCTGCTCATTTGTCTCAGTCACTTTATCTTGTTTCTGGACATGTGCTGATATAGTCATCTGTTTCTGTTTTGGGGGCATATTCAGTAATTAGCTGTGGCCTTAATACTTAGAAGGGTGTATGTTTGGTATTTTTTTATTGTTTTCTGATTTCCTCCAGGTAGATGTGATCAGGAGATGGGTTTCCCTTTTTACTCTTCTTCCTGAAAAAATTCATGATGCACCTATTGATCGTTATGGCATAACTCAGGATTTAATTTCTGGCCTATTTCCTTTTTAGTCTGCCTGTCCTACTCCACAACCCCTGTTCAGGCCTTTTTTTTAGTGATAAACAGTTCAGGGACTGCTGTGACCATTTTGTGCTGCCTTTGGGTTTTAAATGGAAACTGTCTCTTTAAATTTTGAGGATATCTGTGTGAATGTGTAATAGAACCATCCAGGAGGTGAGGTGAGGTGTCCACTCACTCAGGCACCCCCTCTAGTCACCAGAATGGAGGTGCACAGCCAGTGAGAGACCAATGAACAGATACAAAAAAAATAATGTCCACACCTTTATCTCTGAGGTTCTGTCAGGAGTCCGTGGCTACTCTGATCCTTTCCCCATTCAGTTGCACCCAAGACAGCTGCTCAGGGAGCAGCTGAACACCTTGGATTAAAAAGCACTGGATTTCTTGCTTCTGCTACAAGTTCCACTGGCTATAATCCTTCCAACTTTCTAAATATTCCCTTATATGGGGTTCAGAGTTTTGGGACCATCCCCTGAGCCTGCTTGATCTAGTATTCTTTGTTGTTGCTGATGGAGCTCCTCACTGCACTTCTACTTCATCCACCATCTTGTTTGTTCTCCTTGGTTATTCTTGTAGCAGCCAATCATACTGTCATTTTTGTTTTGGGTTTTTCCTACTGGTATTTCTTTGAACATGTATCTTTTGTCACTCTGGCTGTTCCAGGCTGTTCTGCTTGCCCTTTCTGGTGTAAATGTTCCACCTCAAAAGGTTCTGGATGGGTCTCATGTTTCTACCTAAGGTCCTAAACATTGCAAATGTTCTGCAAGAGGCATATTTCACTGTGGAAGTTCTAGAACACCTTTTAGGTATTCCAATCAGTTATAGGCTGAAGATGGACTTACAAGCTTTCTGTAATCATGCTTTCTGACATTCCTTTCTATCCCACCTAAGTGTTTATTTTACAATAGTAGGCAAGGGAAACTAATATTCATAAGACAGTCAAGCATCTTAGTATTATTTCCCTCTTCAGACTATGCCTCAATACCTATATCACAGAGCCCTGTTTTTACAAGGTTAAACATGCATCCAGGCAGTCTTTTGTCTGTTTTACCTATGATCACTATGAGTTGGAACTGAATGAACAGCACCCAAGAACAACAGACATGTTGGAAAATTGGAACTACTCTACATACATACACACACACACACACACTCATACACAAGCAGATACAGATCATGTAAAAACTAGTAGTTTAGTTAATAGTACTGCAGCAATGTATTTTCAGAGTGGATTACTGAATTATGGTTATGCAAGATTATCTCATTGGAGGAAGCAGCATGAAGGGCACAAAGGGACACACTGTACTATTTTTGAAATTTCTATGTGAGTCTAAAATGATTTTTTTTAATGTTTAAAATATTGGTGTGTTTAAATAACAACAACACAACAGACCCTCATTACCCACCACCATTTAAGAAATACAGCGTTGCTGTTATTTTGGAAGCTCTCTGTGATGGTTAAGGTTTTGTGTCAACTTGACTGGGTCAGGACTCTCAGTGGTTTGGCAGCTGAGATTAGATATCCCCATAATGAGATCAAATATAGTGTACAATTAACTCTATGATGAGGTCTGCTATGAGCAGCCCATCAAGAGAAAGGATGTTTCCTTGGGGTTGTGACCTGCCTCCAATATATTCAACACTCAGGGAAAGCTTGCTTGCTCTCTGCTGGCTCTGGATCTTACATCTGGCTCATCCTCTGACTTCCCTTGGATTCTTTGAACTTGAGCCAGGGGCCTGCTATTTTATCTACCAATCTTGGAAGTCTTCAGCAGCCTGCCTTCTTACCTGCCAGACTTACCTGACTGTCTACTGATGTTGGTTCATTTGACCTGGACTTGGGATTCTCCTACGTCTGCAACTGTGTGAGCCATTTCCTTGTTATAAACTTCTCTTTATAATATATATAGATAATTTTCACTTCTACTCATAAGAAAGGGAAGAAGAAATAAAGGAAGAAATGACCAAAATGGATGTCAGAAAAGGCTCTGAAAGTTGCTCTCCAGAGTAGAGATGGTAAAGCAAATGGAAGAAATGAGGAAGAAAATGAGTTCAACAGAAATTTTCAAATGGCAGCCCAGAAGACAAAGTCATTATAATGAAATGTGCAAAGACCTGGAGTTAGAAAACCAAAAGAGAAGAACATGCTCAGCATTTCTCAAGCTGAAAGAACTGAAGAAAAAAGTCAAGGCTCAACTTGAAATATTGAAGGATTCGATGAGCAAAATAGTGAATTATGCAGAAAGCATCAAAACAAGATAAAAGGTATACACAGATTCACTGTATCAAAAAGAAATGGTCAATTTGCACCCATTTCAAGAGGTAACATATGATGAAGAACTGATGGAACTGAAGGAAGAAGTGCAAGCTTCATTGAAGGTATTGGTTAAAAACAAGGCCCCAAGAACTAATGGAATACAGACTGAAATCTTCAATAAACTGAGGCAGTACTAGTGGTGCTCACTCATCTATGCCAAGATATATGTGAGACAGCTTCCTGGCCAGCTGATTGGAAGAGATCCAGATTTGTGCCCATTCCAGAGAGAGGTGGCCCATTGGAATGTGGAAATCATAGAACAATACCATTAGTACCACATGCAATTAAAAAATTTGGCAGACATTTCAAAAGCTGCTGCAACAGCACATCAACAGGAAACTGCCAGAAATTGAAGCCAGAGTCAGAAGAGGACATGGAACTAGGGACATCATGGCTCACATAAGATGGATCTTGCCTAAAAGTAGAGACTACCAGAAAGATGTTTACCTGTGCTTTATTGACTATGCAAAGTTTTTTTGATAGTGTGAGTCACAGCAAGCAATGGATAACATTGTGAAGAATAGGTATTCCAGAACACTTAATTGTGCTCATGAGGAACTTGTACATAGATAGATCAAAAGTCTGTCATTAGAACAGACGAAGGGGATAATGACTGAATGGTTTAAAAGCAGGAAAGATCTGTGCCAAGGTTGTATTATTTGACTGTATTTATTCATTCTGACTAAATAATCTGAGAAGCTGGATTCAGTGAAGAAGGACATGGCATCAGGATTGGAAGAAGACTCATTAGCATCCTGCTTGCTGAAAACTAAGAGCACTTAAAATATTTACTGATGAAGATCAAAGACCACAGCCTTCAGTATGGATTACACCTCAGTATAAAGAAAACAAAATTCCTCACAATTGGATCAACCAATAAATAGCATCATAATAAATGGAGAAAAGATTGAAGTTGTCAAAGACTTCATTTTGCTCGGAGTCACAATCAACAGTTATGGAAACAAAAGTCAAGAAATCAATGAACATGTTTTTTTATGCAAATCTGCAAAAGACCTTTTTAAAGCATTCAAGAGCAAAGATCTAAGTTTGAGAACTAAGGTGTTCCTCATGAGCACAATTAAGTGTTCTGGAATACCTATTCTTCACAATGTTATCCATTGCTTGCTGTGACTCACACCATGATATTTTCAATTGTCGCATAGGCATGTGAAAGGCAATGACTAAGGAAAAGTGTAGAATTGATGTATTTAAATTATAGTGTTGTGGAAGAACATTACAAGTACTATGGACTGTCAGAAGAAAAAACAAATCTGTTTTGGGAGAAGTGTAGCCACATTCTCCTTAGAAGCCAGGATGGGAGACTTCATCTCTCGTGATTTGGACATGAATCTCTGGAGGAGGACACCATGCTTGGTAAAGAGGAGGGACAGTGAAAAACAGGAAGACGCCCAACAAGATGGATTGATACAGTGGCAGCCACACTGGGTTTAAATTAAACAGCAATTGTGAGGATAGCGTAGGACCTGGCAGTGTTTTGTTCTGTTGTGCATAGTGTCACTGAGTCAGAACTAACACCTAACAACAATAAGAAACAGTGCCTAGGCTATTGATCTTTATACATTCCTTCTAATTTTTGATGACTTCCAATTTTCCCAGATTCATACTTGGTGCATTCCACATTCCAACTATACTAGTGGATCTTTGCAGCTGTTTCTTCCCATTTTCTGTCACACCTTTAGGTGCGTCTCTCATTAAAAGCGAATAAATGTTTTCCTCCTGAGCAAGAAAGGTTTTATAGAAATCTTGTTTCCCAGAACTCTGGGAATGAGATGGAAACTCCCTTTTCTGGTTGTGAAAAAAAAAAACAAACCAAAAGCCAGAAAACTTCCTAGTTCTAAATTTCCTAAGTGCACTCTGGTGTTGGTAGGTGGCGCTGTAGGCTAACACATGCTTTCCTCTCACCAGGTAATGTGTGGTTACTGGCTTTCGACTGAGGATAGTAATGAATAGAAAAGAAGAATCTTTTAGCTTGTACAAGTTTCTTCAAGAGAGTTGGAATTATCAGAGTGACTGACAGAGGAAGTGCAATCTATTTTCCAAGTTTCTAGCCTTTGTCATTTTGAGAACTCTCTCTTTTTCTTTTCCTTTTCCTTTCTCCACTTGGCTGGTTTACCACAGTGGACAGTAAGAGAGGATTAAGCAGTCTTTCTTCTCCTTGTATCTGGCTGTTCTTGAGGAAGTTGCTGGGGCATCTTAAACATGAAGCATTGTGCTTTTCTTTTTCTGAGGCTTCCAAAAGTTGTTCAAGAACTTTGGAAGGACAGTCCAATTTCATTTGAACGACAAAAGGATAGCCATCCATTTCCTCTTACCCTCAGGAACATGATCCAAGTGTGGGAAAACCCCCAGTCTTTCGAAGGCTGGAAACAACCTTTTTCCTCCCTGAAGCACTCAGGACTGTCAGAACAGCTGGGAGATGCAGTCACAAGAACAGGCTTTGGTGGAGAAACCCAAGGTCTGGTTGTGGGGTGAGGGTGATTGACAAAGCTAGAAAATTTCTGGGTGTAGGAGACTAAGAGACCCTTCAACTTAAAAGATAATCTCCTTATCACTCTGTCAGAGACTTGAGACTTCCTTTACTGTAAAGAATTAACAACTCTCCTTAAAACACAAATGTGATGAAAAAGTGTTTGTTTTGTGTAGTATTTTATAGTGTTGTTTCTTTTTTCCCTCAATGGAGAGATTTTGGTTCCCATCTCCAAATTTCTACCCATATTCAGTGACATTGGTTACACTTTTCATGGTGCATGCAGAATTTTTTTTCCCCATTCTGGTTACTGTTTTCACTAATCTAACTCCCCTTACATTCTTGTCTTGGTTAACCATTTAATCTTATATAGACTAGTTTGTAAAGGAACCTGATATTGATAGGTGATATTCATTAGTTTCTGAGCCAATGTGTGATTTAGCTACAAGCTTATTTCAGGCATGAATTTCAGTTCAGTATTGAAAGGAGCTCTGGTAGCCTAGTTGTTACAAATCGGGCTGCGAACCTTAAGGCCAGCAGTTCGAAACTGCCAGCTGCTCCACAGGAGAAAGATGAGTCATTCTGCTCCTGTAAAGATTTACAGCCTCGGAAACCCTGTACAGGTTTTGTCGCTTTATGGCACTTAACAACAACAACAACATTGAAAGTGTGAAAGCTGGACAGTAAGTAAGAAAGACCGTAGAAGAATTGATGCTTTGAGTTACGGTGTTGGAGGAGAATATTGAAAGTGCCATGGGCTACCAAAAGAACCAATAGATGCATTTTGGAAGAAGTGTAGCCAGAGTGCTCCTTGGAGGCCAAGATAGCCAATCTTCGTCTCTCATACTCTGGACATATTGTCAGGAGGGACCAGTCGCTGGAGAAGGATATCATGTTTGGTAAGGTGGAGGATCAGAGAAAAAGAGGAAGACCCCCAATGAGATGGATTGGCCAAGTGGCAGCATCCATGGGCTCAAGCATGGCAACAGTAGTGAGGTTGGCCCAGGATCGGGCAGTGTTTTGTTCTGCTGTGCATAAAGTCACTATGAGTTGGCACTAACTCAATGGCACCTAACAACAACAACAATTGAAAGTGTATCTCAAGGCATTAGTTTCAGGGAGTTGTCTAGTCTCAACCAGTGCATATTGTGTTTTTTGTTTATTTTTTTACTAATTTGTTTCCCACAATTTTCTCCAATTCTATCAAGGTCCTTCTATTGTGGTCCTGATTATAAGATTTGGTTGATAGTTTTCCTGTAGAGTAGTTTTCTTTTTTCTCTTTTGTTCTGAATGAGTAGAGACCAATAGTTGTATCTTACAAGCCTGCTCTCAAGCTTTGAAGACCCCCGACACTACCAACCAAATTAGAATGCCTAACATAATTTTATGAAATATATTATGCCAATTGAGTGAGATGTCTCACATGATGGGAGAGCTTTACTGGGAAATGTTAGAGAAAAATCTAGTGCCAAATGGCTGCTCACAGGGGCCACCAAAGAAGAACTTGTCACGGGCGTGGTGGAGTTGTGAGCTGCAGGGGCACACCAGAGAAGAGCACTGGAATAGAAAACAAATTTCACTTTTGTCTTTACTTCAGCTACAGTTTTTTCTCCAACTCTGGGAACGAGACCTGTAACCTGTGATTACGAAGGCTGCTTGTCCTAAGATTTCTTAGAGAGCCTGATGTTCAAATATACTCCTGTAAAGATTTACACCCTCGGAAGCCCTGTATAGGGTCGCTATGGGTCGGAACCGACTCGATGGCACTTAACAACAACAACAACAAGCTCCGGAAACACACAGATATTAGTCTGACCATGTACCTGATTTGGGCTCAGATACATTCCTGCATTACCCAGGGTGTTGTTAGGTGGGCTCAAGTTGGTTCCTGAGCAATTTTATGTTTAACAGAACTAAATGTTGCCCAGTCCTGTGGTATCTTCATGGTTGTCCCCTACTTACTTTATTGGGTGCTGCCAAGTTGATTTCTACTCAAAGTGACTCCTGTGACAGGGTAGAATTGCCCCCATGGGATTTCCTAACATTTTTAAAGTGTTGAAGAGCAAAGATGTCAGCTTGAGAACTAAGGTGCACCTGACCCAAACCATGGCATTTTCGATAATCTCTTGTGCATGTGAAAGCTGGATAGTGAATAAGGAAGACCGCAAAAGATTGATGCATTTGAGTTATGGTGTTGGAGGAGAATATTGAAAGTGTCATGGGCTGCCAAAAGAACAAACAGATCTGTGTTGGAAGAAGTGCAGACAGAGTGCTCCTTGTAGGCCAGGATGGCCAAGCATCATCTCTCATACTTCGGACATATTGTCAGGAGGGACCAGTCCCTGGAGAAGGATATCATGTTTGGTAAGGTGGGGGGTCAGAGAAAAAGAGGAAGACCCCCAGCGAGATGGATTGGCAAAGTGACAGCATCGATGGGCTCAAACATGGCAACGATAGTGAGGTTGGCCCAGGATCGGGTAATGTTTCGTTCTGCTGTGCATAAGGTCGCTATGAGTCGGTACCGACTCGATGACACCTAACAACAACAATCCTTAAGGCATTTCTCTCTCAGTCAAAGGCACTGGATGGGTTTGCACCACCAACCTGTAGGCTAACAGCCATGTGTGCTAGCCCGTCAACCACCACAATCTCATTCAGACTCCCCTGGAATCTGATTCCTACCTAGGGGCAGCCTGGCAGGGGTCATGGGTCCTTATTAGGGACAGAATACTGAAGAGGGGCCTCCATCAGGTGAGAGATTCCCACCTATGTTCCAGGAAGGAAACCTCATAAGTGTGAAAATTTGCACAAGCATATTTGAGGCATTAATAAAAACGTCACTAACACTGGAAGGCAGAGAATAAATTCCTGAAAAAATATAGAAGGGGAGGAATACTTCCTGAAAGTATTATGTGAAAAGTCAAAATAAGAAGGAAAATAAATTAGAAATATAATTACAAAACAAGAACACATGTTCACAGGAAACTACGGAGAAACACAAACTCAGAATTAGTAGAAGGGAGAAACGGCTGGGAAGAACAAAATGTACATATATGGAATTTTGTGATTTTATTTTGAGTTGTTAGCTGCTGTGGATCTTTCCTACTCACTGTCCAACTTTTGCATACATATGAGTGGACTGAAAGTACCATGACTTGGGTCAAGTACATCTGAGTCTTCAAGGTGACATCTTTGTTTTTTGCAATTTAAAGAGATCTTTTGAAGCAGATTTGTTCAATGCAGTTATTTTTTGTTGTTGTTAAGTGCAGCTGAGTTGTTTCTGACTCAGAAACCCTGCATAGGATTTCCGAGGAGCAGCTGGTGGGTTTGAACTGCAGGCCTTGTGGTTAGCAGTCCAGTAAATACTATAGAGCTCCACACCATTTTCCCCTTAATTTCTTCACGACTGGGCATTTATTGTGGCTCCAAGGAAAAGGAAAAACCTTACAAATGTTTTCTACATTTATCAAAATGCTGCTTATTGGTCTAGTTGTGAGGGGTTTTGTTTTTCTTCATGTTGAGCTGTAATGCATACTGAAGACTATAGTCTTTGATCTTTATCTATAAGTGTTTCAAGTCTTCTTCAATTTCATCTGCAAATCACAGGTTGTTAAGGGTCCTGATGCCACCTTCATTATCTAGTCCTGCTTTTTGGATTATTTGCTCAGCGTACAGATTGAATTAATATGGTAAAAGGATACGGCCCTGACACACATCTATCCTGATTTGAAGCCATTCAATATCTCCTTGTTCTGCTTCACAAACTGCCTCTTGATCTACGTACAAGTCCCCATGAGCACAATTAAGTGTTTTTTGTTTGCCATTCTTTGCATTGTTATCCATAATTTTTTATGGTTAACAATTAATGACTTTGCATAGTCAATAAAACACAGGCAAACATCTTTCTGATATTTTCTGCTTTCAGTCCAAATCTATCTGACATTAACAGCGACATCTCTCTTTCCATGTGAATCTGGCTTGAATTTTTGGCAGTCCTTGCCAATGTAACACTGCAATTGTTTTGAATGATCTTCAGCACATTTTTATTTGTGTGTGATATAAATGCCATTGCTGATAATTTCTGCATTCTCTTGGCTCACTTTTCTTTGAAATGGGTATAAATTTGGATCTCTTTCAGTTGGTTAGCTAGGTAGCTGTCTTCCAGATTTCTTGACATGGATGAGTGATGGCTTCCAGCATTGCATCCTTGTTGAACATCTCAGATGATATTCTGTCAATTCTTAGAGCCTTGTTTTCATCAGCGTCTTAGAGCAGCTTGGACTTCTTTTAGTACTATCAGTTTTGATCACATGCTCCCTCCTGAAATGGTTGAATGTCAACCAATCTTTTTGGTTACAGTGACTCTATGTATTCCTTTCATCTTCTTTAGCTGTTGTTTGGGCCATTTAATATTTTTGCCTTTGAAATCCTTCAATATTGCAACTGTAGGCTTTTTCCTTCAGTTTGAGAAATGCTGAGTGTGTTCTTTTTATTTGGTTTTTGAACTTAAGTCTTGCACATTGCATAAGTTTCCCTGTCTTCTTGAGCTGCCTTTTGAAATCCTCTATTCAGCTCTTTTATATCATCATTTCTTCCATTCACATTAGCTGACTTCAGAGTCTCTTCTGACATCCATTTTGATCTTTTCTTTCCTTCTTGTTTTTTTAATGACCTTTTGTTTCCCTCATAGATAATGATTTTGATGTCATCTAACAGCTCGTCTGGTCTTCAGTCAATAGTGTTCAATGAGTCAAATCTACTCTTGAGATGGTCTCTAAGTTCAGGTGAGATGTATTCAGGGTATGGTGCTGTAGGATAAGCACTGGACCACAAGGTTGGTTTGAACTGCAAGGTCAGAAGTTCAAACTCACCAGTTGCTCCACAGAAACCCCATAGAGGGTCATTGTGAGTTGGAACTGATTCAACAGCACTTAACAACAGCAACATACTCAAGGTGGTACTTCGACTGTTGTGAATTTGTTTTAATTTTCGTCACCTTCAGCTTCTGTATGAGCAATTAATGATGGTCTATTCCACAGTTGGCCTGTGACTTTGTTCCGACTCATCATGATCTGATACATAATAGAACAAAATACTGTCCAGTCCTGTGCCATAGTCACTGCTGTTGCTATATTTTAACCCATTGTTGCAGCGACTACATCAATCCATCTCATTGAGTCTTCCTCTTTTTTATCTGACCCTTTACTTGACCAAACATGATATCCTCTCCAAGGATTGAATCTCCTGATAGTGTGTCCAGAGTAAGTAGGATGATGAGTTAACACCCTCCTTGTTTCTAAGGAGCAATCTGGCTCTACTTCCAAAACAAATTTGTTCATTCTTATGGAAGCCCATGGTATGTTCAGCATTTCCCCCCAACACTAAAATTCATGCAGACCAATTCTTCAATCTTCCTTATTCATTGTCTAACTTTCACATACCTATGAGGCAATTGAAAACACATAGTGAGTTTACTTGCTCTGAAACTGCCTAGTAATATTTATCTGAGTAATTATAGAAACTGCTTCAAGACTCAAGTCCATGTTCTCTTTATTCTTCTATTTAAACCTTGAAGGATCTGACAGCCCTTCTCTGCTTTCATTTCTGTCACAAAAACAGTGATTCTTTTGGCAGTAAACTTAAGTGCCATGAGTCATATTTTCAATGTTTAATTAAATCATGGCCTGGCTACAGTTTGATTTATTTAGGCCTGAATTAATTTAGACCCGGGTCCACATAAATTTACAGTTTATGTAACATATATTGTGATCGTATAAATCTTTAAACTCTTGTAGGTCAAAGATTTCACTCCCTTATCTTATCAAGCACAATGTGATAGGATAGGAGATGTTTTCTGAGAGTGGTGTTAGTTTTATTATAAAAATCTGCTCTATAAAGGATGTGAGTTGTAATCCTAAATAAAGGCATTTATGAGATCATTTAAAAATATTGCATCCCATATGTTTTCACTCAGAGTTTCAGTGATATAGCAAAGAGTCATTAAGAAATAGCAGTGCTGGTGGGTTTTTTTTTTTTTTTTCGTCTTCTTTTCCCGGAATGATTACAGACAGTAGTAAATCCATACCGTAAAGATCTTACAAAAAACTTATCTACCTCCCTCCAGCACAGTAAATACTGCTTTAAACAGCAGAAGTGTGAGTCATACCAATACCACTTTCCTAGAATTCTGATAAAAAAGCATCATGGTTAATTAATGTTCCAGAGCATCAACGGACTCAAGTGTGGCAACAACCCTGAGGCTGGCCCAGGATCATGCAGTGTTTCCTTCTGTTGTGCATAGGGTCGCTATGAGTCGGTACCGACTCGATGGCACGTAACAACACCAACAAGAAAGGGTTACAACTTACAGGACATTAATTGGTGGGGACATAGCACTCTGCTGCATGGATTGTTCTTGAGATCCTTTTTCCTGCAGCCAGAAAGTGATAGTAGCCCACAAGGAAGAGAGTAAATTATGCTCACACACTTAAACTCTGATTTGACCAGATTCGAAAGGTACTAGGACATATTGCACCAGGCAAATCTGCTGCACAAGACCAGTTTGAGGACTAAGATGTGTCTGACCCAAGCCATGGTATTTTCAGTAGTTTCACATGCATGTCAGGAGTCCTGGTGTGGTACTGTGGCTTAACGCGCTTGACTGCAAAGTCGGTTTGAAATGCAAGGTTAGAGGTTCAAGCACACCAGCCGCTCCTCAGAAACCCTATACAGGGTCACTATGAGTCGGAACCAATTTGATAGCACGTAACAACAACAACAGCAACATATGCATATGAAAGTTGGTCAAGGAAGATGTTAGAAGAATGGATGCATTTGAGTTTTGGTGTTGGAGGAGAATATTAAAAATATGATGGACTGACCAAAGGAATAAACAAATCTGTGTTGGAAGAAGTACAGCGAGAATGTTCCTTAGAAGTCAGGATGGTCAGACGTCATCACTCATACTTCGGACATATTACCAGGAAGGATCAGTCCCTGGAGAAAAACATCAAGCTTGGCAAAGTGGAAGGTCAGTGAAAAAGAGGAAGACCCCTAATGAAATGGATTGGTACAGTGGCAGCAGCAATGGGCTCAAGAGTAGTAATGATTTTGAACTTGGTGTAGGACCAGGCAGTGTTTCGTTCTATTGTGCATTCGATCGTTATGAGTTGCTACTGACTAGACAGCACCTAACAACAACAACATGTATGACTGGAGATAAGGAAGAATGAAAAGTAGGAGGAAATGGAAGGAGATAGGGCAAGTGTTGGGGAGTGAAGAGTGAGGTTCAGAGGAGATGGCAGAGGGAACAGTGGTGAAAACACCATCGGCCTGGGCTGATGCCTGCAGTCAAGTAGCTTTTGAGGGTTTACGGTGCCAAGAAATTCAGATAATGAATACAACTAGCAATTCAACATTCATGTCTCAGTTGAATTTGCAGCCTTGGGCCAGTTCCTCAGGAAGGGAATTCAGACAGATTCATCTTCTGTAAAAGACAAAGAGAAATTCACATTGTGGGAAGAAAGCAGGATGTAGGAATGTTGCTGTTAGGTGGCATCAAGTTGGTTCCAACTCATTGCTCCATTCACTATTCACAGTTGTTCTATTTGAGCCCACAGTGTCAGTTACCTGGTTGAGAGTCTTCCTCTTTTTTATTGACCCTCTCTGGTAGCATAGTGGTTACGAATCGGGCTGTGAACCTTAAGGTCAGCAGTTCCAAACTACCAGCTGGTCCGCTGGAGAAAGATGAGGCTTTCTGCTCTTGTAAAGATTTACAGCCTTGGAAACCCTATACAGGGTCTCTATGGGTCAGAACTGACTCGACGGCACTTAACAACAACAACACTTTATGAAACATGATGTCTTTCTCCAAGGACTGATCCCTTCTGACAACATGTGCAGAGTGCGTGAGATGAAGTTTTGCCATCCTAACTTCTAAGGTGCATTCTGGTTATATTTCTTCCAGGAGAAATCTGTTTGTTCTTTTGGCAGTCCATGGTAATTTCAATATTCTTTTCCAACACTGTGATTCCAATGCATCAATTCACTGGTCTTCCTTCTGCAAGAGTAAGGCCCAGATACTCTGTCTGTGCTCAGGGGAAGAGAAGGTGGGGAAGCTGGAGACCTGGTCTGTATGGAGATACCCAGGCTGCCTGCTACTCTTCCAGTACATTGTCATACTTGGCCGCAGGCCCTGCATTTCCAAACAAACCGTCAGGATGAAACATCGAACCCACAACTGCTTTCTCTGATCAACAGTTTGATGAATATGAAACATTCATATGGGTCTATAAATCAAGCCAAATTTCGTTATATGCTTAATTAATTTTCAGAGAGAAAACAGGATTATTCCAAGAAATCTCAAATGGGAGAATGCCATACGTGTATGTACTTCTAGTAATTTCTGAAAATCCTCATGAATTGTTAATCTTCCTGTAAAGAGGGGTGGTGAGAGCCTTTGCTAATTTGCAATCCCAGAAACAGCTTTCTTTGTTTAAGAGGGAAAGAAGAAACTTCTTTTATAAAAGAACATTGTAATTAACTTTAAAAAAAAAAAGTTTTATTGTGAATTATGTGATAATTTACATGGTAGAACATTAGCTTTACATTCATCCTATCATATATCGTTTCATTGCCATGGTTACAATCCCCTCCATGCATCCTCAACCAACCAAAGGATATACCCTGCAAGCCTGGCCCCCAGTCATCAGCACACAGCCCTTCTCCCTCTCTGGGTCTAGAGTCCCCAGCTGCTCCAGGTCTCCATGTCATCGTCTCTGCCTCCATCTCTGGCGTCGCTGCTTCCCTGGGTAGGGTGTAATATTAACTTTTAATATTGACATTGAGATATGACTTATTATACCTTTGATGGGAAATTGGGATGGTGGATGGGCTGAGTATGATGTAAGTTAGTAAAATGGCAGATACTGCAGATTCCAAAGGTTAGGACAATTTTGGCTGAACCCAAGGAAATCAGGAAATTTAGGGAATTGCTCTTTCATGCTGTGTGCCTGATAAGTCCCATTGTGGATGTAAAGAGAGGAAAGGATGGGTTTCCGTGAGAATCTAGGTATCATCTGTCAACCCATCAGCAAATACTGGAAAGCCCCATTTACATGTGTTCGTGTTTATGTGAAAACGGCAGGCTTATCAACTGGTGCTTAGAAAACAAGAAAACCTGAGCAATGTTTATGTAGGCTCACTGACGTGATTAAGGCTTGGATTCAGAATCCTGCTTCTCAATGATGCAGATATCATGCTATATCCCTGGGTCTCCATTTCCTAGGAGAACTGAGATTTTTTAATCAGTACAAGCCTACTCAGCTGGAAACTGTCTTCCAAGTGTTCTAAGTTTCTTTTATTGTTTTTTAGATGTATCCTAACAATAGAATAGTTTGAGTCCTCGTGTGGTGCTGTAGGATAAACATTTGACTGCTAGCCACAAGGTTGGTGTTTCAACTCTACCATTTACTCTTCAGAAACCCTGTAAAGGGTCACCATGAGTCAGAACCGACTCGATGGCACGTATCAACAACATCACTCATAGAATATTCTATTGTTTTTCTTTACAAGCAAATGATTGTAGCATTTTACCAATATTCTTTCTGGTATTATCTTTATTTCTAATGATGTGATTGATCTTAGTTCTTATCTTTTTGAATGCACGTGGGAGAAGGAACAATTTTGGATCCTTTTGTGTGGTGCTGTAGGATAAGTAGTGGACTTCTAACTACAAGGTTGGCAGTTCAAACCCACAAACTACAGGGTTGCTATGAATCAGAACAAACTAGATGACTCTTAACAACAACAACCACAAAATACATATTGAAGAGCAGACCTCATCACCTTACTTAAATTGCCTATAATCTAACAAAAAAATATAAAAATGACTACATACATTTAACTTAAGTTCATTTTTTTAAAGGTAGTTCTAAGAGGACAAATGGAGTTCTGGTGTGGCACTGTAGGAGAAGCACTGGACCGCTAAGTGGTTTTGAACTGTGAGTTCAAGTTCACCAGCTGCTCCTCGAAAACCCTATGAGTCAGAACCAACTCGATGGCACTTAACAACAACAATGAAGAGGACAAATAGGGGTAAGACCAGTTGGGGAATGGATGTCAGGAGGCAGGCCATGAGCTGGGAGGATGTGCTTGGACCAGCAGACCAGTCCCTTTTCCTACTGAAGCCTTGGTGGTAGGTCTCTTCTTTTCTATTCTCACTGGGATGTGGAAAGTAGGGACAAATGACATTTCCCCGCCATTATTGTTCATTTATGCATGCTCCATGGACCAACTGTCAGTACATACCTGCTGCCCTGGCTCATCTCTGCCTGGGATGGAGGGAGATACTCTTTTTTGGGTTGATTTGTTTGGATCCTCACAGCTCTCACCTTTCCTGAAGTGGACATGCACTGTCTGAAATAGTTGTTTACCTAAGGATTCTGTAGTTTTATGTCTTCATTAGGCATGGGAAAGAATAACGGAACCAGTTAGCTTGCTTTCTTGTACTATCCTAGGGCAAACCCCTATGACTTAGGTCTTGTGTGTGCATGTGTGTATTGGGGGTGAAGGTAGATCTTAGGAAGGTCCACGAGGGAGCTCCCTGGGCCTTGGGAGAATGTCCCCCATGAACTTTTCTATTTTCTGCATGCTTTTTCTGCTGTGTTTACTTCCTGTAGTTCTTTCTCTTTCAGTCCTTATCCCTCTGTTGTAACAGGTGGGCTCCATGTGAAGCAGACTCTGAGCCAGAATTTCGGGTAGGAGATGTTTATTAGGGAGTGGTCAACACCTGGGAAGGAAGGAAAAGGCAGTAGGATTGGGGTGAAGAACTATAACTTCAAGGTGGACCCAATAATATCCACTACCACCAACCTCATTAAGCATCTTGGAACCGCAATGGCCTCACATTGGCTGAGATGGCTGGCTTCAACGTCCCTACCTAAGTCAGTCATTGAGCATGGCTCACCAGCAGAAGACCAAGCACTTGAACGAGAGGGCTTTCAGAAGGTAAGGCAGACCCCGAGCAGCTAGAACTAGAGGCTGCCCACTGACACCACTCTAAGAGCTGGGTCAATGAGGTGCCCTTTGAAAGGAGAGCTAGACAACACAGCTTCATGTCTGCCACACCTGTACTTGACCCTGCTTATGGTCCACCAGTAGACATCTTTCCCTTTCTGTGTTTGACTTTTATCTGGACACTTGGCTGCTCAGAACAAAGTCATCATTTCCCAATCTCACTTGTAACTAGATGTGTGTAGGTAATTTAGTTCTGAACAATGAGGAATGAGCAGAGATAGGGTTTTTCTTCTCCATTTTTCCTTCCTATAGGAGCCCTGGTAGTGTAGTGGATTATGAGCTGGGTGGCTAACTGCAAGGTCAACAGAGTTGGAATATACCTGTTACTCTATGGGAGAAAGATGAGGCTTTCTGCTCTTATGAAGACCTACAGCCTTGGAAACTGTATACTATGAGTTGCCATGAGTGTGAACAGACTTGACGGCATTTAACAACAACATAATTGCCTGGGAACAGTTATGATAGTGGCTCTGGCAGTCACTTGGATCATGAAGTGTCTTGGAAAGGAGATTGCACATGGTGGATCACCATAAAGTAGGAGTCTTTCTGTCTGTGCTTATAGATCATCTGTTAACTTCTGACTGTCTCCAGACTTCTTGAACATGAGGGAGAAGTAATCTTTCATGTTTATGCCTCTTTATTTAGGGATTTTCTGTTTCTTGTAGCTGAAACACGAATCCTGGCATATACTCCCTAACTATATGCCTTCCATGAAGGTAAAACCCTCTAATTCCTAGAAAAAGAATCAAGCCCTACGTGAATTGTTTCTTTCTCATGTTTTGTAACCTCAGGAATCCCCCATAAATCAATGACTTTCTCTTTGTCCCAATTTCTGCTACATCAGTAGTGATAAGTGATGAGTTCTGGTCTCTGTGATTACTGGCTTAGAGAAGGAGTACGTGTTCCTGTAGGGGTGAGCTTGACCAGTGGAAAGGGAAAGGGTGAAGGAGCTTTCACTCTGGTTCCTGACTCTCTCTCAGTGGTCAAAATGAAGCCCAGTGGCCCCATGAGCCAGAATTGACTCAAGGGCAATAGATTTGGGTGCCTATAATAATGATTCATGTTCTTCCAAATATAATTAAGATTAGCATGAAAAATGCACATTCCTTCTATTAGCATATGTTTGACTCAATTTTATGCAAACTAGTGCTGAGGTTCTTTCATGTTAAGGGAGAAATTGGACCCTTCTTTGTCCTAGGTTACATTACCAAACTGCTTTAATTGACTACAGCTGACAATGAATGAAGGGTGTCTGCCCAAATGCCTTCCCATGTCCTTAAAATAAGGGGTGGAAGAAGTTTGTTCCCCTTGTACTTCAGATTAGAAGTAACCTGGGGAAAGACTGAGAAATAGGGATGTGCTAGGGGATACATCAGGGAGCAACCATTGTGGAGGACAAGTTCTAAAGTGATCCTATGACCCCTGCCCTCTGGTATAGTATTCATGCTCTATGGCCTTTCCTTGAGTATAGATGGGATCTATAACTTGCTCTTAAATAATAGAATATGGCAAAGATATTCAGATGTAGATATAAGAGGGTCACTTAAAAAACTATTTCTATAAAATCATGTTGTTGTTGTTTAGTGTTGTGAGTCAGTTCTGACTCATGGTGACCTTCTATAGGGTTTCCAAGGAGGAGCTCATGGATTTGAACCTCTGACTTTGCAGTTCAAACAGACCTTTAGATCAGTGCGTATCCTGTAGCGCCACACCAGGACTCCATAGAGTCATAGAACATTTTATTTAAAAAACAAAACAAAAATGTGAAGCTATAATTTTTCAGCATATCCTCCATCTAGCTTTACACATTTCTGAAGGTGGTGTTTCCATCTCTCTAGCCCTTCCTCCAAAGAATTCTGCACCCTTTGTTTACACCATGTCAAAACGGCAGTTTTGGCATCCTGAGGGACTCAAATTGTATTCCTTTGAAATGTTCTTTGGGTTTGGTAATAAGTGGAAGCCTTAGAAGAAGTAAGCGAACTGAAATTCACATTCAAGTGTATATGTTGTTGTTGTTAAGTGCTGTGGAGTTGGTTCCAACTCATAACAATCAAGTATAGTGTTTCTGAGGAGCGGATGGTGAGTTTGAATGGCCGACCTTGTGGTTCAAACCAAACTTGAGGCTGAGTGCTATAGTGCAACACCAACTCTCCCAAGTGTGCATGACTAATGGAAAATATTAGCAGGTGGAAATGTCTAGCTAGGTGTATGAAACTTAGGGACCTTAAGACGGAACTGAAAAGAGAACTATAGGGAAAGAGCAGATGGGATTGACCAGGTGAATAAAGACAGACCAGATTTCACAACTTAGACTAGTGCTGAGTCCCAGACTCAAACAAGAGGCGGTCCTTCCAGGACACTAGATGAGGGAGAAGAATGGCATTATATTACCCATGTTTACAAATGGATAAAATTGAAAAATTAACATGCTTCCCAAAGCACCCACTCCCTCAGTGCCCAGCAGAAATTGCCCAGAGGCTGGCCTGGGTCACTCCATCCCATTCCTCCATCCCTTTAAGGCTGTTTCTGCTTCATCCAGAAGACTTTCACTTACCTTCAGAGTCAACAGGAAATCAATCAGCAAGTCAAAAATTAGAAAAAGATCTGCATCTCATTGTAGCCCTCATTCAAATAACAGCAGATTTGGTGAAATGGCAAGGTGTTTTTGTTATTTGTTTTTAAAACTTTTTTTTTAATCCCTCTCCTACCCACTTACTTAATAAGTTGAAGATTTAAAAATGAAAAGTCAGAGGAACAGAGTCTCCTTTGAGGCAGGGTACATGCTGTCCCTCTGCTGAGCACGCACGCCAGCCCAGTGGCTATCCAAATAACTCCATTAGCTTTCTCAAAAAAGCCCGTGGAAACCCAGCCCCGCTATGACACGGTCTACTGCAAACTTTCTAGACTCATCTCAGACTGTATCTTTGTCTTGTATTGTTTCACTTGCTTTTCCCCTCTAAGCTCTTGGGGAGGGGGGGAGGGTTTTGTGTGTGTGTTTCTTGTTTTGCAATACTTTTTATTTATTATTGTAAGCCTGGGTGGAGAATAAACTCCTTTACTTCCTTGCTTATCGCACGCCTCTGTAGAAATATGAAAGAAGAAGAATACCTGGATGCTGTAGAGTTGAGAACTCTGCCAATCATGTGACCTTTGCTCTGCCATCCTGAATATCGGGGGAAGCAGCTTCGCTCAGTCTTCCTACTTATAGAAGCTAATATCCATGAGACCCTAAATGAGAGAACTGAAACACGGAATGGGGCCTAGACATATTTTCTCATTCTCCCAGCAGCTTTTGACCCGATGATTTTAAAAACGTTCCTCCTCCCCTGCCCCAGAGACATGAAGAGAATAGATAATACAGGAAATGCACTTTGTATGGGGTCTGAGTTAAAGCTTTCAGGGCTGCACATAGCAGACACCAACTTCCGTTAGCATAGTCAAGCAGGAGATTGGCTGGAGAACTTGGAGGTTTCTCTCTGGCAAGGCCTGCCAGGGATTTGTCACTCTCTCCATCACTCTTCTCTCCTTTGTTTCCCAGCTTGACTGAAAGTGAATTTCAAGAAATCAGGGATTTTGTTTGATTCGTTCCCTGCAGATTCATTCCTGCGTAGACCCAAACCAAACCGACTGTTGTTAAGTCCAATTCAGTGACCGGATAAGACAGAATGGAGTCCTGGTGTGGCGCTGTGGGTTAATGCACCAGACTGCAAAGCCGTTTGAACTTCAGGGCCAGTGGTTCAAGCTCACCAGTCGCTCCTCGGAAATCCTATACAGGGTCGCTATGGGTTGGAACTGACTCGACGGCACTTCACAACAACAACAGAGGACAGAATAGAACTGCTGCATACAGTTTCTGAGAGAGTCGATCTATTGGGTTCAAACCAATGCTTTCATTTAGCAACTCAAGGCTTAACCACTCATCATCAGGCTCCTTCTGCCTAGAATAATGACTGGAGTGTAGTAGTTGCTCAGCTAGAATGTACGATTGTATTTGTCTACAAAGCACCTTCCTCTGCTCTTTGATGGGCATGTATCCAGATTTCCAGCTTTGAAATGTAGTTTGAAGTCTGGTATATGCCTCTACTTGGTCAGTTCATTCAGATCTGTCAGTTCTGTGACACTGTAGGATAAACACTGGACTGCTAACTGCAAGGTAGGAAGTTCAAACTCGCCAACCGTTCCTCAGAAACCCTATACAGGGTTGTTATGAGTTGGGACCGACCCACTCAACAACACTATAGCAACAATACCACCAGATAGTTCCTCGCCTGGTTCATCTTCGTTTCTCTCCTGCCAAGGAGCTGCAGTCTTCCTACTTACCATGAAAAAGATAAAAGGAGGTAGGGAGATGAGGAGAGAGAGAATGTGAGAGAGAGAAAGAGAGAGAGAGCTGGAGGCCAGAGAAGGGAAAGAGGGAGAGAGAAGGGGAGAGAGGAAGAATGAAATGATTATTAGTCTTTTGCATTTGTCATCAATTTATCTTGGACTGCACATATCATTTGATAGACTTTTACCCCTTTTGTTCATCTTATTTAGCATTTAATTAAAAATAAAATCTCTAAAAGTATTTTTCTGAAGCAATCACAAGAAACGCTTAACAGTGATTAACATTTGGGGAGAAATGGGGCAGGTTTGCAGAGGAGTTCAGTTTTCATTTGGTCCCTTTCTCAGCATTTCTAAGCATGCATGCGAGTGAGGCTTGTCTAGAAAGTGCAGTTATGGGAAATGTCTTTGTTTTTGTTCCTTATTCCTCTCCCTTGATAAATAATTATCTTAAAAGGAAAAATGATCACTTTCTTTTATTGCTTCTACAATAACAACAAATACTCTCTCTCTCTCTCTTTATCTCTTTCCACAACAGCGTGGTGCTAAGGTGCTGTACAAATTATCCCATTCGTTCTACAACAGCCCAGTGAAGAAGGCATTCTTACACAGCTTCAAGATGAGGAAATGAACTAGAGAACATAGAATTTGCCTCAGGCTACATTCTTTTACTTAAGGAGCTCTGGTAGTGTAGTGGTTACGAATCGGGCTGCGAACCACAAGGTCAGCGGTTTGAAACTACCAGCTGCTCCGCGGGAGAAAGATGAGGCTTTCTACTCCGGTAAAGATTTACACCCTCGGAAACCCTATACAGGGTCGCTTTGGGTTGGAACCGACTAGATGGCACATAACAACAACAACAACATTCTTTTACTTAAGAGTCAGTGCCAGGATTAACTTCCCACTTCTGACTCCACTGATTGCGTCCACCACAAAATGCTGACTCCTTTATAAACAAGGGGTCAAACCTCAGCCGCTCAATTTTAAGCCAAACAATTGTTTTGTTGTTAAGTGCTGTCGACTCATTTCAGACTCACAGTGACCCTGTACAGGGGTTCTGAGGCTTTAAATCATCTCTGGGACAGAAAACCTCGTCTTTCTCCTGTGGAGAGGCTGATGGACTTGAGCTACCGACCAACCTTGTGGTTCTCAGTGCATTGCTTATCATAGACAGGTGAACAATAACACAGCGGAGGTTGTTGTTGTTGTTGTTAAGTGACATCAAGTCTGTACTGACTCATAGTGACCCTATCTATGCACAACAGATGAAACACTGCCCGAGCCTGCACCAACCTCACAATTGTTGCCATATTTGAGCCCATCACTGCTGCCACTGTGCCAATCCATCTCTTGTTAACTGACCTTCCACTTTACAAAACATGATAGATCCTTCTCCAGGGACTGGTCCTCCTGACACTATGTCTTTGAGTTGTGCTCCATCCACAAATGAAGTTCCCAAAGGCTTTGCTCCATTCCCATCATCATGGTCAATGCTACTTTGAGGAGGCAGCTCTTTCCCAGTCATGTATTGAGTGCCTTCCAACCTAAGGGGCTCATCTTTCAGCACTATATGTGATTGGAAGCAAAATATTCTGATGCTCTTCTTCATGTTCTGTCCATCTGTCATACTGTGGTAGCTTGCCTGTTACTGTGATTCTGGAAGCTATGCCACCAGTATTTTAAATACCATCAGAGTCACCCATGGTGGACAGATTTCAGATGAGCTTCTAGAGGAAGCCAGACTAGGAGGAAGGAAAGACAAATTACTTCTGAATATTTGTTGTTGTTGTCAGGTGCCATTGAGTTGGAACCGACTCATAGCGACCCCATGCACAGCAGAA
>NW_006408811.1:1948138-1972372 GCF_000296735.1 Chrysochloris asiatica | reverse complement strand
GTCTGTTATGCTGTCTAAAGAAGGTATTTGAAAGAAACAAATCATTTGTCTTGCAGAAATCTATCATTCATTCTCCAGCATCATTTCTATCACCAAGTCCTTCCTCTTTGCTCCCTACTTTTGCATTCCAATCACCAGTAATGAGCAGTCCCTGTAAATCACATAAATAACAGTGGGACCCTGTCAGATAGCCATGGGAAGGTATGTACTCCTGAAAACAACAAACCTTTTGAAATGATAGGGCGGCATTTGCCCAAGGACAAAGTTCAGAAGGCAGGAAGGATTAGGAAAGGAGAAATGAACATGGGAAACATGGGGTAGAATTGAAATGAGTGATGTTAGATTGTGGTGATTGCAATCTATAACATGAAACTAAATGTGTATGCGTTGTTGAATGGAAAACGAATTTGCTCTGTAAACCTATTTTAAAAATAGAATTAAAAGCAAGAAACCACAGCAATACAAAATATGACGTCTTTCTACTCATTCTAGCCACTTTCTGGTTCTGGGCCATCATCACCAGGGGGAGTAGTAGAGTTAGAATCTCAGTCTTCTGTGCTTTCTCTATCCATTGCCTTGTAGTCGGTTGTGACTCACAGTGGGTTTCTGAGGTTGTAAGTCTTTATGGGATTCTTGGTGTGGTGCTGTAGAATAAGCCCTGGACCACAAGGTGGATTTGAACTCAAGTGTCAGGGGTTCAAACTCACCAGCTGCTCCTTGAAGACTGTGTACAGAGTAGCTATGAGTTGAAACTGACTCGATGACACTTAACAATAACAACAAATCTTTATGGGAACAGAAAACTTCATCTTTCTCCTGCAGAGTGACTGGCTGGTGCAGTTGGACTGCCAACTTTGTGATTAGCAGACTAGTGCTTATCTTACAGCACCACCAGAGAAGACAATGGACATCTGCCCCCTGACACCAAAAGCCTTTACCCAACTGAGTCCATGCTATTCTTCTTTGATCCCTTTCAAACTTTACACTGCCACTTTCTTCATAGCTGCTGCTTTCTTCTTAATTAACTAGTTTGTCCAGATTGGTCAACAGTGAGTGCAGAATAATGACTTTCCTTATCACTCGTTCAGCCTCCTGGGAGACGAAGTGGTTAGAAGCCACATGAAGAATTTCTTGAGTATGTTGTTCTTAGTTGAACTTACCCCTATCTTACCACATAATAAAATACTCTGAGTATTGCATTCTGCTGGTTACTTTGGGCTTTGTTTGTTTGTTCATTGCTAACCACAACTGAACTTTAAGTCTGGGAATAGTTTCCAAGTTTCTGGAAATAGTAAGTGTCTCCTATCTTTCTATTGTTGCTATAGATCATTTTTGAAGGAAAAATTAACCTCAACAATGATTCCTCCCTCTTGCTTTCCCCCCCCCCGTCATCTGTCATATTCAATTAATGACTGTTCTTTCTCCAAAATAGCTCTTACATCTGATTTTCAGAATTATTTTTATTATTTATTTATTTTAGCTTGTAAGCCAGTCATTTTGTGCCTTTATAACTCCCATTTTTGGTGGCCAATGTCTAGATTGGCCTTCTTGATCAATCCAATATACGGAGGGGGCAAGTTTGAGCCTTGATACAAAGAATCCTTCCCTTTCTGTAGGAATTTTGAACAACTACATCCATAAGCAAAGGTCCGGTCCATCAAAGTGTAGTAATTTATGCTTGCTCCCTGTATCATGCTTCTTTAGCTTTATCTGGCTGAGTTCTGATCAACAAGCCATCCAAGCTAGGTCAAATGGGTACCATCTGCAAGTTTAGGAGTTCTCGTACATCATCCCCCCATTTTAGACCAGCTGTGTGAAAAGAATTTTTATAGAAATAAAATTAATTCAGTTTTCTTTAAACTTCTTACCTACAGTATGGAGTCCTGGTGTGGCGCTTTGGGTTAATGTGCTGGACTGCAAAGTTGGTGTGAACAACAAGGTTGGCAGTTCAAGCTTACCAGCTGCTCCTTGGAAACACTATACAGGGTTGCTGTGGGTCAGAACTGACTCAACAGCACTTAACAACAACAACCTACAGTATGTACACAATGCCTAAACATGATTGAGTAATCTTGTGGATTTTCTGTCCAGTAGCCATTATTCTTCCCTCAGTGACTAATATAAGCTACTTACAACCATCCCCTCCCTTTCCCAGAGGCAGGTTTAGAAAGGAGCATGGGACCCAATTCTATTCAAATAAATGTGAGGAGATGTTTACAATGAACTCTTTGGGAAAGGTCTCCTTCCTCTTAAAAAACATAAGAGTCAGTTGCTTTGCTTTGTACTTTGGTTTCCAAGGGCTACCATAAAAATGATTGCAAATCTGGATAGCTTACAACAAAATAAGTGAATTGTCTCACAGTTCTCGGGGCTATAAGTTGAAATCAAGGTGTTGGCAGGCCCATGCTCTCTGGAAGACCCTGGAGGAGCACCTGTTCCACACCTTTCTCTTAGCTTCTGGTGATGACCAGTGATCCTTAGCAATTCTTGACTTTTAGATACATCACTCTGGGCTCTGCCATGATCATCACATGGTGTTTCCCATGTGGCACAATGGGTTAAGCACTGTACTGCTAGCCACAGGGTCAGTGGTTAAACCTACCAGTTGCTCCATGGATGAAAGATGAGGCTTTCTACTCTAGTAAAGATTTGTTGTTGTTGTTGTTGCTAAGTGTCTCTTCTCATCTTCTCACAAAGACTAGTACTAGTCATGCTCGATGAGGACCCACCCTACTCCAGTATGAACACATATTGACCAATTATATCTGTAAAGATGCTATTTCCCAATAAGGTTATAATTTCAGACACTGGTTAGGACTTGCATGTGTCTTTTTGAAAGAACACACATAAGACTAGACTATCTTTGGATGTATAACATCTAGATATAATATGAGAATTTCCACCAGCCATTCCCCAGGAGTCTACCTTTCCTGTGCATTTTCTCTTAAGTGCAATTTCGGCTGTCCAAGGGCTAAAATACAAGCCTTCTCAATAGAGCCACTAGGCTCTCTGTCTATAAACTTTTCACTTTCCACTCCACCTTATCCATACCAACAGATACATTGTTGTTAAGTGCCGTGGAGTCAGTTACAACTCACAGCGACCCTGTAAAGGAGCAGCTGGTGGGTTTGAACCACCGACCCTATGCTTCGAAGTCCATGGCTGATCCTACTGCAAACAGATTAATCACCCTAAAAAAAAAAAAAAAAAACACAAACTTGGATAAAGTTGCACTTCTTTACCTGTAAATTTTTTAGAAAGGAGTTGAGAATTAGAGGCCAGAGTCCAAGATGTTAAAAGTCTGCGCAATTCTGAAACTTTGTTAGCTCCCCATACTTGTTTGTTTTTTAAATTCTGTGTTTGGTCACTCTCATTCATTCAACAATTATTGAGTATCTATCATCACTTGCTGTAATGTTGTTGTTGTTGTTGTTAAGTGTCATCAAGTAAGTTGTGGCTCATAGAGACCCTGTATAGGGTTTCTGAGGAATGGCTGGTGAGCCTGAACCACTGACCTTGCATTTCAGCCAACCTTGCAATCCAGTGCCACACCAGACTCCAGGTGTTATAATATGTTCTGTAAATACAAAAGGTAAACATGTAAGAACCAGTTACTACCTTCACGGAATTCGCAGTCTAGTAGTAGAGGAGTGTGGCTGTGTGGGTTAATGAGTTGGACCCCAAGATCGGTTTGAACCACAAGATCGACGGTTCATACTCACCAGCCGCTCTTTGGAAACCTCATACAGGGTGGTTTTGGATCAAAACCAACTTGATGGCACATCATAACAACAATAGGAATAGGGAAGGCCTGGATGCTGCCCTCCCAGTAGATTCCCTCCCCTTTTTTTTTTGTTACCAGAACTCCAATTTTGTTCAGAGGGCAATGTGCCTGGCCAGAGGGGATGAATTATAATTTGTCTAAGCTAATCATGGCAATCATGTAATTCTTTGGTTTTGGAGGGTGCATGTGACTCATTCTCAATTAAGGAAATTTTAGGGAAAGCCTACTGGAGATTAATGGAAAGAATTTTCCTCTTGATAAAAAGCATGAGCTACCCACCTACTACTTCCTTACTCGTTGGGGTCCTGTCACATAAAAGCATGATGTTTGGAGCTGTGACAGCAGCCTTAGGGCTGAGGTTAAGGCCAACTGAATCACAGAGCTGCTCGTTCAGCACCATAACATTGAACAGCTGATCTGACTGCAGAGCTGCAGACAGCCAAACTTAATTTCCTATAAGGTATTCAAGTGCCTTTGTTGTTGTTGCTAAGTACCATGGAGTCCGTTCTGACTCATAGTGACCCTGTACAGGGTTTCCGAGGCTGTAAATCTTTACGGGAGCATAAAGCCTCATCTTTCTCCCGCAGAGTGGCTGGTAGTTTCAAACTGCTGACCTTGAAGTTAGCAGCCCAATTCGTAACCACACTATGCCACCAGAGCTCCTTTATTGCACTGTTAATTGAGTTTTCTTTCTAGTAGGTGAGAAAATTATGCAAAAAAGCAATTAATAAAGAGCTCAGGTGGAACAATGGGTTAAGCACTGTATTGCTAGCCACAAGGTCAGTGGTTCAAACCCACCAGTTGCTCCATGGATGAAAGATGAGGCTTTCTACTCTAGCAAAGATCTGTTGTTGTTGTTGTTGTTGTTGCTAAGTGTCATTGAGTTGTTCCCAACTCATAGCAACTCTGTATAGGGTTTCCAAGGAGTCACTGGTGGGTTTGAACCACCAACCTTGAGGTTAATTGTTGTTGTTGTTAGGTGCCATCCAGTCAGTACCGACTCATAGAGACCCTATGTACAGCAGAATGAAACACTGCCCGATCCTGGGCCAACCTCACTACTGTTGCCACACTTGAGTCCATCGATGTTGCCACATACATATGCATATCAATGTAGATACAGATATAACAGGTACAAGGGGATTTTAAAACTTACTGGAAAATTCCGTTATGGCTATATGGTATGACATGGAGTCGGTTCCGACTCATAGCGACCCTGTGTAGAGTTTCTGAGGCTGTAAATCTTTATGGGAGCAGAAAACCTCAGCTGTCTGCTGTGGAATGGCTGGTAGTTTCGAACTACTGACCTTGAGGTTAGTAGCCCAATTCGTAACCACTTTGTTATCATAGTTCCTTATGACTATATTTATTATTGTTAAGTGCCATTGAGTGAGTTTTGACCAGTAGTGACCTGTATAGGGTTTCTGAGGCGCAGCTGGTGAGCTTGAACTGCCGACCTTGTGGTTCAAACCAACTTTTCAGTCCAGCACATTAACCCACAACCCCACACCAGGACTCCTATAGCTATATGTTGTTGTTATGTGCCGTCAAGTCGGTTCTGCCCATAACAACCCTTCATAGGGTCTCTGAGGAGCAGCTGGTGAGCTTGAACCACTAACCTTGCAGTTCAAATAGCTTTTCAGTCCAGCACATTAACCCACAGCACCACACCAGGACTCCTATGGCTACATGTTGTTGTTGTTGTGTGCTGTGGAGTTGGTTCCGACTCATAGAGACCCTGTACAGGGTTTCTGAGGAGCTCTGGTAGCGTAGTGGTTACGAATCGGACTGCGAACCTTAAGGTCAGCGGTTCGAAACTACCAGCCGCTCCGCGGGAGAAAGATGAGGCTTTCTACTCCCGTAAAGATTTACACCCTCGGAAACCCTGTACAGGGTCGCTATGGGTCGGACCCGACTCGATGGCACTCAACAACAACAACAACAAATCTTTACAGAAGCAGAAAGCCTCATCTTTCTCCCGCGGAACAGCTGGTAGTTTCGAACTGCTGACCTTGCGGTTCGCAGCCCGATTCATAACCACTACGCTACCAGAGCTCCTTAGATACAGATAAAAAGTAAACCATGAGTGTACTGGTGCCTCCAATTCTAATAAACACCATGAGGTCCAGTTTAGTCTTCTCTCTGTATAACTTGTGACAACCTCCTCTGACAGTGACAAGCCTGGGTCCTATGATCCTCCCTATGTTTATTTGCTTAATTATAGAATATATCAAAAGCAATTTTATAATTGTTGACCCATACCACAAACAATGCCACTAACTAGAGTTTGATATTTGCTCATAGTAAGTGCTTTCTTTCTTTTGAGGGTAGATAGTTAAGGCATTATGTTAAAAAATTATTTGGATTGGTTTCTCAGATCCTTTGTCAAGGTTATGTTGTTAATTTGTGTTTAGGGAATGTATGTAGATTTGTGTGTATTTGTATTCCATTTTAGATTTTCTTTTTCTTATTCTTCTTTTAAATTTTATACTATATGATGGTTTTTAGCATCAGTCCAAAGCCAAAACTATGCAAAAATATCTAGAGAAATGCCACTTCCTCATTTCCACCCATTTCTTCCATGTCATTTGTGCTCCTGCATATTACTATGTTCTTTCACTTTTCTTTCTTTTTTTTTTTTTTTTTTGGTAATATTAAGTGAGCAGTTATATGTGTATTTTTAAATTTTCTCTCTCTCTCTCTTTTTTTTTTTTGTACTGAAAAGGTAGCACAATATAGACATTATTTTGTGCTTTCCTTAGTTCATTAAAAAAAAAAACAAAACAGTTCATAGAGATTATCCTCAGTGATTTTTATGTCTACATAAGACTCCTTTATATAGAGTATGTTGGTGGTGGTGGTCAGTGCCATCAGGTCGGGTCTGACTCATAGCGGCCATGTATAGGGTTTCCAAGGAGCGGCTGTTAAGTTTGAACCGCCAACCTTGTGGTTCAAACCCACCTTTTAGTTTAGTGCTTTATCCCACAGGGCCACACCAGGACTCCTTATATGGAGATACCATAGTTTACTCATTATAACCACTTTTCCACATTTCTAATATTTATAGTTACAAACAGTGTTGTATTGAATAAACTTTTGTGTGTGTATTTTCACATTTAGGAGGTATATTTTCAGAGCAATTATGAATACAGGATTGTTGAGTCAAAGGGTAAGCACATGTAGTTTTGTTAAATAGTGTCAAATTTGCTTCCTCAAAGTTATTTTTATTCCCACCAGCAAAGTACTTAGGGTCCGTGTCTCCTTACAACCTCACCAACAAAATATGCTGTAAAATATTTTCAGTTTTGCCATTCTAGTAGGTACAAGTGATATTTCAAAGTAGTTTAATTTTTCTTTGTCTTTGTATATTTAAGTAGTTTCAAATGTGTATGCTTCTATAAGACCTTTTTCTGTGATTTGTAATGAATTATTTATAGAGTTAGGTATTATTTTTATATATTAGTATTAGACTGTTATTCTCAAGGTTGGCAGCTCAAACCCACTAGCTGCTCCTCAGAAACCCTACACAGGGTCACTATGAGTCAGAACCAACTCGATGGTACACACCACCACCACCAGTCCTTGATTTAAGGTATACCTACATTGCACATGTTTTCTTTGGGGCTGTCTTCATTTGAGTTATGGTGTTTTATGCCATGCAAATTTGTTTTTGCTTGTAGTCAATTTTTTTGAATCTTTCCTTTTATTGCCTCTGGATGTTGAGGTATAGTTTGAAAATCTCTCTTTACATATAAGGTTATAGAAATATAAGGAAAAGAAAGAGAGAGAGAGACACGAAGGAGAGAGTCTTGACTTCAGCAGCATGCAGGTTTATTGAAAGTAAACCTGGAAGGGGGTACTCTCTGTCACCAAAGGAGACCAAGAGCCCTTCTGTTCTCTTACAGACTGAGGTTTTTAAAGGTGGTCTGGTTACAGTTCTGGTGAGTTTACAATGGGCGGGGGTATGGAGATTTGGGCGGGGGTATGGATATTCGCAATGCCATTCCGTTGATCAGGTGCAAGGTCCTTCAAGAAGTATTCACTCATGGCTTTTCTTTACATCTATATAATGTAATTTTCTACATTTACATCTCTAATTCATTTGGACTTTATTCTTGTATATGGCATGAGATGTTATGGTGCCTTGGATTTACTTGATATGACTTTTCTACCCAAAGTCTTCTAAATTTCTACCACGTGATTAAATTGTTGTTTAGTGCCATCAAGTCGATTCTGACCCATTACAACCTTGTATAGAGTTTCCAAGGAGAAGCTGGTGAGCTTGAATCGCCAACCTTGCAGTTCAAATGGGTTTGCAGTCTGGCACATTAACTCACAGCACCACACCAGAACTCTAAATGATTGAGTTGTTGTTGTTACGTGTCGTAGAGTCAGTTCAGACTCATAGCGACCCTGTACAGGGTTTCCGAGGCTATGAATCTTTACGGGAGCAGAATGTCTCGTCTTTCTCCCGCGGAACAGCTGGTAGTTTCTAACTGCTGACCTTGCGGTTTGCAGACTGATTCGTAAGCACTATGCTACCAGAGTGGGACCATGCAAATAAAGCTTATAGAATTCTAAGGCTGGGATTGCTTAGTTTTACCCTCCAGATAGATTGAAAAGAAGTCATTTCAGAAGCAGAGATGGAAGATTCCAGGACCATCAAGAAGAAAGACTATAAGTTACCCAGTGAGATCCCTACTTAAAGAAACAGTGACGGCAGAGGCAATAGGAGAGACAGAGCAGCTTCGGTCTTTAATCCTATGGACTGAGAAAAGCTGAGTGCCTACAGGCAGGAGACTGGCTTGAAGAATGTGCCCCTTGGTCATTCACAGACTGGCTAAAAGAACTTTGTAACACGTGCTTGAGCAAAGCAGAAGCCAAGGGACCAAGGAGCTGAGAGGACGAAGAGAAGAGGGAGGCATGCCTGCAATATGGCAGACAAGAGGCATTCCTGACTGGAGAACGGATGCATCCTGAGCTGTTTTAATCCTGAATTGTACTCTGTTCACTTCCCTAATACATTCAATAATGGTGAGTATTGTTATGCATTCTCTGTGGTCATTGCAATGGATGCTCGAACACAAATGGGAAAAGAGAGGGCTGTGGGAGGGATGGTTGGTGTCAGAATAGGATAAAGAAGTCTTAGGGTAGAAGTATGTCTGACCGCCTTTCATAGGAATTGGCCTGGGCCTGATTTTGAGTTTGGTTCTCTTTTCCCCTTGTGAAGCCAGGGGAAGTCAGACATTATACTCAGATAGTTTAAAGCAGATAGGAACCAAATTTTATCTTTTTCCAAATGGCTGTCCAGTTTGTCCAAGATTTTATAGTAAAATAATCATCTATGATCCAGTGATTTTTAAATACTTTCTTTTTCTTATTCTAAATTTCCATATGTACTTGGTGTAGTTTTAGAGTTTCTCTCTGTTTATTCACATACAGTTTCAACTGTTTTTTTCAATTGAAGCATATGATGTTTTAATATCCTTAATTCTCCATCATAGCTTTCCTTAGGCCATGATTTCCAAATTTTATTATCAACTTGTACAGCGCTTTTGTGAAAACAAGTTTTTTGATGTTGTATTGTAAAAGTATAAATCAGCTAGGGGAAAATGAATGTTTTTATGGTACCATATAGTTTTCTCGAGGAACACGAAGAGTTGGTTTCCATTTGTTCAAATGTACTTGTGTTTCCTGCAAAAGTAAGAAGACTTCTTTATTTCTTGTTAATTGTATTCCTAAGTGGTAGCTTAGTGGTTACGAATCGGGCTGCGAACCTTAAAGTCAGCGGTTCGAAACTACCAGCCGCTCCGCGGGAGAAAGATGAGGCTTTCTACTCCCGTAACGATTTACACCCTTGGAAACCCTGTACAGGGTCGCTATGGGTCGGAACCGACTCGACGGCACTTAACAACAACAACAACAAGTATTTCATATTCTTCATTTCTACTGTAAATAGAATTTTCTCTCCCATATACTTTCTAATGGAATATTGTTTGTGCACATGAAGTCTGTTGCTTTCTGAATGCTAGTTTTACTATTGAGTGTCTAGAGTGTGATGGATATACTATATACGTCATCTGCAAATAGATTTGGCTTTGCTTCTTCTTTTCTACTTGTTATGCCTCTAATTTAGTTCTGAGAACAAATTACATAGCACATTGCATACTGGACTGCTAACTGCAAGGTTAGTGGTTCAAACCCACCAGCGACACCTCAGAAACACCATGCAGAATTGTTATGAATCAGAACTGACTCGATGGCACTTAACAACAATAATACATCTAGTACAATATTAAATCATAGTGGATTTAAGTCATCTTTGCATTGTTTGTGGATTTCAGGAAGTTCACAGAAAAACTGAGTAAAAAGAGAATGGAATTTCCCACAAACTTTTTGAAGCCCTTCACATACATTTTTTAGGAGAAAGATGAGGCTTTCCCCTTCTGCAAAGCTGCACAGGGTCATAAACCCTATACAGGGTCACTATGAGTTGGAACTGACTCGATGGCATTTGACAACAACAACAATAACCTAAGTAAATATATAAAGCAAAATCCCACTGCCAGCAAGTCAATTTCAACTCATAGCAAACCTATAGGACACAGGACAGGACAGAGGAGAACTGATTCCTAAAGTTTCCAAGACTGTCTCATCTTTCTCCAGCAGAGTGGCTGGAGAATTTGATTTCATCGACATTGTGGTTACCAGCCCAATGCCACCAGGACTCTTACATTGTTATTATGTGCTGTAGAGTCGTAGTGAGCCTGTATAGGATTTCTGAGGAGAGGCCAATGGGTTTGAACTGCTGACTTAGTGGTCAACAATCCAGTGCTTATCCTACAGTGTCACACCAGGACTCTCTCTCTCTCTCCCTCTCTTTCTCTCTCTCTGTATGTTGCTGTTGTTAGTGCCATTGAGTTGGTTCTGACTCATAGCAACCCTGGTGGGTTTCCAAGGATAGACTCGTGGGTTTGAATTGCCAACCTTGTGGTTCAAACTGACCTTGTGGTTGAGTGCTTATGTTACAGTGCCACACCAGACCTCCATAAATAGATGTACATGTGGTGGTGGTGGTGATGTGCCGTGGAGTCGGTTCCAACTCATAGCCACCCTGCATAGGGTTTCCAAGGCTGTAAATCTTTACGGGAACAGAAAGTCTCACCTTTCTCCCATGGAGCCACTGGTAATTTCGAACTGCTGACCGTGAGGTTAGCAGCCCAATTTGTAACCACTATGCTACCAGAGCTCCTTGATGTACATATAGGCAAGTAAAAAAATTATTGCCACAAATAATTAAAACTTTTATTAAAGTATAAAAACATGAAGTTATTGTTTCTCAATATGTCCTCTCTTTAGGTGACGTTTTCATCTCATTATGGTGTTGGAGAAGAATATTGAAAGTACTATGTTGCTGTTGTTGTTAAGTACCGTTGAGTTGGTTCTGACCCATAGCGACTCTATATAGCGTTTCTGAGGCGCAGCTGGTGAACTTGAACTGCCGACCTTGCAGTTCAAAGAGCTTTGCAGTCTGGCGCATTAACCCACAGTACCACACCAGGACTCTGAAAGTACTATTTGTTGTTATGTGGAGTACCCTAAATTCGGATTTCTAGAGTCCTGATGTGGCTCTGTGGGTTAGTAATGTGTTAGACTGCGTAGTTGGTTTGAACCGCAAGGTCGGTGGTTTAAGCTCACCAGCTGCTCCATGGCAACCCAATATAAGGTTGCTATGGGTCGGAACAGACTCGATGACACTTAATAATAGCAACAAACTATGATAGAATATATTTGTTTGTTAAAGTTTCCTGCTTGTGGTATTTCGGTTATAGCAACAGTAGATAAGGAAGACAGGGGTCTTTGTTAGAGTTCAGTCCAAACTTGTGTTAGGTTGAAACACGGTACCTGTGATTGTACTAATCGAGGGGTGTGTCATAGGCAAACATGAAAGACTCACACAGCAGTGATTTCAAATGAACAGTGGCATTAGGTATGAGGTGACAGTTCTGTCTGGGACAGCTAGTGGGTTAGAATTCCATGTCCTGAGCATGGAGGAGGATAGCATATCCAGCAATTAGTTAAATTTCCAATGCTGGCTACTGATTGAACTAGTCTAAAAAGAACATTTTCTTTTCAACTCTACTGGGAATCATGGAAACTAGAAAAAGAGAACTTGAGCTTCATAATGAAGAAAAAGTAGCCAAAAACTACGTACCAAAACCAAAAATACTATGACAGTGAGTCTAAAATTATTCACACGCTGTAGAATTTATTTAAATCAGCTTTTACAAAAGACAAATACATCATGTTTCTACATACCCTCCTTGCTTTTTAATACTTTGTCAATCTGTCAACAAACTTTCATATTCCCTTAATAAAAATTATTTTAGGCTGAGCTGCGAGCCACAAATGCACTGCTATCTTCACTTCTTCATCTGTCCCTGAAGGGCTGCTTTCAGGGGACCAAACACAAAAGTACAATGGAGCAATAGCAGGACTTTACACAGAATACTTTCACAAGTGTTTGCAGAGTGTCAACAGTGTGGGTAGAAGTGTGCAGACATGTATTGTATGAAAGATCATAATGCCCTTGTGTAGCAGTCCTCTGTATTTAATCTAAAGTTTAGGCTTCAGTTCTTCAATGAGCAACTCACTGTAACAAGCACTGTTGATTGTTGAACCTTTTTCCTGATAATGTCCCAATACTGGCCCTTGAGAATCCCATAAAACTGTAAGCATCAAGTTTCCAGCTGATGGTTGACTTTTTCTTGGTCAGCTATTGAAGATGTTTCCATTCCATCCTCTGCCGTTTACTTTCAGGCTTGCAGTGATCAATCCATGTCACGTCACCAGTAACAATTTTTTTTTTTTTTTTAAAGAAAACGTTTACCTTCTTTTGAGTATTGGTCCAAATTTTGTTTGTAGATATCCAAACACTTCTATGTAATGTCTTCCTGAGTTATTTTGGTACCCATCTTGCTCAAACTTTGCAAAACCCAAGTCTGTCATGGATTATTTCATCAGCAGAGCCATGGCTGATTTGCAAATGATTTGCCACATAATTTGGTCTCACTCATCTATTTGACAGAATCATTTCATGTGAAATATTGCTATCAGCCATGGATGTGGATGGGCATTTTAATATAACTGGAGTGCAGATAATTTTTGACTCACCCTCTTTTAACAAAGCAAACATAATAAAAATGACAGCTATCATAAAACAAACTGTTGATTCCATTTTTTCATACCCCATAAGAGGAAAAGATGGGAGTGCACTGGCTCTGTTGGATAAACACTGGATTGGAAATCACAAGGTTAGTGGTGCTAAGATTCACAGGCTCAGAAATCCCATATAGGATTATTATAAACTAGATGGCACTTAACAGCAAAAACAACAATAGACTGCCATAAGAATAAAGAAATCTGTCTTACAAGTAGAACAGCCAGAATGGTTCTAAGAAATGAGACTGGGAAGACTTCATCTCTCTTACTTTGGACATGTTGTCAGGAGGAATCAGTCCCTAGAGAAGAACACCATGCTTGATAAAGTGGAGGGTCAGCAAAAAAGATAAACAGCCCTAAGGAGATGAACTGACCTAGTGGTAACAATAATGAGTTTAAATATAACAACAATTGTGAGGATGGAGTGGGACTGGCCAATGCTTTGTTCTATTGTGCATAAGGTGGCTATGAATCGGAATAGACCTGAAGGCACCTAACAATCATAACCTTTCCCCCAAAGAATTCTGTGCTCTTCAATTTATGCCATGTCAAAATGGCAGTTTTCTTATCCTCAAGAGATCAAAATTGTGTTTTAAATGGTCCTTTTAAATGGTCTGAGTTTTGAGAACACAAAAAGTCTGACAGGGATGATTAGAGTTGTAGGCTGGATGAAGTAAAGTTTTCCAATGGAATTCTCATAGAACAGTCCTTGCTACCTTCAACAAATGAGCAGGCACGTTGTCATGGTGGGGGGAAAATTCCTTGATGCAAGGCCTTTTTCTCAACAATACAACTTTCAATTTTCTTTCTTTCTTTCTTTTTTTTTAAATAAATGTTTAATTGTGTGATAGTCTACATAGGAGAACATTAGCTTTACATTCATTCTATCATCTATCATTTCATTGGCATAGTTACCATCCCGTCCATGCATCCTCACCCAACCAAAGGGTGTACCCTGTAAGCCTGCACCTCCCACCACAGTCCTCAGCCTTTTCCATCTCCTGATCCCAAGTCCCCAGCCACATCTTGAAGTCATCTTCTCTGCCTCCATCTCAGGCCTCACCGCTTCTCTGGGTAGGATCCCACTCTCCGCTTTTCTCCATTGATGGTCCTAGGGTCCTCCACTCCTAGACTAAAAAGTTAATCACTCCCCTCCTTGCTACAAAATGTCCACCTTTAGATTTCCAACCCTCACAATCAGCCCTGATAACAATTATGCACTATTGAATCACAGGAGACCCATCTGTATTTCGTTTCATCAGCCCTTCCTGGACAGGCTGGATACTATTCACTAGAGATTCTACCTTCCTCCACACCCTTTGGATCTATGTTACCTCTTGAAAGCTTGTAAGCCAGTCACTTCTTACATATGTATCCCTCCCCCCATTTTGGGCAGCCAATGTCCAAGTTGCCCATCCCTGTCTACCCTTTGTGTGGAGGGGGTGGGAATAGTTCTAGCAGCAGGGATTTGTTTCCTCTTTTGAGCTTCTGCATTTATAGGTGTAGGTCATGTTTATCAAATTGTATCAGATGACACTCTTTTCCTCTTCTGTCTTCTTCGGGTTGAGCTCTGTTTATCCAGTCATTGAAGCCAGGTCAAGTGGGTATCATCTGCAAGTGTGGGTGTTCTTGCATCTGTCCATCCTCTTTTTATCGGCTGGCCGCCCTGCTCTCCATTCTAGTCCTCCGTGGCTGTGTCATTGATTCTGAGCCCATGAGTCCCCAGGTCTTGCCTCGCTGCTGGCCGACCAGTTCTCCACCTGGGTTCACAGTAGTTTGCTGAACGATGTAGGGCTTAGCTTGCCACTTCATTGATGTTCTTCGGTCACTTCCCCTTCTGGGTGACATGTGTGGTTGTCAATCAAAGCGTATATTTCCCTTGCGTCTTAGCCTTGGAAGAGAATTTACATTGAGAGGACCCAACCACTTGCCTTGGTGTCTCCTGGGCAAGCAACCTGTATGTTCTTGTGGTAACAATCGGACTATCCTTATCGTTTTGTATTTTTCCTATAGGTCCTTCTTTCAAGAAGTATCTTCTGGTTTTCCAGCTGCTCCTGGCTGGTCTGCTTGTCCTTTCAAGTGGAAAATTTCCTGTCTCTGAAGGTCTGGATGTGGTTCGGGCTTCCACCTATACTCCCATGTAATGCAGAGGGTCCTCAGGAAACCTCCTTCACTGAACACATTGTAGCCCCATTTTAGGTATTCCAATCAGTTATAGGCAGAAGACGGGCTTACAAGCTTTCCATGTTGATATGTCTGGTTATTCCTTTCTCTCCCTCTCCAGTGTCTGTTTTATAATATATTGCAAGGAAAACCATAATTCAAAAGACAGCCAAGCGTCTTAACATTATTCCCCCCTTTTCCCCATTCCATTCATGTCTCAGTCTCTGTATTCCAGAGACATGTTGTTCCAAAGCTGCGCCTACATCATTTTTTACCTCTGTCCCATTTAGCCCATTCATACCTGTCTAATTGTTCTCCAATCTGCTTTGTTCTTCGATTCCCCTCTCCCTACTTGTATATTGCCTCCCAAATTATCTTGTGTCTATTCCCTGCCCTGTGCTCCACCTTCCCCTCCCACCCCTATCCCTCCCCCTACATCCTAGCAACCAACTAAGAATCCACTTTAGTGGATTAGTATGGGTTCTTTTTCTTAGTCTTTTACATTAGTGGTCCTATGCAGTATTTTTCCTTTTGTGACTGACTAATTTCACTCAACATAATGCCCTTAAGGTTCATCCATGTTAGGTAGCGGCATGTAGCTTTCTTGTTGTTTTTCAGGGTAGCATAGTACTCCATTGTGTGTATGTACCACAGCTTGTTTATCCATTCTTCAGTTGATGGGCACTTTGGCTGCCTCCATCTTTTTGCTATTGTAAACAGTGCAGCTATGAACATTGGTGTGCATATATCTTCCTGTGTCAATTTTCTTAAAACTTTTTGCTAATAAGCTCCAGTTATCATCCTGTGTCCTTTAGAAAATCTATCCAGACTGCCCCTTTGGAGTCCCCAAAATGGTCACTATAACCTTCTGAGCTGATCTTTCAACTTTAAATTTAACAGCATCAGCAAATCCCTTCGGAAGCCACTGTTCTAATTGGACGTTTCACTTTGGATCATATTGTTAAACTCAAGACCAGGTCATGATTTATTCCATAAAATCATCTTCATTAGCTTGGACCTTGCTTTAAAAACTGATGGAAACCTGAGCTCTTTGGGCAACACCATTTTTTTTTAGTATTATTTTCTTTGAAGGTACCCTAAAGGTACTGAGAGAACTTGTCTGTGACAATCCACTGATCACAGAGACATGATTAAGCATGAATTGGAACCCTAATAGCAGCACATTTTGACTTACCCTCATGTGTGTGTATTCATGTTAAAGTTACCATCATTTCTGATTTTCAAATCTGACAGCTTTTCATCAGGAATGGGTGTTAAATTCTGAGAGAATTTCAAGCTATGGACAACATTGCAAAGTATGAGTATTCTGGAACACCTAACTGTGCACATAAGGAATCTGTACCTGGACCAAGGGGCAGTTGTTCAAACAGAACATGGGGACACAGGATGGTTTAAAATTAAGAAAGGTGTCAAGGTTGTATTCTTTCACCATACTTATTCAACCTGTATGCTGAGCAAATAATCTGAGAAGCTGGGTTCTATGAAGAAAAACGTGGCATCAGGATTGGAGGTAGACTCATTAACAACCTGCAATATGCAGATGATACAACCTTGCTTGCTGAAAGTGAAGAGGACTTAAAACATTTACTGATGAAGATCAAAGAGCGCAGCCTTCAGTATGGATTACATCTCAATGTCAAGAAAACAAAAATCCTTACTACTGGGCCAATACACAGCATCCATATAAATGCAGAAAAGTTAAAAGTTGTCAAAGACTTCATTTTGCTCACATTAACCATTAACACTCATGGAAGCAGCAGTCAAGAAATCAAATGACGTATTGCATTAGGCAAATCTGCTGCACAAGATTCTTTAAAGTGTTCAAGAGAAAACATGTCAGTTTGAGGACTAAGGTGTGCCTGATCCAAGCCATGGTATTCTCAACAACTTCATATTCACTTGAATGTTGAACAGTGAATAAGGAGGACTGTAAAAGAATAGATGCATTTGAGTTATGGTGTTGGAGGAGAATATTTAGAAGTATCATGGACTGCTAAAATAACAAACCAATCTGTGTTGGAAGAAGTACCTCCATAATGCTCCTTGGAAGCTAGGATGGCCAGACTTCATTTCTTATACTTTGAACATATTATCAGGAGGGACCAGTCCCTGAAGAAGGATATCATTTTTAGTAAAGTGGAGGGTCAGAGGAAAAGAGGAAGTCCTCCAACTAGATTGATTGACACAATGGTAGCAGCAGTGGGCTCAAGTGTAGCAACGATGGTGAGTTTGGTGCGGGACCAGCAGTGTTTCGTTCTGTTATGCAAACAGTTGTTATGTGTCGGTACCAACTCGATGATACCTAACAACAACAGCAACAACACCCTGAAAATTCTACCACTCATTTGACAGTCTAGGAAGAATGAGAGGCAAACTACTTCTGAATGTTTGTTGTTGTTGTTAATACTGTTGAGTCAGTTCCAACTCATAGCAACCCTGTTAAAAGATTTTTGATGAAAAGCTGGTGTGTTTGAACTGCCGACCTTGTGGTTCACTATCAGTGCTGATCATAAAGTGCCTCCCAGAAGTTCTGAATATTCAGCCACAGAAAACCATATATCAGCAGAACATTGCCAGATATAGTGCCAGAAGCTGAAAACATTATGAATACCACCAGAGTATTTGCACATATAAATTCTGGAAGATGAACTCTTGGATTATAAGGCACTCAAAATGCAAGTAAAATTTTGCTAAAAATAATCCATAAACAGCTGCAACTATTCACTTACTGGGAACTGCCAGAGGTTCAAGCCAGGTTCAGATGAGGACATGGAACAAGAGATACCATTGCTGATATTAGTGGATCTTGGCCAAAAGCAGAGAATACCAGAAAGATGTTTATCTATGCTTTATTGACTACTCAAAGGTTTTTGACTGTGTAAATTGTGACAGGCTCTGGACAACATTGTAGTGAATTATTATTCTAGACTGAATTGTGCTCATGAGGAACCTGCATATAGACCAAGAAGCCGTCATTTGAACAGAACACGAGAACAATGAATGATTTAAAAATCAGGAAAGGTGTGCACCAAGAATGCATTCTTTTTTTTTAAGTTTTATTAGGAATTCAGTGAGTTAATAGGGCAGATTCAATAAATCATACATCAAGTTCAGGAATGTATTCTTACAGCATATTTATTCAATCTTTACTAATAAATATGATAAATTAGATTATATGAAGACAGGCATAGTAATCAGGTTTGGAGGAAGACTCGTTAACAACTTGTGATATACAGATGATACAACCTTGCTTGTTGAAAATGAAGAGGCCTTAAAGTACTTCTGACGAAGGTGAAAGACCACAGCTTTCTATATGGGTTGCTATGTGTTGGTACCAACTTGACACATAACAACAACAACAGCACCCGGAAACCTTTATGTGAGGAAAACAAAAATCCTCACCACTGAACTGATAAATCTTCTTTTTTTAAGTGCCATTGATTCAGTTCCTACTCACAGCGACTGGTGTGGTGCTGTGGGCTAATGCATCAGACTGCAAAGTCCTTTGAACTGCAAGGACGGTGGTTCAAGCTCATCAACTACTCCTTGGAAATCCTATACAGGGTCGCTATGGGTCAGAATCAACTCAATGGCACTTAACAACAACAAAATGAGTTTGAATCACCAACCTTGCGATTAGCAATCCAGTGCTTATCCTACAGCGCCACACCGGGACTCATGGAGCAATAAATAGCATCATAAAATTGGAGAAAATAGACTTCTGGTGTGGCATTGTAGGATCAGTACTGGACTGTTAACCACAAAGTGGACAATTCAATCCCACCAGCTGCTCCTCAGAAACCCTATACAGGGTTGTTATAAGTCAGAATGGACTCAATGGTACCTGACAGCAACAAAAGAATGGAGGATAGATTGAGGTTGTAAAAGACTTCCTTTTGCTTGGATCCACAATCAATACTCAAGGAAGCAGCATTCAAGAAATCAAATGATGTATTACATCAGGCATATCTGTTGCATAAGTCTGCTTTATAGTGTTCAAGAGTCTATTTGAGGACTAAGGTGTGTCTGACTCAAGTCATGATGTTTTCAACTGCCTCATATGAATGTGAAACTTGGACAATGAAAAAGGAAAACTGTAGAAGAATTGATGCATTTGAATGATGGTGTTGGAGAAGACTATTAAAAATATGGACTGCCAGAAGAATGAATAAATCTGTGTTGGAAGAAGTACAGCCATAATGATCCAGACTTTTGTCTCTCATACTTCAGACATATTATTAGGAGGGACTAGTCTCTGGAAAAAGACATTATGCTTGGTAAAGTGGAGGGTCAGCAAAAAAGAGGAAGACCCCCATTGAGATGGATTGACATACTGACAGCAGCAATGGGCTCAAGCATGACACTAACTGTGAGGATGGCTCAGGACTAGGCAGTGTTTCATTCTGTTGTTTATAAAGTTGCTATGATTTGGAAGTGATTCAACAGCACTTAACAACAACTCTGAAAACATGGTTGCCGTTGTCTTCTTCATCTATTCATAGAAGAACCTCAATACTAATGACAAATCGATAGTAAAAAAGTAACGAGAAGCTGGGAGCTGTTGAAACTCTGAGATCTGTTGTTGGGAAGAAAGGAGAGTTCAGTCTGGGCCTGAGAAAAGAGGCTGAAGCTAAAGACTTTGGTTGGATTCCCAGGCTCGCAGCCCTATGCTGAAGTTTCCAGCTATCCACCCACCCTTACCCACTTCAATCTAATTTCCGGCAACCTAGAACTCTCTGTAGACCTTGAATGTGCTGTTGCCTCCCTCCATGGCTTTGTGTATGTTCTTTTCTCTGTCTAGAATGCCTTGTCCTGTGTTGGGTGATTCTCATTTATTCTTTAAAACCAGTACAACACCACCTTTTCTGTCAAGTCTTCTTGACTGTACGGACCTCTATTCTCCCATTAGTGGTAATCTCTGTGTTGAAATTGATACTTATGATAATCATGAACATTTTTTAAGTGGGTCCAGAATTGTGATAAGATTTTTACATGGATCTGTCCATGTAGGCTACAAAAAATCCTATGGTATAGATACATTGTTAACCTCATTTTATAGGTAAGGGGCATAGAAGTAGTTTGTCTAGGGTCAAAAAGCAAGCAGGTGGTAGGGATGGACTCTAAGCCCAGATTTGTCTGATATCAAAGCTATCCATGTTAACCCATTGCTGTTGTTAGGTTCCACTGAGTTGATACTGACTCATAGTGTGACCCTATGCACAATAGAATGAAGTGCTGCTTGGCCCTCGGTCAACCTCACCATCATTGCTACTCTTGAGCCCATTGCTGCTGACACTGCCAATCCAGCTCATTTGGGGCATGATGTCTTTCTCCTTATGTAGAATTTTTTGCAGATTATGTCTATTCTTTGTTTACATAATGTTTCTCCACTACAATGTAAGGACTTTGAAGACTAGGACAAATTACTTTTCTTGAAATTTCCTAAGCACACATATAAAGTACTCCAATGGTCATTAAATAAATGACTCAATACCTCAATTTTTCCATTGTCTATAAAATGAAATCTATCATTCAAGGCTTCTTACTGATCTACCTTACACACTCTCCTAAATGGACTCTCTTATATAAAGACCTCACCACTTATGTTGTTGTTGCTGTGAAGTGCCATCGAGTCAGTTCTAGCCCATGGTGACCCTGTATAGGATTTCCAAGGAGTGGCTGTTGAGCTTGAACCACTGACCTTTTGGTTCAAATTGACTTTGCAGTCCAGCACATTAACCCACAGTGCCAAACCAGGATTCCACCACCTATAGAACACACCAAGAAACAATGTGGTGGTACATGCTAGAGAGAAGACGTAGGAGAGAATCAGAGGATGTTGTGCTTAACTGACTCAATGGCACTTTAATAATAGCAACAACGAAGCTTCCAGCAAGCATCATAGCAACACACAAGGCACCAGAATGCAACACACTGACAGACTAGTGGTGGAGTTCTGCATTACCGCCACATTATTAATTATAGAGAACCTGGATTTCAAGCCAGAGTCCCATCTTTCTATGTCTTCAGCACCCAAAGGGCAATACCAAATGTCAATTTCACATAAGAATAAACATTTCCATCCTCAAATTTTTCTCTGTCAACTCTCCCCACCCAGTTGCCTTTGAGTCCATCCCAACTCATGGCGACTCCATGTGTGTCAGAATCGAACGGCACACCATAAGATTTTCTATAGCCATAACATCTCAGCAGCAGACCAGCAAGGTTTGTATTGGAGGTGTGATTCTCTAGGTGTGAAATACCAGTATTTCGGTTCTTAGCTAAGTGTTTAACTGTTAGCCTAACCTAAGGAAACCCTTTTTTAACTTAACCCACCATTTTTTAATCAATTGTCCATACATTCAATTAAATGTGACTTATATAAAGTTTCCTCTTTGGAAACTGGGGACTGACTTGTTCTTCAATTCTCTCCGTCTTGGCATGGATGATTTGACTCTAAGTCCCTGCAGACTCTGCAGATTCCTGTAGTAAAGAACTCCCTTAGTGCTGCAGGTTCCTCTCTCTGCTCAGCAGTCACCATGTGAAGGTAAGCATAGCATCTTGATTCAACCAAGATCAGTGTTAAAGTGAAATGTGATTATTGACTAGGACCAGAGGAGGACAGAGACTAGAAACATGTATCTGCTGATTCAGCAAAGAGAACATAGAATATTCCTGCTGAACTCTTACAATGTCCTGAGAGGCTTGCTTGCATTCATTACAGTTCAAAGTGCTATGTCACTCAGTCAAGCCATCTGTCTCATGCTGTACCCTGTACTAAAGCAAAGCAGCAAAAACACAAATGGTTTTCTGTGTGGTCTCACATCTGATCAAAGTTTCCAGCTAGATGGATGTCATAATTAGATTGTGTCCCCCAAAATGTGGGTCATCTTGGCTAGGCCATGTTTCCCAGTCTAATATGGTTGTCTTTCATCTAGTGATTTCATGTAATTATCCTCCATTTTGTATTGCAAATCATAACTTCTATATGTTAATGAGGCAGAATCAATGTGGGGTTTGTCTTCAGTCACAATCTTATAAGAGGGGGTGGCACAAGTCTCACTTTTCCTCAAATCACATGCCTCCTTGAGTCACACCTCTTATCTTACAAGAAATAAAAGGAGAAAAAAAATGAGCAGATAAGAAAGGGACCTCATTACCATTAAGAAAGCAGGGACCCTGGGTCCAAGGACTCACTTCTGAGTCTGAGAAGTGAGTCCTTGGACCCAGGGTCCCTGCTCAGAAAACCTCCTAGATTCCAGATAAGACTGATATCAAGGTACATGGAGATTCCTAAAGAATGCCAGGCCCACAGGAATTGAGAGGGGTAACGATTGTGAGCTGATAGGAAAGCAAAGCATTCTTCTAGAGCTGGTGCCCTGAATTTGGAATTCTAGACTCTTAAACTATGATAGGATACTTTTGTGCTTGTTAATGCACTGCAGTGAATTAAATTTAATGTACGAAGTATGAATCTAGGAAAATTGAAAATCATCAAAAATAAAATAGGATGCTAAAAATCGATATCCTAGGCATTAGTGAGCTAAAATGGACTAATATTGGCCATTTTGAGATGGACAGTTATACATACCATAAGTTCTGGACTTTGAACCACAAGGTAGGTGGTTCGAGCCCACCATCCCCTTCATGGAAGAAAGTTGATACTTTCTGCTTTGGCGAAGATTTAAAGACTTGGAAAGCCTATACTGTGTCATCATTATTTGGAACAGACTCAATAACAATTAAAACAACAACAAAACAGTTTACTAGCTTGTGAATGATAAATTGAAGAGCAATAGCACCAGATTGATTGTCAAAAACATTTCAAGATGTATTTTTCATATTCAATGCTGACTGTAATAGGATAATATCCACACAATTAATCTACAAGGAAGACCAGTTAATACAACCATTACAAATTTATGAACCAATCCCTAAAGCCAATGATAATGAAATTGAACAATTCTATCAACTTTTTCAGTCAGAAATTGATGCACTCAAGATCCATTGATAATTACTGGTGATTGGAATGTGAACAAGAGGAAGGACCAGTGATTGGAAAATATAACCTTGATGATAGAAAGAATGCTGGAGATCACATGATAGAATTTGGTAAGGACAATGACTTATTTACTGAAAATACCTTTTTAAAACAACATAAAAGGCAGCTTATACACATGGACCTCATCAGATAGAATATGGATCAAACTATCTACTTAGTGAGAAGAGATAATAGAAAGCTAAATATTACCAGTCAAAAACAAGACCAATGGCAGGCTGTGGAACAGACAATCAATTGCTTATATGCAAGTTTAGGCTGAAGCTGATGAAAATTAAAACAAGTCCATGTAAGCCAAAATATGACCTTGGGTATATCCCACATGAATTTACAGGCTGTCTGGAAAAATATTTGATGCATCAGACACTAATGACCAAAAACTAGAAGAGTTGTGGAATGATGTCAACAGAACCATACATAAAGAAGGCAAAAGGTCATTGAAAGCACAAGAAAGGGAAGAACAAACAAGATGGTGGAGAGGGTAGAAGTGTAACGAGGAACTCTGTTAGCAAAAACACAGAACACTGGACCAAGCAGGCTCAGCATGGTGCCAGAACTCTGAACGACATATAAGGGAATATTTAGAAAGTTGGAAGGCTTATAGCTAGGGGAATTTGTAGCAGAAGCAAGAAATCCATTGCTTTCTAATTCAGGATGCTCAGTTGCTCCCGGAGCTGCCATCTTGGGTGAGACCAAGAGAAGGAAGGATCGGAACAGCCATGGATGCCTGACGGAAGAGTGGAGATAAAGTTGTAGATGTTCTTTTTTTATATCTGTTTCTTTTTCTTTTTTTTTTTCCCCTTTAGTTTTGTTTTGTTTTTTTTTAATTTAAGGTTTTTATTGTGGAATGAGTGAAAGTTTACAGGGCATATCATCAGTTTCACATTCAACAATTCATATCACTTGTTTCATTACATTGATTATAATCCCCTCCATATACCATCAGTTAAAAGTATTTCTCTTTATCCACTTTAGCTTTTTTTTT
>NW_006408811.1:1923616-1943668 GCF_000296735.1 Chrysochloris asiatica | reverse complement strand
ACAATGTGAAAGAAGGTAAACACAGAGGAACAGAGATCCAGGTGGTGGGAAGGTTGGGTAGATTACAGGATAAAATAGACTGTCTTAAATGGAGGGAAGAGTTAAGGGAATATAAGGTAACCACAATAGTGGGGTTGGGGTGGGGGTTTAGTTCGGGTGTTGGGGAGGGCAATACAAGAAGGGGTGGAGGCAGAAGAACAAGATAAATAGAGGAACACTGAAACAGGTTTACATGACCTAAGTGGTACAGAGGTAAATAGTGATGCATGCTCAAACTTGGAACAACAGGGCTCTGTGATACAGGGATTGAGGCATAGTTTGAAGAGGGGAAATAATACTAAAATGCTTGACTGTCTTATGAATATTGGTTTCCCTTGCCTACTATTGTAAAATAAACATGAGTGGGATAGAAAGGAATGTTGGGAAACATGATTACAGAAAAGTTGTAAGTGGGTCTTCAGCCTATAACTGGTATGAATACTTAAATGAGGTTCTAGAACTTGCCCAGTGTAATAGGCCTCTTGCAAAGCCTTTGCAGAATATAAGACCTTAGGTAGAATCCTGAGTCTCATCCAGAACCTTATGAGGTGGGACATTCCCACTAGACAGGACAAGCAGACCAGCCTGGAACAAGTAGAACAACAGAAGATATATCTTCAAAGAAAGATCATCAGGAAAAACCCAAAAACAAAAATGTCAGCATGACTGGCTACTACAAGAATAAGCAAGCTGTTCTCCAGGAAGCCATCAAGGCAAGCAATCAAGTTCCTTCAGGACAAACTCCCTATTAAGACAGAAACTGAGTTTGCTGGTGATCACACTGGTCTGTCTACTGGTGAGTGGAAGAGGCGGAAAGACAACAATGAAGAAATGGGCTGAGTCCAACCACAGTCCATTGACTCTCGTTGACCAGATTTGAGAGAAAAGAGGAAGGGCTGGTCGGTTCAAAGTGTGGTGAGACCTGGGGACATCTGAACCCATGGACAAGGACATAGCCACAGAGGGCTAGAGCTGAGAGTGAAGCATCTAGCTGATATGAAGTGAGGGGAGATGCCCAAGAACACCCAAACCTGCAGATAGTACCCATTTGACCTAGCCTCAATGGCTTGATAGTCAGAACACAACTAGAGGAAGATTACCAGAAAAAAAAAATTTTTTTTTGATTAAGGAAACAAGGGTAAATTGCTAGTTTGATTAACATGTCCTATCTATATTTGTGGAGGTTGTTGTTGTTAGGTGCCATTGAGTCAGTACTGACTCATAGCGACCTTATGCACAGCAGAATGAAACACTGCCCAAATGAAATCCTGGGCCAACCTCAATATCGTTGCCACACTTGAACCCATTGATGCTGCCACTTTGTCAATCCATCTTGTTGGGGGGGTCTTTCTCTTTTTCTCTGACCATCCATCTTTCCAAACATGATATCCTTCTCCAGCTACTGGTCCCTCCTGACAATATGTCTGAAGTATGAGAGACGAAGTTTGGCCATCTTGGCCTCCAAGGAGCACTCTGGCTGCACTTCTTCCAACACAGATCTGTTGGTTCTTTTGGTAGCCCATGGTTCTTTCAATATTCTCCTCCAACACCATATCTCAAAAGCATCAATTCTTCTACGGTCTTCCTTTTTCACTGTTCACCTTTTGCATGCATATTAGGTTATTGAAAATACCATGGCTTGGGTCAGGTTCACCTTAGTCCTCAAACTGCCATCTTTGCTCTTTAACACTTTAAGGAGATCTTGTGCAGCATATTTGCCCATTGCAATATGTCCTTTGTGTTTGTGACTCCTGCTCCCATGAGTGTTGATGGTTGATTCAAGCAAAATTAAGTTATTGACAATGTAAATCTTTTCTCCATTTATTGGTCCAGTGGTGAGGATTTTGTTTTCTTTACATTGAGGTGCAACCCATACAGAAGGCTGTGCTTTTTGATATTCATCAGTAAGTTTTTTAAGTCCTCTTCACTTTCAGCAAGCAAGGTTGTATCATCTACAAATTGCAGGTTGTTAATGAGCCTTCCTCCAATCCTGATGGCACATTTTGCTTTGTACAACCCAGCTTCTCTGATTATTTGTTCAGCATACAAATTGAATAAGTATGGTGAAAGAATACAACCTTGTCACACACCTTTCCTAATTTTAAACCATTTCTGTTTGAACAACTGCCGCTTGGTCTATGTACAGGTTCCTCATGAGCTCAATCAAGTGTTCCAAAATACTAATACTTCTCGATGTTGTCCATAGCTTGTCATGATCCACATAATCGAAAGACTTTGCATAGTCAATAAAGCACAAATAAACATCTTTCTGGTATTCTCTGCTTTCAACCAAGATCCATCTGATGTCATAAATGATATCCCTCATTCCACATCCTCTTCTGAAACCATCTTAAACCTCTGGAAGTTCTCTGTCAATATAAGGTAGCAGCTGTTTCTGTAGTACCTTTAGTAAAATTTTACTCTCATGGGATATCACTGATATTGTCTGATGAGTTTTGCATTCCACTGGATCACTTCTCTTTGGAATAGGCACAAATATGGATCTCTTCCAGTCAGTTGGTCAGGTATTTGTCTTCCAAATTTCTTGGCATGAATGAATGAGTGCCTTGAATGCCACTTCATTTTGTTGAAAGATTTCAATTTTTATTCCATCAATTTCTGATGCCTTGTTCTTTGCCAATGACTTCAATGCACCTTGGACTTCTTCCTTCAGTATCATTGGCTTTTGTTCATATGCTACTTCTTGAAATGGTTGAACATCATCTATTTCTTTTTGGTACGGTGATTCTGTGTATTCCTTCTATCTTCTTTTGATGCTTTTTCATCATTCAGTATTTTTCCTTAGAATCTTTCAATACCGCAAGTCAAGGTTTGAATTTTTTCTTCAGTTCCTTTGGCTTGAGAAATGCTAAGTGTGTTCTTTTGTTTTGGTTTTCCAACTCCAGGTCTTTGCACATTTTTTTTTTTTTAATAATATCTGACAATAATTTGTCTTCTCAAGCTGACCTTTGAAATGTTCTGTTCAGCTCTTGCATCTCCTCACTTCTTCCATTTGTTTTAGCATCTCTACGCTGGAGAGCAAGTTTCAGAGTCTCTTCTGACATCCATTTTGATCTTTTCTTTCTCTATTGTCTTCTCAATGACCTCTTGCTTTCTTCCTGTATAATGTTCTTGATGTCATCCCACAACTCTTCTAGTCTTTAGTGTCTAATGCTTCAAATCTGTTCTTCAGATGTTATCTAAATTCAGGTGGGATATGTTCAAGGTTAAGGGGCTCTGGTAGCATAGTGGTTATGAATCGGGCTGCTAACCTCAATGTTGGCAGTTCGAAACTACCAGCTGTTCCACAGGAGAAAGATGAGGCTTTCTGCTCCCATAAAGACTTGCAGGCTCAGAAACCCTGTGTGGGGTCACTATGAGTCAGACTGACACCATGCTACTTAACAACAGCAACATATTCAATGTTATGTTTTGGCTCTCATGGACTTTTCATTTTCTTCAGCTTCAGTTTGAATTTGCATATGAGCAATTGATGGTCTGTTCTACAGTCTGCCTCTGGCCTTGTTTTGATGGATAATATGAAGCTTTCCCAACATCTTTTTCCACAATGTAGTCAATTTGATTTCTATGTATTCCATCTGGTGAGGTCCATATATATAGTCATATTTTATGCTGTTTTAAAAATGGTATTTGCAAAGAAGAAGTCATTGGTCTTGCAAAAAAAGGAACACTGAATGGTTTAAAATCACAATGGTGTATGCTATGGTTGCATTCTATCACCATATTTATTCAATCTGTATGCTGAGCAAATAATCTGAGAAGCTGGAGAATATGAAGAAAAATGTGGCTCAAGATTGCAGGAAGACTCATTAACAACCTGTGATATGTAGATGATGCAACCTTGATTGTTGAAAGCAAAGAAGTCTTAAATTGCTCACTAATAAATATCAAAGCCCACAGCCTTCAGTTCAGATGGGTTGCATCTTGATGTAAAGAAGACAAAAATCCTCACAATTGGACCAATAAACAATATCCGTATAAATGGCAAAAAAAAAAAAATTGAAGTTGTCAAAGACTTCATTTTGCTTGGGTCACCCATCAACAGTCATGGAAGCAGCAGTCAAGAACTCAAACCATGTATTGCATTAGGCAAATCTGTTGCACAAGAGCAAAGATATCTGTTGCACAAGAGCAAAGCTATCCATGCTCCTGACACAAGCCATGGTATTTTCAATAACCTCATATGCATGTGAAAGTTGGACAGTGAATAAGAAAGACTGTACAACAGCTGATGTGTTTGAGCTGTGGTGTTTGAGAAGAATATTAAAAGTACGATGGACTGCCAAAAGAACAAACCAATCTGTAAAGGAGGAAATACAGTTAGAATGCGCCTTTGAAACTAGGATGGCCTGATTTCATTTCTTAGACTTTGCACATATTGTCAGGAGGGTCCAGTCACTAGAGAAGCATATCATGTTTGTTAAAGTGGGGGGTCACTGAAAAAGAGGAAGACCCCAATGAGATGGATTGGCACAGTGGCAGCAACAACGGGCTGAGACAGTGAGGTTGGCACAGGATCAGGACCTGTTGTGCATAGGGTTGCTGAGTTGGTACGTACTCCATGGCACATAACAACAACACCAATCAGGAGGAATTAGTCCTTGGAGAACATCATACTTGGTAAAGTGGAGGGTCCCTGAAAAAGAGGAAGACCCCAATAAGATTGATCAACACAGTGGCAGCAGCAATGGGCTTAAGTGTAAAAATTGTGAAGATGGCACAGGAGTGTGTAGTGTTTTGTTCTGTTGAACATGGAGAAGCTATGAGTGGGCACTGACTTGAGGGCACCTACAACAACCTAACAACCATGTCTTTGTAACTTCCACCAACCGACTTTTTTCTGATAGGTCTGGCTTAGATAAAATGGGGTAAGTTGCTGATAGGATGATATTGTTTTGCTGTGAGTGATTTTTAACAGGGCTAATTGTGATTGTAGAAACAGTTTTGATACCCTGCAGTGTGTACACTGGGAAGTCTTGTTGATGTGAGCATCTGTGTGCTCCTTTGCTTGACTAGCCCAGCTAGTCTCTATCTGATCTCAGGTTCTTGGAACGTGAGCCTGCAGCACCCTGACCTGATTTTCCAGCTTCTACAGCCTTGTGATTCAACAGCATGAGTGAGAAGAATCTTCTAGACTGACATTTAAACTCTGCAAGTGGGGCTTGCCACCCTCCACAACTGTGTGAGCCATTTCCTTGAAGGCTAGTGAGTTCTGTGAGACATTGCAGGGAATTGTGAAAGCCTGAAACATGGGGGATAATACTGAGGAATGAGTAGTGGTTGGTACCAGGGATTATGGAGTGGTAAAGGAGGCCTGGTGTGGTGCTGTAGGATAAGCACTGGACCGCAAGGTTTGTTTGAATTGCAAGGTCGGCAGTTCAAACTCACCTATTATTCCTACGGAACCCTAAAGAGGTTCACTGTAAGTCGGAATCAACTTGATGGCACTTATCAACATCAATATAGCTCTTTAGAAAACTCAGACATTGAAGCTGTCTTTAACCTCCACTTTATACGGAAAAACCTCAAGCAGATCCTTCTAAAAGTAATCATTGCAATTGAAACCATCCACTTGTGGTATATGTTTTATAGCAGCTCTAAGACAATGGACAATAAGCCCCAAGAGGTTAAATGATGCAGCGCAGTGTTATGAAGTGAGTCAGTTGCTCAGCTGTGTTTTAAATTTGGTTCAATCTGGCTTCCAAGACTACTCTGTGACCAGCAGACCACGCATGGTCCTCCTCTACAATAGGATCCGCCTGTCTGCAGAGAAATGGAATTACACTATTACCGAGTGGTTTCTGACTCTTGCGGAAACACCAGCAACAATAGCCACTTCTATACAACATTCTAAGGGAACTGTTTGTTTTGGCAGCGTTTCACTACATTACACATTCCTGGCACTTAATTGCCCTTGCAAAGATCAACAAAAGCCTTCTGAAGCTGAGCTGAAGGCTGTATAACTCAGTCAACCAAAAGTTTGTTAAATTGAGGCATAAGGGTTAGCATTATATCTTCAGCAGTAGTAAAAAAAAAAAAAAAAAGGTGCCATCTTGTCCACACAGGTTTCTATTTCCTGAACTTTTGAATCCCATCCTCACTGCCTTCAATTCTGAAAGAAAACTGAAAATGTCTTCTTATTTTTTATGATCATGTTGCTTTCTCTGACCTTCAAAGTTGTGTGGCAAGTTCAAACCTTACACAAGGCCCAATATCCAATCTTTTTGTAGTTCTTTAAATATGACACAAATGAGATCATTATAATGCTCATCAGGAGAGGAAACACATCTTCAGACATCTTAGTAGACATTGATAAAGTCTCCCCATTTGCTAAGAGCTGTGCAGAACGTGGGCTTAAACCTGGATCTCTTTTTAGATAAAGACAAGGAAAAACCAGAAAACACATGCTGTTGATAAGCATTTTTTTTTTTTTTCTTTCTCTGCTTTCTATGTGAAGGTTCTGGCTACAGTGCCAGGGGCAGACAAAAGTGAAATGGGGGAGTCAATTACTGCCCATAATAAGTTAACAATCTTGCTGAATGAGGAGGTCATACTGTTTCCAATAAACCTTTTCAGTGGCTGCAGAAAAATTGCTCAATAACTATTCATGGGTCTTTAGAAACATTGAAAATGAAGTCATCTTTAATGGTCAAAGTTAGAGGTTAGGGGAAAGTAAGAGTGACCTTCATTGTGGTCTATTACACTACTTAGTGGTGGTGGTGGTGGTGGTGGTGTGCCATAGCACGTAGTGACCTTGAGTAGGGTTTCTGAGGCTGTAAATCTTTACAGGAGCAGAAAGCCTCATCTTTCTCCCGTGGAATAACTGGTAGTTTTGAACTGATGACCTTGAGGTTAGCAGCCCAAGTTGTAACCACTACAAGCTCCTTGAGGGGCATGTTTGTATTTGTGCCCCATGTGTTCTATCAAGAAACTCATGGCCTATGTGGAGGCTATTTTATGAAAGTGGGGCATATGAGAGAATGAAATGGAAACTAGAGCCCTATCTTCATCTCTACCCTCAGGTGTTATTTCTTCTACTGAAGAACGTTGAAAGAAAAGAAAGAAATTAGTTATATTAAAATGGCCCTTTACTCACTCAAGCATTAGTAAATACTACCAAGTACATGGACTCCTGGTGTGGCACTGTAGAATAAGCACTGGACTGCGAAGCACAAGGTTGGATGTTCAAACCCACCAGTTGCTCCTTAGAAGCACTCTACAGGGTGCCTATGAGTAACAACTGACTCAAAGGCACTTGACAACAACCAAGTGCATGGTACAAAAAAAAAGACATTTTGTGAACTTTATGAGTCAGTTGAGAGAAAAAGGTGTTGCCTTGAAGTGCAAAGGACCTGAGGTGTAAACTAGAGACTCCCTTCATACGCGCTGTTGTTCCTGGAATATTCCACTTCCTGGAATATCCCTCTCTGACTGGCTTACTATGACTTCCCAGGCAAATCTCAGTTTAGATGTCATGTTCTTGAGGAGGTCACTTTGGTTCCTTCAAGTTCGTACCCCTCCTGTGTGATTCCATTGCATTTCCCAGATCCATATGCATATCATACTTTATTGTGTTTTGTTTACAAAGACCCACACTGATCCAAGCTCTTTCAGACCAGAGACATTGTTTTACATGTTTATTCCATAAATTCAGCACAATAGAGCTATAATCAATAGTCTAAAAATGAATGGATAAAATTATTCCTCTTCTCCATTCAAGGAAGGCAAACAAGAAAAGGTTTTAGCAATGTAGCTTAGAAAGAACTTTATTAGTTTCCTGAGGTTGTTCTAACAAATTTGGTGGCTTAAAACAACAGAAATCTATTTTCTCCCAATTCTGCAAGCCAGAAGTCCAAAATTAATATCACTAAGTCTAAATCAAGGTGTTGACAGTGTTGGATGCCCTCTAGGGAACCATTTTCTTGTGTCTTCCAGCTTCTGGTGGCAGCCAGCACTCCTGGGCTTGTGGCTGCAATATCTCAGTCTTCAAAACCAGCATCTCCAAATCACTCTCTACTTCATTTTCATACTACTGTGTTCTCTGAGTGTGTCCAATCTCCTTCTGCCTTCCCCTTAAGGATAAATGTAAATCCATTTAGTTATCTCCATCATATTTCCCCATTTTAAGATACTTAACTTTCTTATATGTGTCAAAAGACTTTGGCAGATAAATTAACATTCACAGGTCCAGGGATTAGGATGTGGATCTTTTTTGGAAGGACATTTTTCAGCATATCATAGGGGTCTTTAAAAGAAACAAAAAGTATGGTATTAAAGGAATTATTAAGAACTAATATTGATGAGTCCTGGCATGGCACTGTAGGATAAGCAGCGGACTGCTCACCACAAGGTTGGTGGTTCAAACCCACAAATCACTCCTCAGAAACCCTACACAGGGTTGCTATGAGTCAGGACCAACTCGACAGCACTTAACAACAACAACAATATCAATGAAGAATAATAAAACTGACTAATAATTAAAACCTCTGAAAATGAGGAAGTTGAAATGAAGAAATAAAACATAAGTTATTATGAAAAGTGTACCAAAAGATTTTATTTGGAAATCTAGAAAGTCCTGGTGTGATGCTGTAGGATAAGCACTGGACCCTCAGGTTGTTTTGAACTTCAAGGTCAGCAGTTCAAATCCACCAGTCACTCCTTGGAAACAGGTTCGCTATAAGTCAGAACTGACTCCATGGCACTTAACCACAAAAACAGCAAGAAAGACAAAGTTTATACGTAACCTAGTACTTGAGAGAACAATCTCTGAGCCCCAACTGTTTGAATGGGATCTGGTTCCACCATTTACTCATTGTTTGACTCAGGGCAAGTTATTTAATTTCTCTGTGCCTCCAAGTCTTTATTTAAAAATAAGAATAGCAGTAACACTTCATAGGGTAAATGATTAATGTACTAATAAGTGTTTGCCTTTATTATTTTTTAGAAACCAGAAATCTATGAAAAAGGAAGCATGAATTTAGAAGGGGATGAAAAGGAGGACTGTGTGGAAGATATGCATTAAAAAGAAAAGAGAAATCTAAATGGTTCACTAAGAAGACTCAAAACAAAAATGCTGAGTAAATGATATAAGATGAAAGAATAGGCTTTTTAAGAAGCAAATTAAAAACATTTGCAACCACAGATTTGAGGGAGAACTAGGACAAGTATGTTGTAAATCACAAGAAAGACCGAGACTATAATTGAGGACATCAGGAAAATTGCAGAAAGCAGAAAAGAATGTTCCAAGGGTAACAACTGTTCTTTTCCTGTATGTTTTTATGTGGTTGACAGTGTTTTTAAAAAATCTTCCATATCTTTGCTGATGTTTTTTATCTAGTTCTACTCATTGTTGGGTGAGCACAGTGACTCTGTAGGATAAACACTATGACTGAGAACCACAAGGTCAGTGATTTGAACCCATCAGTCCTTCTGTGGGAGACAGATGAGGCTTTCTGCTACCACAACGATTGACAACCTCAGAAACCCTAAGCAGGATCACTCTAAGTCAGAACCAACTCAGTGGTAGTTAATAACAGCACTATTCATTGTTGGGAGAAGGTTGATAAAATAGCCAAGATGGTGTATTGTCTATTTCTCTCTTTAATTCTGTCAGTTTTTGCTGCACATATTTTGGAATCATTTTATTAATTGTATGTACATTTATGATTTTTATGCCTTATTGATCTAAGTACCTTGCCCAACACTATCTAACACCGACTAGTGAATTGATCATTTTATTATATTGAAATATCTCTCTTTATACATGATGCTACTTTTTGCTTTAAAATCTATTTTTCAGACACCCTAGCCTTCTTATGCTTTCTTTTTGCATGATCTATCCTTTCCCTTCATTTACTTTGACTCCAGCTGTGCTGCAGATTTCAAGACTATCTCTTGTAGACAATAATCAATCTGAAAATCTCTGCTTTTGATTGAGGTGTTTAATCCATTAATATTTAATGTGATTATCTATATATTTGTGGAGCTCTGGTAGTGTAGTGATTGCAAGTTGGGCTTAAACCTTAAGGTTAGGTTTCTCAACAGGCTTTCTGCTCCCTCAAAGATTTACAGCTTCAGAAGCCCTATGCAGGGTCACTATGAGTGGAAACAGACTCCAAATCACACAACCACCACCACCACCATTTTATTCTTCCACTTGTCTGCCAGTTTGTTATACTGTAGTGGCTTTTGCATTGCTGGAAGCTGTGCTACAGCAACATGAAGCATGGTAGCTTGTTGTGCTGGTGGTGTTGTAGAAAAGGCACTGGACTGCTAACTACAAGGTCAGCAATTCAAACCCACCAGCCATTCTACTGGAGAAAGATGAGGCTTTCTGTTACCATAATAATGTACTGTCTTAGAAACCATATATAGGGTTGCTATGAGTCTGAACTGACTCAACATCACTTAACAACAGGGTCACATATAGCAGACAAATTTCAGTTGAGTGTCCAGACAAAGAAAGACTAGGCAGAAGGAGAGATGGAAGACTTCTGAATGATTACTCTCCCAAAACCTTATGAATTACAGCAGAATGTTGTCGAATATAGTGCCAGAAGCTGAGCTTCTCAAATTGGAAAGCATTCAAAATACAATTAGGGAAGAGCTGCCTCCTCATGGATAAAGCAAAGCTTTCAAGGCCTTCATTTGCTGATGCAGTACAACTCAAAATAAAAATATACCTTAATAATTAGAATGTGGAATATATGAACTGTGAATCTAGAAAAATGAAGTTACCATTTTTGAAATGGAATGTATAAAGTTTGATATCCTAGGCATCAATGAGCTTAATGAACATGTATAGATCATTTTGAATCAGACAGTCACATGGTTTACTATGCTGGGAATGACAAATCAAAGAGGAATTGTTTCTTATTCATCATCAGAAAGACCATTTCAAATTTATCTTGTAGAACACAATGCTGTCTGTGATAGCATAATATCCATATGCCTACAAGGAAGACCACTTAATACCACTGTTATTTAAATTTACTAACGAAACACTAAAGCCAAAGATGATGAAATCAGCTTCTTCAGTCTGAAACTGATTAAACAATCAATATGAATTACTGGTGACTGAAATGTGAAAGTTGGAAACAAAGAAGGATCAGTAGTTGGAAAACAAGGTCTTGGTGGTAGAGACAATGCTGGGGATCACATAATAGAATTTTGCAAAATCAATGACATCCATTTCAAATATTTTTTTGTCAACAAGTATGTTTTCTGTCAGCAGCAATTACACATGAACCTTACCAGATTGAATACACAGGAATCAACTCGACTACATTTGTGAAAAGACATGATAGTGTAACTTGATATCATCAGCCAAAACTAGACCAGGGACAGACTGTGGAACAGACCATCAATTGCTCATATGCAAGTTCAGACGGGAGCTGATGAAAATTAAAACAAGTCCAAGAGAGCCAAAATATTACCTTGAATGTTTGTTTTTGTTGTTTGCCATTGAGTCAGACCTGACTCCTGGCAACTCCATATATGGTTTCTGAGAGGGACTGGTGGGTTTGAATTGCTGACCTTGTGGTTAACAGTCCAGTGCTTATCCTTCAGTGCCACACCAGGGCTCTTGAGTATATCCCACCTGAATTTAAAGACCATCTCAAGAACAGATTTGATGCATTCGACATTAATGACTGAAGATCAGAAGAGTAGAATGACAGCAAGGACATCATACATGAAGAAAGCAGAAGATTACTAAAAAGACAAGAAAGAAAAGGTCAAAATGCTCTTGAATGTAGAGAAGCTAATGTGAATGGAAGAAAGGATGAGGTAAAACAGCTGACCAGAAAATGTCAAAGGGTGGTGTGAGAAAACAAAGTAAAGTACTATAATGAAATGTGCAGTTAGAAAACCAAAAGGGAAGAACAGGTTCAGCATTTCTCAAGCTGAAAGAACTGATGAAAAATTCAGGCCTCAGCTTGCAATCTTGAAGGATTCCATGGACAAAACATTGAATGATGGAGGAAGCAATAAAAGAAGATGTAAAAAAATACAGTCATTGTATCAAAAATCATTGGTTGATATTCAATAATTTCAAGAGGTAACATGTGGTCAAGAATGATAATATTGAAAGAAGACATCCAAATTGCCCTGAAGACATTGGCAAAAAACAAGGTTCCAAGAGTTGATGGAATACAAATAGAAATGTTTCAACAAACTGGTGCAAAAATGGAGGCTTTCACTCATCTTTTAAGAAATTTGGAAGATGGCTACCTGGCCAACTCATTGGAAGAGATACATATATGTGCCTGTTTAATTGTGTTCAAGAGGGACATGGCCATAGACCAAGAGGCAGTCATTCAAACAGAACAAGGGAATACTGAATGGCTTAAAATCAGGAAAGGTGAGCATAACCTTGTATTCATTCTTTCACCATGCTTACTCAATCTGTATATTGCTCAAATAATCTGAGAAGTTAGATTATATGAAGAGGAATATGGCATCAGGATTGGAGGAAGACTTTCATTAACAACCTGCAATATGCGTATGACACAACCTTGCTTGCTGGAATCAAAGAAAACTTGAAGTAAAGTACTTACTGATGAAGCTAAAGTACTACAACATTAAGTGTGAATTGCCCCTCACTGTAAAGAAAAAAAGTCTTCTTTTGGACCAGTAAATAACATCATAATAAATGGGGGAAAGATTGAAGTTGTCAAGAATTTCATTTTATTTGGATTCACAATCAAAGAACATGGCAACAACAGTCAAGAAATCAACATTGCATTACATAAATCTGCTGCAAAAGACCTCTTTAAAGTGTTAAAGAGCAAAGATGTCAGTTTCAGGACTCAGGTGCTTCTGACCCAAATCATAATATTTTCAATGGCCTCATATGCATATGAAAGCTGGACAATGAATAACGAAGGCAGGAGAAGAATCAATGCATTTGTGGTATGGTGCTGTGGACTGCAAAGTTAGTTTGAACCACAAGGTGAGCTGTTCAAGGTCACTGGTTGCAGTGAGTTGGGACCGACTCGACAGCACTTAACAAGAACAACATTGGCAAAGAGTAGTGAAAGTACCATGGACTTCCAGAAGAAGGAACAAATCTTGTATGGAAAAAGTACGACTGGATTGTGTCTTAGAAGCGAGAACATCAAGACTTTGTCTCTTGTACTTTGGACACGTGTTCAGGAAGGACTCGTTCCTGGAAAAGGACATCATGTTTGGAAAAGTGAAGGGTCAATGAAAAAGAGGAAGAGTCCCAATGAGATGAATTGACACAGTGGCAGTAACAGTGGCCTCAAACATAACAATTCTGAGCACATCACAGGACTGGGCAGTGTTTTGTTATGCTGTAAATATGGTTGCTGTTAGTTAGAAGTTATCCGATGGCATCTAATTAAAGCAATAATAATCCTGTATATTATGAGTGCTGAGTTGCAGTGATTATGGTTCCTTTAATGTGTGTTCTTCTTTTTGTTTTAGTAAGTAATTTTCTTGGCTGGCTCAAACTGCAAATTGTTTTTGTTTGCTTGCTTGGCAGATGCTCTGTTCTTCATTCAACATTTTGCTCCGCGCATACGTTTCAGAGATCAGTCTGAAGCATGGGTAGGCAGAGCTTAGGTATCCTTTCTCTGTCTCTTTCCCTGCTAGGATCCCACTGTTTACTTTAGTAGAAGATCCCCAGCTTCAATTTTATGATTCTGTGGACCTGAAAGCAGTTTGTTGGGATGTCGAAGCGTCCCAGTAATTCTTGCCATGACAGTTTACTGAGATACTCAAGTGCTCTACCACTGAACTATAAAACTGACTATGATAACCCTAGGTTTAAGTCATAAAAATGGGAAATTTACATCATAGTGCTTTTATTCTCCAAACATGTATTCCCTATGAAGCTCTATCTGTTTGTGTTAATCTCAGGCGACTTCAGATAGTTGCTTTAATCCAGGTTTTATTGTTGTTTAAAGGGGAGGGCATCCTCTTGTTATTGTTAGGTGCCATCAAGTTTGTACCAACCCATAGCAACCTTATGCACAGCAGAACGAAACACCGCCCGATCATGGACCAACCTCACTACTGTTGACACACTTGAACCCATTGATGCTGCCACTTGGCCAATCCATCTCTCTGGGGGTCTTCCTCTTTTTGTCTGACCCTCCACCTTACCAAACATGATATCCTTCTTCAGTGACTGGTCCCTCCTGACAATATGTCCGAAGTATGAGAGACGAAGTTTGGCCATCCTGGCCTCTAAGGAGCACTCTGGCTGCACTTCTCCCAAAATGCATCTATTGGTTCTTTTGGCAGCCCATGGCACTTTCAATATTCTCCTCCAACACCATAACTCAAAAGCATCAATTCTTCTGCGGTCTTCCTTATTCACTGTCTAACTTTCACATGCATACGAGGTTATTGAAAATACCATGGCTTGGGTCAGACACACCTTAGTCTTCAAGCTGACATTTTTGTTCTTCAACACTTTAAAAATGTCTTGTGCAGCAGATTTGCCTAATGCAATATGTCATTTGATTTCTTGAATACTGCTTCTGTGAGTGTTGATAGTTGATCCAAGAAGAATGAAGTCCTTGACAACTTCAATCTTTCCTCTGTTGATAAGAATGTTGTTTATTGGTCCAGTGGTGAGAAAGTTCGTTTTCTTGACATTGAGATGCCATCCATATCGAAGGCTGTGCTCTTTGAGCTTCATCAATAAATCCTTTGTTGTTGTTATGTGCCGTAGAGTCGGTTCCAACTCATAGCGACCCCGTATAGGGTTTCTCCTGTGGAACAGCTGGTAGTTTCGAACTGCTGACCTTGTGGTTCGCAGTCTGATTCATAACCACTACACTACCAGAGCTCCTTAATAAATCCTTTAGTAGGGTCTTATTCCATTATTAACAGATGCCATAAATTTGTGTGACTTTCAATATAATTTCTAACAGTAATAAGTTATAAACAACTTAAATGTCTATCATTAGGAGAATGATTAAAATATGTTATACTTTGGGAAACTATGTAGCTATTAAAAAGAACAAGGTCAGTGTAGCTACTAACAAAACAGATCTCCAGGACACACTGTTAGATAAAAGCAAGTTTTAGTACTGCAATTTTAAAAAGCTCAGAGAAAATGCATGCTTGTTTTATGAACAAACCATGCATGGATTTGAAACTATTTTTGTACCAAGATAAGCTCACGTGGCACTGTAGGATCACCACTGGACTGTGAAACACAAGGTTGGCAGTTCAATCCCACCAGATGTTCCTCAGAAACACTCTACATGATAGCTATGAGTCAGAACTGACTTGATGGCATGTAACCACAACCGCTTGTTATAACATGTATAAACAGGATGGAGTTTGAGGCACTAAAAAGGATTACTTCAGTTTGGAAAAAAGCCCCTTTCAAAGCAACACGAATTCTTCTAAAATTGAAGAAGAGCAGACATTGAATTTATGGTGATGCTTGGGTGGAAGAACGGTGAATCACTGATGCTTTAGAAAAGATTATGAGACAATGGCCCCAGTAAATTAGAAGCTTACAAATGGATAATGTAAGAAGGGAGGAGATGGTGTTGAAGATGTAGCTTCAAGTGGTCAACCATCTGTAACAATTTGTAAGGTTGAAATTAATCTTGTTTATGTCTAATGTGTCACTGTGGGATAAGCACTGGATGGTAAGATCAGTTTGAACCACAGGTCTGTGGTTTAAACTCACCAGCTACTCCTTGGAAACCTTTTACAGGGTCACTATGAATCAGAACTAGCTCGATGGCACTTAACAACAACAACAATGTCCTAATTGATGAGGATGAATGATTAACAGTAGAAACAGTAGCCAACATCATGGCCATCTAAATTAGTTCTATTTATACAGTTCTGACTGAAAAAATAAAGTTGAGCATTTTTTTCTGCTTGATAGGTGCCCAAACTGTTGCTTAGAGATCTGTTGAAGAAAAGAGCAGTGTTTTCAACAGAGATTTTAAATAAGTGGGATTAAGATTTTGAAGCATTTCTTGGAAGAATTATAACCAGAGCTGAAACAGGGCTTTACCAGTACAATCCTGGAGACAAAGAGTAGTCAAAACAATGATTACTAAGAGGTCCAAGTGGTCCAGTCAAAGTTAAAGTAGGTCGGTCAAGTAGATTGCTGGTGGTGGCTGTGTGCCGTGGAGTCGGTTCTGACTCATAGTGACCCTGTACAGGATTTCCGAGGCTATAAATCTTTACAGGGACAGAAAGCCTCATCTTTCTCCTGTGGAACAGCTGGTAGTTCGAACTGCTGACCTTGTGGTTCGCAGCCCAATTCGTAACCACAAGTAGATTGGCAGTAGTTTATTGAGATGCTCAAGGCAATTTGTTTGTTGACTTTCTGGACGGTCAAAGAGAGATAACAGCTGTGTCTTATGAGAGTGTTTTGAAAAAGTTATAGATTTAGCAGAGAAATGCCCAGGAAAGCTTCACCATAGAGTTATTTCCCAACTCAACCATGTTCCCACTCATTCCTGTCAACAAACAAGGGCAATTTCCCAAGACTTTCTATGGGAAATCATTAGGCATGTATCTTACAGTCCCAATTTGGCTCCTTCTGAGTTCTTTCTGTTTTCTAATCTTAAAACAATCTTTAAAGGGCACCCACTGTTTCTTCCATTAATAATGTAAACAGCGCTGCATCAACATCATTAAAGTCCCAGGACCCTCAATCCTTTAGGGATGGACACAATGACTGGCCTCATCACTTACAAATTGATTGTCTTTGTTGGAGTTTATGTCAAGATATAAGGTTTATAGTTTATATTTTCACTTTTAATCCCAGTTTCCCACAAAGTTTTTGAAGACTCCTCACACACTTGGTAAAGCGGATGCTATGGAATGCCTTCTAGATTCTTGCTCCCGAATCAACAAACTCTCTCCTCCAGCTACCAGGTGCATTGGCTGTTGAAGGATCACAGTGGAGTATTTCTCTAGGAATTGCCCTCAGTTTAAGTAAGCCATATGGTCCAATAAATCTGTTTTGGAGGAAGTGCAGCCAGAGTGCTCCTTGGAGGCCAGGATGGCTAAACTTCGTCTCTCCTACTTTGGACATATTGTCCGGAGGAAACAATTGCTGGAGAAGGATGTCATGCTGGGTAGGGTGGAGGGTCAGAGAAAAAGAGGAAGACCCCCAATGAGATGGATCAGCCAGGTGGCATCATTGATGGACTCGGGTGTGGCAGCAGTAGTGAGGTTGGCCCAGGATCGGACATTGTTTCGTTCTGCTGTGCATGGGGTCGCTATGAGTCGGTTCCGACTCGATGGCACCTGACAACAACAACAACAACAACATGGTCTAAAGTATGCACCCATCCAGGACATCACACATCTAATGATTGGTCACCCCAGCATTGCTTCTTTATTCCTCTAGCAACAAAAGTCCCCTTCCACACCAGCAATAGAATCCAATTTGAGGTTTTCCTAACATTTATAGAATCAGCTTTATTAGCACTGGTCAGCCAGCACCCTCTTCAGAAGCCTGGGTCTTAGGACCTCAGCTCGTCCCAAATTTCAGAGACACCAGCACCCTTTTCATGGGTCTGTGTTTCAGCTATGTGCAGACTCTCCTCTAAGTTTCTAAATTTTGATGTTTCCAACCTCTTCTATTTGTTCCTCTAGACCTAGGGCAGTAACTGCTTACTGAAGTTGCTACTTTCTTGATACCTTGTTGTTGTAGTTGTTAGTGCTGTTGAATCAGTTCCAAACCAAAGCAACTCTAAGTACAAAAAAATGAAATCCTGTCAGGTGTTTTCTTCACAGTCACTGCTGTGTTTGAACCCATGGTGTGTCCACTCTAGCAATACATCTCCTTGTGCGTCTTCCTCGTTTTCACTGACCCTCTACCTGGAATGATGTCCTTCCACAGTGACTGGTCCCTCCTCATAACATGTCCAAAGTACATGAGACACATTTTTGTCATCTTAGCTTCTAAGGAGCATTCTGAGTTTCCATATTTCAAGAGCAGTTCATTTGTCCTTCTGACTGTCCATGAACTATTTATTATTCTTCACTGACACCATAATTCAAAGGCATAATTTCTTCTTCAGTCTTCCTTATTGGTCATACATCTTTTATATGCATATGAGGCAATTGAAAATAACATGACTTGGGTGAGGTGTATCTTCATCCTCAAAGTGATATCTTTGCTGTTGCACCTTTTCAAGAGGTCTATTGCAGGAGATTTGCTCAATGCAGTATGTCATTTGATTTCTTGACTATTGCTTCCATGAATGTTGATGGCAGATCCAAGTAAAATGAAGTCCCTCACAACTTCAATATTTTCTCCATTTATTATGATACCTTAGCATTTTCCTTTTGTCCCTCAGTTACCCAATGAATAATTCTTTAATTCCCTAAAATAAAGAATCCAGGTTTTATCTCCTGACTGTACCCTTCACCATTTTTCTGAAGTATTTTAAAAACAAATTTCAGACATTTTACTGCCTCTCATAAGTCCTTTAGGACACACCCCCAACTTAAGCAATGTTGTTTTAAAAAAGTTACATAACCATCATGATACGAACAAACTTAACAAACTTTACAGTAACATTTTAATGCCAGCTAAAAATTGGTCAGAATACAAACTTCTCCCTCCTGCTAAAGATTTCTGAGATCTTCATAAACATTTACAGATGCCCGGAAGACCATAGGAAAATACTTTCTGCTTTAGGTGAGAATTCCCAGAGATCCAGAACACTTATTAGTTTTTGCTTGTATTGGGGCTGTATCTGAAGTAGAAAGAAGTCCTGGGTAGAATCCAGGATTTGGAGAGGTCCTAGAAATCAAAGCCTAATTTGAATGCATGGACCAAAGCATGATCACCTATGGACACAGCTCCTCACCACCATCCTACATTAAGAAAACAGAAATCCATTCACAACAAAAAACAAAACAGAGAGGGCTCAGGGATAGTGAGAAGAATAACATGAGAAAAGAGAGTTGAACTAGATTCTTCATTCAGTTCGTTCCTTGACAGAAATGCTGCTCCTGGCAGTGTATTATCAACGAACTGTACCCTTCCTCTGGACATAAATCTTCACTGCGTTCCCAGGAGAAACATGTCCACTGCCAAATGGCAGTTTTCATAATGAAAGTTTCAGTGATTTATTTATCTCCTCAAGATTCTCTAAACATGAGCAACTAATTGGACTTGTCTAAACATTGTCAGTCACCCGTAGTCTTGAAGACCTTCTTACTTCGTGTTCAGAACATAACTAAAATTAATGGCACAATAAAGATGACAAAGCTCTGGTCTCTAGTAGAAGCGAGAGAAAAAGTTGTGAGGAATTACTGCACATAGCTCATATTTGGGCTGTATTATATTTCAGTTTCAGGGGAGAGGGTGAGTGGACCCACAGTGTGGGAAAATCTGAGAGGATTGGCTATTTTCTTTTCAGCACTCTAACTCATTCTAGTCTCTAGGCCATCTGCGTAACAAACTGGAAAAAGATGGGTTACAAAGAAACCTATGTAATCTTTGTTGGCATCTGGTAATAGAGCTGAGTCATTAACTACAGTACTATACTTGCATATTATCATTTTCTCAGTATTTCAAATTAGCTGTTACCTTCACAACCTTGTTAGAACAGTGCTAGATACTACTGTTCACCCTGAAGTCCTTGTCTATCCTAAACATTTATTTCTTGGTTGTTTTTCAAGAATTTTAGAGGCTCAGTAACTGTACAAGTCCTAACTTTTAAAGGTCAAGCATCATTTTCCTTAATCTCAACCAAATTAAGAATTCACCAAAAGACCAGGAGAGAGAGGACTGAGGCTCTGATTTTGATTCTGCTACTTTCTAAGGAGCTCTGGTAGTGTAGTGGTTATGAATCGGGCTGCGAACCTAAAGGTCAGTGGTTCGAAACTACCAGCCGCTCCGCGGGAGAAAGATGAGGCTTTCTACTCCCGTAAGGATTTACACCCTCGGAAACCCTGTACAGGGTGGCTATGGGTCGGAACCGACTCGACGGCACTTAACAACAACAACAAAAGTAGGTT
>NW_006408811.1:1916479-1923516 GCF_000296735.1 Chrysochloris asiatica | reverse complement strand
TTTCTACTCCCGTAAGGATTTACACCCTCGGAAACCCTGTACAGGGTCGCTATGGGTCGGAACCGACTCGACGGCACTTAACAACAACAACAACAACAACTTTCTATGACCTGGTTATAAGGCAAACTCCAAGAGTCTCAATTTTCTTATCTGGATGTGAAACACTTGGCTTATCTTTTTCATATGGCTGTTGAAACACTACAGTGAGATAAAGGTCCTTGAAAAATTATAAACATGTGAGATAGCCTCAGGATTATTTAGCCACTTGTGTGCAAATATAGAGATTATTCTGGTTTATAACTGTAGGAAATTCCTTAACTTTGCCTTGACATAATTTAACCCCATAAGAAATAGAGGTTATTAATTTATTCTACTCCCACCTTCAGAAGAAAGTTGTGGAAGAGAGATATTAAATGGGAAAGACTTCATAAATTCATGGTCTCTTTATAAAATTCACCAATTTGGCAGCTGAGAAATCATTACATAGAGTCAGAAGTGACTTATACCCTATGCTGTTGTTGCGGTTGATTGCCGGCAAATCAGTTCTGACTCATAGCGATCCTTTATAGTGTTTCCAAGGAGCAGCTGGTGACTTGGATGCATTATATAAGTGAGCAAAGTCCTTTAGTTTGTGTCAGCAACCACTATCTGTTGAAGCTGATGGTACCTTCTCAACCATCTGCTCTGTGAATTCACAGAAATCAACCTGAGTCTGTCTACTCTTCTCTCACAAGCCTAACTGATACATCGCAAAGTCTACCCAAATCTCTGCTACATTACTTTGAAGCGGATTTTTGCATGCCTGCTTTTCAAGTATTCCTCCACACACCTTGCTCTTCTATTTCAACTCTACAAAGCAAAAGTGTGTTAGTGTACAATTAGGTGTTTCAGTACTTAACTGCATCTTGTTATCTGAATTTAATCTGGAGTGTACTTCTGAGTCTCCTTCCATGGCATGTTCAGATGAGAAACCTGATAAAAAAAATCACTCTGTAGATCTCAAATTTGGTAGCATTTGGTGTGACATTAAATCTATACTGTAATTTACAAATAAACTTTAGACATCTTGATTTGGTTTCTGATTTCCTTGATAATTAGGGCATTATTGACTAGATTCTTCTAGAATTAGGATAAAGTTACAGCTTCCATAAATGTATCATCAGTTGGCCTGGGAACATCTAAAGACCCAGAAACATTGTTTAGTTTCTCTGTTAAAAGTGCAAGCAAGTGCCTATAACGGGTGGAACTGCATTCAGATCGATAACTCTGGCTGTAAGAGAGTCTGGAAACTATAGACTAGCTTTTCAACCTTTCCAAATCGATCTGTTCTGAACTCCTTTGATTTCTCAGATTCATTTGACACAATTGGGTACATCCTCTTCAGTGAAGCCCCTTCTATGATATAGAACTCTTCTAATTTGCTTCCTACCTTTCTAGATTTTCAATCCTCAATCTCTTTTGTGGTTCTTATTTCTCTACTCTTTCCTTAAATGGTGGTGTTCTCATGTTTATTCTGTTGGCCCACTTTCTTGCCTACCCTTTGGACTCTACTAAGGAATCTCACTGATGGCCATGTCTCTGGTTACCATCTATTTGTAGTTTACTTTCAAATTCATATCACCAATATATATATATATAACTCTTCTGAGTTTCAAACCTTGTAATGGATTGCATTTTGCCCCATTCCACCCAAAATACCTGTTGAAATCCTAATCTCTGTACCTGTGAATGTGACCATTTGGAAATAGAGCATTTTCTTTTGTTATTTTCTGCTGTGCATAGGGTCACTATGAGTCGGTACCAACTCAATGGCACCTAACAACAGCAACAACATACTAGGGTAGGGTGAGTCCTAAACCTAATCCTTTTTGATTGATGTTTTATGAAGGTGAGCACAGACATAGAGAGACACACATAGGAGGAGATCTCTACATCTCCAATGTAGAGATGTTGTTGTTGTTAAGTGCTGTCTAGTTGGTTCTGACTCATAGCAACCCTGTATAGGGTTTCCAAGGTGTGGCTGGTGAGCTTGAATTACCCACCTTCCAGTTCAAATAGGCCTTGCAGTCTAGCGCATTAACCCGCAGCACCACCCCAGGACTCCTACGTAGCGATAATTGTATCTATAAACAATATGGTATTTTCAGTAACCTCATACGCATGCAAAAGCTGGACAGTGAATAAGGAAACCGTAGAAGAATTGATGTATTTGAGTTATGGTGTTGGAGGAGAATATTGAAAGTGCCATGGACTGCCAAAAGAACAAACAAATCTGTGTTGGACAAAGAGCAGCCAGAGTGCTCCTTGGCGGCCAGGATGGCCAAGCTTTGTCTCTCATGCTTTGGACACACTGCCAGGAGGGACCAGTCGCTGGAGAAAGATATCATGGTTGGTAAGGTGGAGGGTCAGAGAAAAAGAGGAAAAGCCCCAATGAGATGGATTGGCAAAATGGCAGCATCAATGGGCTGAAGCGTGGCAACAATTGTGAGGTTGGCCCAGGACCAGGCAGTGTTTCGTTCTGTTGTGCATAAGGTTGCTATGAGTCAGTATTGGCTCCAAGGCACTTAACAACAACAACAAAACAGCAAAGGAATGCCAAGGATTGCTGGCACTAACCAGAAACTAAGATAAAGGCCCTCAGAAGGAAGTGATGGCTCAAACCTTAATTTGAGCTTCTAACCTCCAAGATTGTGAGAAAACAAAATTTCTGTTCTTTATAACCATGCACTTTGTGGCATTTTGTTATGTTAGCACTAGGAAACAAAGGCAAATTGATACAACCAACTCTTACTATAATTGTGTATCCCAAAACCCAGGCAAAGTCAACTTTTTAAAAAAATAATGAATCCATCCTATTTTCTCTCAAAACAGAATCTTTTCTCTGTTTTCCTTAACCAAGCAGAACCTTGATATCTCAGAATATTCTGCTTTTTACCTGGCAGCTGATTTCCAAGAGGCAGGAAGTAGAAGTTGCCAAGAAGGGCTATGTCTGGAAATTTACATCAGCTCTTCTGTTGAATTATATTGTTCAAACTAATCCACGGCTCACCCCGATTCAATGAGATGGAGAAAGGTCATATTGCAAAAGAGTAGAGTGATATCGTGAACATCTTTGGAAAATCCATCTGCATCAGTGGCAAATTCAGAACTCAAGTTCAGACTAAACCCCAAAGCTAATGTGCATAACCATAAAGTTCACTACTTATATGCTTATGTTGTTGTTGTTGTTATGTGCCGTGGAGTCCGTTCCAATTCATAGCAACACTGTACAGGGTTTCTGAGGCTGGAAATCTTTACGGGAGCAGAAAGCCTCATCTTTCTCCCGTGGAGCAGCTGGTAGTTTCAAACTGCTGACCCTGAGGATAGCAGCCCGATTCGTAACCACTACGCTATCAGAGCTCCTTTATTTCTGAAAAAAAAAAAAAAAAAAAAAAAAAAAAACCAAAAAACTGAAATAAAGGTATATTGGTGCTCCTCAATAATTAACTGTTCCTTCATTTATTCAACCAGTATCTTAAGTACATACAATAAATCAGACATTGTTTGCGTAGATATAACAATGACGAGAATAAGCAAGTCACTGGCCTGGAGTTTAAAGTGCATTCTTCCATCATTGCATAAGTAGTTTCATTTTAAATCAATGGAATCAGAATCAGTCATTGTTAGTGACTAGAAATGATCAATATTTGACCCTAAGGAATGTTGTATGAAGTCCTTCAGGGAAATAGAAATATGCAGGGATTTTAAAATTATAAGCAAAATTTATGGCATCATAAACTATTTAGACCTCTTGGTGTGGCATGTATACAGGGGAGATTGTGAATTTTAAATATTTACAGCTGATAAGTATTATTCTTTGTATGACAGTGTTTGATACACAGCAGCTTGTAGGGTAGGGGGAAAAAGTACTTGCATTCTGCATACAAGGGAATTAGTTTCATATCCTGTCCTAGGGTCAAACTGTGGCTCTGGCTAAATGGCCAACAGTTGCAAGGCCAATTGCCAAAACAATCAGCTGAATTGCCGTGCAATCCAATTCCCTCATTAAGACAACCGAAACAATAACAGCCAAATCAGATGGACTCTGTAGCAATCTAATCAATTGCTCCACAATCAGATGTAACAACTCCCTAATCAAATTAATTTAATTTTATTTGGTGTAGTTAAGTGACATAGGCAAAGCCTTTATGGGTGCCTGTTCTCTCCTCATACATAGCATGACATAATGTTAGCATTTGAAGGGATCTTTGAGAACATCTGGTTCTATGTTCTTACATTGTTGGCAGTACACAAACTAGATAAATGTGGTACATCTTTCTGGAGTTCTAAGTGTATCTTAAAATGTGTTTAAGCAAGCACAAGTAGATTATGGACTATTTGATAGTCATGGTAGATTATGTTACGCCCTGATATAAAAAAAGTCTCCAATCTCAGTGGTTTGTGACAACCAAGCTTGCTTCTCATTCATGCTTCATGTCCATGAAGGTCAGCTGGGGGTTGTTCTCCTCACTCTGGAATCCAAATTGATGGAGTAGCCTCTATCTAGAGCTTTGTCTAGTGCCTTCACAGAGTGTGTTTGTTACCTGCTGCTGCTGTATGTTGCTAAATTGGTTTGGACTCACAGTGATTCCGTACAGGGTTTCTGAGGCTGTAAATCTTGACAGGAGCAAAAAGTCTCATCTCTCTCCTGCAAAGCCGCTGATGGAGTCCAACTGCCGAACTTGTGCTTACAACTTGAATATTCTGTAAACTGGGAATTATCTGTATTTGTAAATAGGGTCATATTTACAGATACAGTGGTAAGGCATATCTTCTTGGGGCGGTGGGCACAATTCAATCCAGAAGACAGGAAATGCCACCACCCACTCACTCACTCACCCACACACCCCACTCACTGTTCCCTTAATAGGCAATAAATCATGGACTAGTTCTTACTACACCTGGAAATTGTTGTAGTTAAGTGTTGTCGAGTCAGTTCTGACCCATAGCAGACAACCGGATGAAACACTGCTCAGTCCTGTGCCATCCTCACAACTGCTGTTATGCTTGGGTCCATTGCTGCTGCCACTGGGCCGATCGGTCTCATTGGAGGTCTTGTTCACTGTCCCTCCACTTTACCAAACATGCTGTTCTTCTCCAGGGACTGGTCCCTTCTGATAATACATGCCTTTTTACACATACTTCATTGGCCAATGCATGCCATATAGACCTACCTGTCTTCAAATGGTCCTATGTGCCAAGAAGAACTAGAAAAAAGTTGAACAACATTAATGCTTAGCACATAGTACAATGCAAAGTTCACATCAACTTTTAGGACAAAAAAACCAAGATTTCAAAGAAATGTCTTGTAGTCCATGTACACAGTCTCCAAAAGAGATCACTGAAGTGACCATGAATCATAGAAAAGATACATACTTGCCTTACATATTTTATTTTATATTTAAATATATAAATATATGTTAATTCCCTTATCTTCTGAGGTCAGTGCAAGGGGGTTTGTTTGAGAATGGGTTAACTGATTGAAGTTTCTTACTCTCTTTCTTGCACATAATTTCCCAAAGTGCATTTTCTATGTGAGACTGTAAGGCCACGGAAGAGAGTCATCTGAGTGCAAAAGCTTCAGTTGTTTTCCCAGTTGTCTCTTTCACACATTATTTGAGGATGATTTTTAATGATTTGCATTCATTGAATATTTCTAAAGAATTCTAATTTAGCTTTTCAGCATTTGCTTTTTGCTTTGAAATAGTTCAAACATTCAGACAAGAATCTGTCCTTGTATATCTATCGTCTAGTCAGCTTAGTTTTCATAGAAATAATAGATCTACTTCTCTTTTGTATTCACATTCTATCAGTTTAAATAATATTTAGTGAAATTATGTGACTATAAGCACAAAAGGCCAAACGAGTTTGTAATAATGCAATTCAAATGGCAGGGACAGAAATGCAAGGGTATACTAGAGAAGATCATCTATATGACCAACCTCAGTCTTTGCCATCTGTCAATACTTATGTTTTAAATAGCAAATGAAGAACACTGAGAAACTTGGTGAAACACTTGAATAAGTAAAGGTAGTTACTAAACTTCAATGGAAGACTTTAAGAGCATAGATTCTGTTCCAACATCCTCATCTTACAATGAATGGTCCCAAAATCCAGAGCCTATGATCGACTTAAATTTACCCACCCACCTACCCACTCATTTACCCACCCACTCACCTACCCACTCACTGGTTCCTTTATAAGCAGTCTAGTATACTGGTTAGGGTTGTGAACTAGAGTAGCACATTGCCTTGGTTTGAATCCCAGTTGAGGTATGTAACCTTCGATAAATTCTTAACTTCTTTTCTCAATTCCCCAATTACCAGATGGAAAGAATTGGACCTATCACATAGAGTATGGGGATAAATAAACTAAATCCTGTAAAACACCTAATAACTCATACACAGTCAGTGCCATGGAAATGTTGACTATTATTACACATTCAGGACCCCTGGTAGCATAGTGGGTTATGAGCTGGGCCTCTAACTACCAGGTCAGCAGTTTGAATCTACCAGTTGCTCCGTGGGAGAAAGATGAGGCTTTCTGCTCCTGTAAAGATTTACAGCCTTAAAGATAAAAATGAAAAAAGCTTCCTGAACAATAATAATAATAATATATATATATACACACACACATACAACCTTGGAAGCACTATACAGGGCTTGTTGGACCACCACTATTCTTTCATTACAACAAAATGTGCAAATCTGGAATCAGAAAACCAAAAAGGAAGAACACGCTCAGCATTTCTCAAGCTGGGGGAACTGAAGAAAAAATTTAAGCCTTGACTTTCATTATTGAAAGATTCTCTGGCAAATTTTTGAATAATGCAGAAAGCATCAAAAGAAGATGGAAGGAATATACAGAGTCACTGTACCAAAAGGAAATGGCAAATGTTCAACCGTCTCAAGAGGTAGCATATGATCAGGAGCCAATGATACTGAAGGAAGAAGTCCAAGGTACATTGAAGGAATTGGCAAAGAACAAGGCACCAGGAA
>NW_006408811.1:1908496-1915644 GCF_000296735.1 Chrysochloris asiatica | reverse complement strand
CAAGGACTTCATTCTTCTTGGATCAACTATCAACACTCATGGAAGCAGCAGTCAAGAAATCAAACGACGTATTGCATTAGGCAAATCTGCTTCACAAGACCTTTTTAAAGTATTGAAGAGCAAAGATGTTAGTTTGAGGACTAAGGTGCCCCTCACCCAAGCCATGGTATTTTCAATAACCTCATATGCATGTGAAAGCTGGACAGTGAATAAGGAAGACCACAGAAGAATTGATGCCTTTGAATTAGGGTGTTGAAGGAGAATATTGAAAGTGCCATGGGCTGCCAAAAGAACCACCAGATTCGTGTTGGAAGAAGTACAGTCAGAGTACTTCTTGGAGGCCAAGATTGCCAAACTTCGTCTCTCATATTTCGGACATATTGTCAGGAAGGACCAGTCACTGGAGAAGGATATCATGTTTGGTAAGGTGGAGGGTCAGAGAAAAAGAGGAAGTCTCCCAAGAGAGATGGATTGGCCAAGTGGCAGCATAAATGGACTCAAGCGTGGCCACCGTAGTGAGGTTGGTGCAGGGTTGGGCGATATTTCATTCCACTGTGCATAAAGTCGCTATGAATTGATATAAACTCAATGGCACCTAACAACAACAACTACTACTACCATCACCTAGTACAGGAGTACTGGACTGCTAGCCACAAGGTTGGTTCAAACCCACCAGCTACTTCTCAGAAACCCTATACAGGCTTGCTATGTGTTGGAACTTTAAAATATTCATTTAAATGACCAATGGGCACATTTAGCCAGTCAACCTCATATCCCCTGGCACAAAGCCTTTCTCAGTCCATAGGTCTAGAGTCCTCAGCTGCTCTCTCTCTCTATGCCATCACCTCTGCTTCCATCTCTGGTGTCTGTGCTTGTCTGCTTAGAATCCCACGATCTGCTCATGCTCTTCCCTCTTGATGGTCTTAGGGTTCTCTGTTCTTTGAATGAAATAGGTCCCACTTTTTGTTGCCTTTACATTTGTGAAAATCGCAATTAGTCAAGATTTCAATTACTCACTATTGAATCAAAACAATCCTATCCCCACCCTCCCCCATGCCCTTTCACCAGACCCATCTAGACAAGTGGAAAACTATTCAGTGCGGATTCTACCCCGCCCCTCTTGCTCCGAAACTAAGCACACTCTTGAAAACTTGTAAGCCAGCCACCTTAGGCCTTTACAGTTCCCAGTTTTTGGTAGCCAATGTCTAAGTTGCCCATCCTTATCAACCCTGTGTGCTGAGGGGAGAGGCTTGATTCTTGATGTGAAGACTTCTTCCCCCTTAGCTGGAATTTTGAGCAACTAGATTCATCAACAAAGGTCAAGCTCATCAAATTGTAGCAATTTACACTTGCTTTCTGAATCAAGCTTCTTTATCTTCCTCTAGTTGAGTTCTGATCAGCAAACCATTCAAGCTAGGTCAAATGGGTACTGAAAGTTTGATTGTTCTTGCATGCCTCCCTCAACTTCAGATAAGCTGGTCGCTTTACTCTCAGCTCTAGGCACCTCACCACCACCCCCGCCCCCCAGTGGCTAATTCAGTGTCCATGGGCTCAGGAGTTCTCAAGTCTCCCCAAACTTCAGAACAACCAGCAATTCCTCTTCCCTCTCTCATCTCAAGGTCGATGGGTGTCTATGGAACATGTTGGATTTCAGTCCATGTCTTCATTGCTGTTTGTACCCCCACTTCCACTCACAAGTTGACCAACACAGTTGCCAGCAAGCTTGCGTGCCTGCTCATGTGTTCCCTTTGAGTTTCAGTCTTGGAAGGGGGTTTATCTTGATGGGCAGACATTTCTTGCCTTGATGCTTCCAGGCAATCAAACGGTCTGTTTTGTTTTGTTTTGTTTGTGTGTGTGTGTATGTGTTTCCTTCCTGCTGAAACCAACATGCACACAACAGTCAAGCACCTTAACATTATTTCCTCCCTTTTACCTATTCAGACTATACCTTGATCCCTGTATCACAGAGCCCTGTTGCTCCAAGTTTGAGTTCACATCACTATCTACCTCTATCCCATTTAGCCCATGCTAACAGTGTTTCGTTATGCTGTACATAAGGTCGCTATGAGTCTGTACCGACTCAATGGTACCTAACAACAACAACAACCTCCCTTATCTTCCCCTATCTACCTTGTTCTTCCACCACCACCACCCTTCATGTGTATTGCTCTCCTCATTGCCTAAGTTATGATGTGTCTATCCCCTAACCAGTGCCTTACTGTACACTCCCTCCCACCCCTGGTAACCATCAAAGAATTTTTCATTTAGTATGGAAAACTTTTCTTAAGTTTAAAAAAAAAAATGGTATTATGCAATATTTGTCCTTTTGTGACGAATTTCACTCAGCATAATGTCCTCAAGATTCATCCATATTATGAGGTATTTTGCTGCTTCATCGTTTGTTACTCTTCAACGTAGTATTCCATTGTGTCTGTGCACCAAAGTTTGTTTATCCATTCTTCCACTGATGAGCACTTAGACTCTCCATATTTTTACTGTTGTGAATGGTGGCGGTGGTGGTGGCTGCGGATTAGTTCTGACTCGTACTGATCTTGTATCCGGTTTCCGAGGTTGTAAATCTTTATGGGAGCAGAAAGCCTCATCTTTCTCCTGCAGAACAGCTGGTAATTTCGAACTTCTGACCTTGAGGATAACAGTCTGACTCATGACCACTATGCTACCAGAGCTCCCTATTATACCTTATTTTTCAAGGTAGCAGAGTATTCAATTGTGTGTATGTACCATAGTTTGTTTATCCATTGAGGGGTCCTTAGGCCATCTCCATCTTTTTGCTATTGTAAACAATGTTACTCTGAACATTGGTGTGCATATATCTACTTGTTTTATGCCTCATATTTCTTGCAGATATATATCAAGTAGAGGAATTGCTAGGTCATAAGGTATTGCAATTTCCAGCTCACTGAGGAAATGCCGTAGCATTTTCCAAAGTGATTGAACCATTTTGCAGTTCCACCAGCAATGTAAGAGGGTCCCAGACTCTCTACATTCTCACCAGCGTTAATTGTCCTCTGCTTTTTTGAACCTTGTTGCTAATTCTGGTATGAGATGATATGTCATTGTTGTTTTGATTTGCATCTCCCTAATGGCTAATGATCGAGAACATTTCTTCATATGTTTGTTGGCTGCCTGAATGTCTTTCTTGGTGAAGTGTCTGTTTTGTCCTATGTCCATTTTTTTAATTGGGTTACTTGTCTTTTTCTTGTAGAGGTGTTGTAGTTTCCTTTACAGTTTAGAGATTAGTCCCTTTTCTGATATGTCATTGCAAAAGATTCTTTCCCATTCTGTGGGCTCCCTTTTTACTCTTTTGGTAAAATCTTTTGATGCACATAAATTACTAATTTTTAGTATGTTCCAGTCACCTGTTTGTCTTCTTTTGGGGGGGCATTTTTACACAATGTTTGATAGTCTGGGTGTCACACTGTATTGTTGTTGTAGCTATCAGGTGCCATTGAGTGAGTACCGACTCACTTATGCACAACAGAATGAAACACTGCCTGATCCTGGACCAACCTTACTGCTTGCCATGCTTTAGTCCATTAATGTTGCCACTTGGCCAATCCATCTCACTGGGGGTCTTCCTCTTTTTCTCTAACCCTCGACCTTACCAAATATGATACCCTTCTCCAGCGACTGGTCCCTCTTGACAATATGTCCGAAGTGGGAGAGACGAAGTTTGGCCATCTTGGCCTCCAAGGAGCACTCCGGCTGCACTTCTTCCAAAATGGATCTATTGGTTCTTTTGGCAGCCCATGGCACTTTCAATAGTCTCCTCCAACACCATAGCTCAAAAACAGTGATTCTTCCATAATCTTCCTTATTCACTGTCCAACTTTCCCATGTGTATGAAGTTATTGAAAATACCATGGCTTGGGTCAGGCGCACCTTAGTCCTCAAGCTGACATCTTTGCTCTTCAACACTTTAAAAAGATCTTGTGCAGCAGATTTGCCTAATGCAAGACATTGCTTGATATCTTGACTGCTGCTTCCATGAGTGTTGATAGTTGATCCAAGAAGAAAGAAGTCCTTGACAACTTCAATCTTTTCTCCATTGATAAAAATGTTGTTTATTGGTCCAGTGGTGAGGATTTTTGTTTCCTTTACACTGAGATGTAATCCATACCAAAGGCTGTCCTCTCTGATCTTCATCAGTAAATGTCTTAAGTCCTCTTCACTTTCAGAAATCAAGGTTGTATCATCTGCATATTGCAGGTTGTTAATGAGTCTTCCTCCAATTCTGATGCCACGTTTTCCTTCATATAACCCAATTTATCGGATTATTTGCTCAGCATATAGGTTGAATAAGTATGGTGAAAAAATACAACCTTGTTCCACACCTTTCTTAATTTTAAAACATTCAGTGTTCCCATATTCTGTTCAAACAATTGCCTCTTTGTCCAGGTACAGATTCCTCATGAACACAATTAAGTGTTCCGGGAAACTCATACTTTGAATGTTGTCCATAGCTTGTCATGATCCACACAATTGAAAGCCTTTGCATAGTCAATAAAGCATGGGTAAATATCTTTCTGATATTCTCTCTTTCAGTCAAGATCCATCAGATATCAGTAATGATATGCCTCGTTCCATGGCTTCTAATGAATCTGGCTTGAACCTCTGGAAGTTCTCTGTCAACGTATGCTTGCAGTCATTCCTGTGTTACCTTTACTAAAACTTTACTCACATGGGAAATCAAAAGAGATTGTCTGATGATTTCAGCATTCACCTCTCTTCGAAATGGGCACAAATATGGATCTCTTCCAATCAGTCGGCCAGATAGTCGTCTTCCAAATTTCTTGGCATAGATGAGCGAGTGCCTCCTGTGCTGCATCACTTTCTTGAAAGATTTCAGTTTTTATTCCATCAATTCCTGGTGCATTGTTCTTTGTCAGTTCCTTCAATGCACTTTGGACTTCCTCTCTTAGTACCAGTGGCTCTTGATCATATGCTGCCTCTTTAAACGGTTGAACATTAGCTATTTTCTTTTGTTACAGTGACTCTGTGTATTCCTTCCATCTTCTCTTGATGCTTTCTGCAGCATTCAATAACTTGCTCAGAAAATCTTTCAATAATGAAAGTTGAGACTTGAATTTTTTCTTCAGTTCCCCCAGCTTGAGAAAATCTGAGCGTGTTCCATTTCATTTTTGACAACTTCCAATTTTCCTAGATTCATAGTTTGTACATTCCATGTTCTGATTTTCAATGGATGTTTACAGCTGTTTCTCTTCATTTTGAGTTGTGGCCCATCAGCAAATGAAGGTCCTGCAGACTTTTCTCCCACAAGTTTTACTCCATTCACTTTATCAAGGTCAACTCTACTTTGAGGAGGCAGTTCTTCCACAGTTGCATTTTGGGTGACTTCCAACCTGAAGGGCTCATTTTCCAGCACTATATCTGACAATGTTTATCTGCTATTCATAAGGTTTTCAGTGACGAAAGATTTGGAAGTAGTTATACCAGTGTTACAGCTTTCAGAATCACAGCAACTCACAAGCCACCACAGTACGACAAACTGACAGAGGAGTGGTGGGGCCTTAAATTGGTCCCTAAAGCTGTAAGTGTTTACAGAAGCAGAAAGCCTCTTCTTGTCTCCTGTGGAGGTGCTGGTGTGTCAGAACTGTTGACTTTTCAGTTAGCAGCTCAACTCATAGTCCACTATGGTACCAGAGCTCCTTATACTAGGTGATGATGCTGTTGTTCAGAGCCATCGCACCGGTTCTAGCTCCCAGTGGCCCTGTATAGCAGGGGTGGGGAAATTTTTTTCTGCCAAGGGCCATTTGGATATTTACAATATCATTCACAGACCATACAAACCATTAATTTAAAAACTAGTCTGCTATATTTGGATTTCTGAAACTGGTTGCATTGAGAGTGCCATACCAAATGATTTTGCGCACTTTATATGGCCCACAGGCAGGATACTCCCTACCCCTGCTCTATAGGGTTTCTGAGGAGTAGCTGGTAGGTTTAAACCACCAAACTCAATGTTAGAAGTCCAGTGTTTATACTACATGCCACACCAGGACTCCTGTACTAGGGGATTGTTGTTGTAAAGTGCTCGTGATTTGGTTCCAACCCATAGCGACCCTGTATAGGGTTTCTAAGGAACAGCTGGTGAGCTTGAAATACCCCCCTTGTGGTTCAATCCAACTTTATAGACAAGCGCATTAACCTACAGCAACACACTAGGTTCAGAATTCCCAGCCAGCAGCCTGAACTGCAGGGCAGACAGAAAGACAGTAAGAGGATCCTGATTTAAACATAGTAAAGTAAAAACACACCATTGGATCTGGGAAGAGTCAACGATAGCTAAACTAAGAATTAGAAAGTAGATTCGAAACTTCCTGTGGGAGCCTGGGTTTGGCCTGTCTTCTCACCCCATGGATTCTGTGCCAGCAAACACATCTCCTTTCATTTGTCAGCATTCTGTTTCTTGTTAGAGACTGGGATTCCCGGCAATGGGAGAGACCAGTGCTGTTTGGTATGCAGAACCTGTGTTTCTGCACTGATGTCTGTGCTGCATCCTCAGAATGGCTTTGCCGGCAACTTGGGAGAGGCTGGGGGTGTATTCCAGTCTCCTGGGTAGTAACTGAAGGTGTTACAGGACTGATAGCACCCAAGGCCAAGCCCTTGTCTCTTCCAAGATACTGTTCCGTCTTGTTGCCTTCCTGCCCCACCCATTCCCAATATTCTTTATCTTGTTGTTGTTGTTATGTGCCGTGGAGTCAGTTCTGACTCATAGTGACCCTGTACAGGGTTTCTGAGGCTGCAAATCTTTACAGGAGCAGAAAGCCTCATCTTTCTCCCGGCGGAACAGCTGGTAGTTTCGAACTGCTGACCTTGAGGTTCACAGCCCGATTCGTAACCACTACGCTACCAGAGCTCCTTATTCTTTATCTTAGACCTTACCTTTCTTCTTGAGCTCAACTGGGCTACCCACTGCCTTCACATAGTCAAACAGTTAAGGGTTAGGGCTCTGTTCCCTACCTGGGGAAGAGATGTGGAGTAGTGACTGGGAGAGGGCATGAGAGCATCTTCTGGAATGTTGCATGTGTTCTATGTCTTGATTAGAGTGGTCTTATATAGAGAAGCTGGGTTATATGAAGAAAAATGTGGCATCAAGATTGGAG
>NW_006408811.1:1906760-1908125 GCF_000296735.1 Chrysochloris asiatica | reverse complement strand
AGATCTGTTTTGGAAGAAGTGCAGCCAGAGTGCTCCTTAGAGGCCAAGATGGCTAAGCTTCGTCTCTCCTACTTTGGACATATTGTCCGGAGGGAACAGTCACTGGAGAAGGAGGATGTCATGCTGGGTAAGGTGGAGGGTCAGAGAAAAAGAGGAAGACCCCTAATGAGATGGATTTAGCCAGGTGGCATCATTGATGGTGTCAAGTGTGGCAGGAGTAGTGAGGTTGGCCCAGGATCGGACATTGTTTCATTCTGCTGTGCATGGGGTCACTATGAGTTGGTTCCGACTTGATGGCACCTGACAACAACAACAATTACATTAGGCAAATCTGACGCACAAGACCTTTTTAAAAGTGTTGTAGAGCAAAGATGTCAGCTTGAGGACTAAGGTGCACCTGACCCAAGACATGGTATTTTCAATAACTTCATCAGCATGTGAAAGCTGGACAATGAATAAGGAAGACCGTAGAAGAAGTGATGCTTTTGCATTATGGTGTTGGAGAAGAAAGTTGAAAGTGCCAAATGAACCAATAGATTCATTTTGGAATAAGTGCAGCCAGAGTGCTCCTTGGAGGTCAAGATGGCAAACTTCGTCTCTCATACTTGGGACACATTGTCAGGAGGGAGCAGTCGCTAGAGAAGGATATCAGGTTTGGTAAGGTGGAGGGTCTGAGAAAAAGAAGAAGATGAGATGGATTAGCCAAGAGGCAGCATCAATGAACTCAAGCGTGGCAACAATAGTGAGGTTGGCCCAGGATCGGGCAGTATTTCATTCTGCTGTGCATAAGGTCTCTATGAGTCGATACCGACTCGGTGGCACCTAACAACAACAACATATGGAGGTAGGAGTGCTGGTGTGGCACCATAGGATGAGAATTGAACCTCAAGGTCAGTTTGAATTGCAAGGCCAGTGGTTTAAATTCACCAATCGCTCCTCAGAAATCCTATATAGGGTTGTTATGAATCGGAATCAACTCAACAGCACACAACCACATATGGAGGTAAGCCAACCAGTGACTGTCATCCTGGTGCACTGCTGTAGGATAAGCACTGGACCACAAGGTCAGTTTGAACTGAAAGGTCAGTAGTTCAAATTCATCAGCCACTCCTTGAAAACCCTATACAGGGTTGGTATGAGTTGAAACTGACTTGACAACACTTAACAGCCACAGCAGCAGTACGGTGACTTTGTGTGTGTCAGAACAGAGCTGTGCTAAGATTGCCAATGACTGGTTTTTCAGCAGTAGATCACCAGGCACCTCTGGGTGGGCTGGGATCATCAATGTTTTGGTTAGTAACCAAAAAGTCTATGTGAAAAATGGCATGGGGGTTGACTTCCTCTAACTTCATGGCGGGGGGGGGG
>NW_006408811.1:1898446-1906660 GCF_000296735.1 Chrysochloris asiatica | reverse complement strand
CCTGTGAGGTAGGCATCAGACACACATCTTCTCTCCAACCTTTTTACCAGTTCTGGCACCAACTGTCCCTCCACCACAGTTGTTAAGCACTTGGTTGGTTCCCTAAAGGTTGGCAGGTTGAATGTAGCTTTGCAGGATAAAGAGAGATCTATAAAGATCACAGCTATGAAAACTCTATGGGGGTAGTTCTCTGTCACATGGCATTGTTATCAGTCATAAATACTCAAATGGCATTCAACAACAAATTGCAGATTAGGGTTTGATAATAGATTAAAATCACCATCATTGTTGGAGAAAGTTATTCTTCAAATGTGGTGATGGATACAAATACATGTAGGCATCATTTAATGTCCATGGTACGTTATATGAAATCGAACCCTATGTGATTTGCATGTTATGTAACCACCATATTAAAACTTGGGGGCGGGGGCCCACTTCTGGTCATTCTCGTCATGGATACTGCTACTCTGCTGCTAAAGCTGTTGATGGGTGCTGGATAAATGGGTGGTCACAGAAGTAGCAGTTGAGAGGACAACGTCAGAGCAGAGACATAGGAAGGAAGAGGAAGGATGTTGATCACACCCAGCCCTGCTCTCTGTTCTACCCACCCACCACCAGACAGACTCAAGGAGCCCGAGCTCAGGGCCATGCCCTCTGCCTCACCTGCTGCAAGAGTCTGTGTTTGGATCTTTAAAATTATTGTTACTGTTGCTGTATGCTGCCAAGTCAGTTTCAACTCATATCAATGCTGTGTAAGGTTTCCAAGAGTGACTGGTGGGTTTGAATGTATCCTACAGTACCACATCAGGACCCTTAAAACCATTAAATGTGGTGCTGTAGTATAAACACTAGACTTCTAATTGCAAGGTTGATGGTTCAAATCCACCAGCTGCTCTTCATAAACCTTATACAGAGCTGCTATGAGTCAGAACCAACCCAAAGGCATTTAGTCACAATAATAAGAATAAATAAAAGACAAGCTGCTTTCCCTTACATTTAAAAAGAAAAAAAAGCAAAACAAAATGAAACAAAGAAAAACCGTTATGGACTACCATGGACGGGTATGTGGTTGGACATTGCCCAAATGGGTAAGTGACACAGGCATTTTGATTTGAAAACTTCCTTTTGGCATATTGAAGCATTTGGAGGCCATCCCTTTGAAGTCCTAAATTAGAGGTGTGACTGATTGTGGGAATTTGGAGCACCAAGACAGGCTAACAGAAGAGAATTATTGGGTAAAGGGACTTTGTGTTGTTGTTAGTGCAATCAAGTAGGTTTCAACTCATTGCGATCCCAAATAGGGTTTCATGGAGTGACTGGTGAATTTGAACCGCCGACCTTGTGGTTCAAACCAACCTTGCAGTTCAGTCCTTTATTCCACAGTGCCATAAAGGGGCCTTTGGGTGTTCTTTAATTTATACTGACCAGGCAACCCATTCATGGTGTGGCATTATAGGATAAGCAATGAATGGTTCATTACAAGATTGGCAGTCCAAATTCACCAGCCACTTCTTGTAACCCTATACAGGGTCGGCATGAGTGGGAACAGACTTGACAGCACTTAACAACAACAACAGGCATCCCCTTCACCTGGTCCTCCTGTACAGGCTGGCCTCACCTGTATATCACACCCACTACAACCATGCTTCTTAAGCCTTGGAGGCAAACTTGATGAATTCATTTCTGGCAAATAGACTTCACTCATCTGCACAACGTAAACTCTTGCTATATCTGCTTTCAATGCTGAGCAACAGTTATGACTCATGGCGTTATCACTGTTCAGCCGTGAAACACCAGTGCCTTTACAGCATCGTCTTTTCCTACCATCATTAGAATCTATTTCACTCTGCTGCTCTGATCTCTGTCCAGGAGATGGATGGGACTCTTGGTGTTTATTGATGACCTCTACTTTTCATGGAACTACCTGTTGTTGTTGTTGTTGTGTGCCATGGAGTTGGTTCTGACTCATAGTGACCCTGTACAGGGATTCTGAGGCTGTAAATCTTTATGGGAGCAGAAAGCCTCATCTTTCTCCCACGGAACAGCTGATAATTTCAAACTGCTGACCTTGAGGTTCACAGTCCTATTCATAACCAGTACACTACCAGAGCTCCTTATGGAGCTACCTAGGAACCTATAAAACCATAGAATCTCAGAACTCTGTAATGTCTTAAGGATTAATTCGGTGAAAAATCCTTACTTTTAAAGTGAAAGGGAAAGTAACTTGCATGAATGCCTAAATGTCCCCATGCTGCTCTAATAGAAACACATGTGGGTGATTTTAGGGAGCAGAATTTATTTTCTCACAGTTTAGAGAAAATAGGGGAGGGAGGGGAAGACTTTGTTGTTGGCTCTGAGGGGAAATCCTTGTTACAGTTTCTATAACCCAGAATTCCTCAGCTCCCTGGCAATCTCCACGTGGCATCTATTTCTCTCCCATTTGCTTCTGTGCCTGATCTGCTTTTTCTACATTCCATGATTTTTATGATTCTGGTTAAGACATACCACACACTGTTGTGAACTCATTAACGTATCAGTAAAAATCCAATTCCCAAATGACTCCACAGCTGTGGTGTTTCCAGCACATATTTGGAGGGAACACGATTCAATCTGTAACAAGTTTCATTCATCTGCAAAAAAAAAAAAAAAAAAATGCACAAATTAATTGCCTGTATGCCAGGATTTATGGTACACACTGGATTACATAGCCTCGCATGTAACATTTCTCCCAACTCTCTTCTAAAGTTCTCCCAAGTTGGACTATAACTGAAGTCAGTACTGCCTGGTCTGGATAGACGTCTGCAGACCAGGCAGTACTGCTGTCTGACTTAGTTAACATGCTGCCAACTATAGAGTTGAGATTACTCTCTGCCTTGACTAGAAAGGACTCTCAAGAGTCCTCTGTGCCAGGGGTACTGAGTTAAGTCATTAGGGAGAAGCAGGGGCATCTGCCAGCTGGCACTGCAGAGCACATGGGGCTTACACACAGGGAAGACCCTCAGGCCCATGTGTCAGTGGGGTGCAAGGGATGCAGACCCCATGCCTGCCTCCCCTGTCTCCCTGTATAATCTCCTACAAAGCATACAGATGGCTCTTTGATGCACCCTTTCCCAACTTTCTGCCTTGTAGGCTACTCTAAGGAGTCCTGGTGTGGTGCTGTAGGATAAGCAATAAATTACAAGGTTGGTTTGAATCACAAGGTGGGCAGTTCAAACTCACAAGCCACTCCTCAGAAACCTATGCAGGGTTGTTATGAGTTGGAACTGACACTTAACAACTTAACAACAGTTATTGTTTTAAGTGCAGTCTAGTTGGTTCTGACACATAGAGACTCTGTATAGGATTTCTGAGGAGCAGCTGGTGAGCTTGAACTGCTTACCTTGTAGTTCAAACGGCTTTGCAGTCTGGCACATGAGACCCACAGCACCACACCAGGACTCTTTAACAGTAGGTTATTCTAAAAGGAACCCTAATGGCACAGTCAGTTAAGCACTAGACTACTAACCAAAAGGTTGGACATTTGTTCCACCAGTCATTCCATGGAAAAAAAGATGAAGCAGTCTGTTTCTCTAAAGAGCCACAACCTTGGAAACCCTATGGGGCAATTCTACTGTCCTGTTGGGTCACTATGAGTTGGAATTGACTGGACAGCAGTGGGTTGGTCTAGATTTGGGTTTAAGTTACTTTGAATAATTATTCTATTCTGAATTCATCCACCTAGAGGTGATGGGAGGAGAAACAGAGTATGTAAGAGGACTCTTTCCAGACTCCAATACCCCTTAAGTAGGGACCCTGAACACACTTGCTGCAGGGTACAGGCAAGTAAACCTAAAATGGAGGAGGGGATGAGATTGAAAGCACCTAACAAGCTGAGGGCTTTGCCACTTGGAGAGGGTTCACCCAAAGCTAAAGAATAGGTACTACTCAGCTCAGTGACTTTTCCATAAGGGTCACAGGCCTGGCATTGCCACATCTGAAGGTTTTTCAAGGTACCTAGAACTTTTCAGAACTCTTAAATAATGTTTTCCAGTTTGTTAAATCAATTAAAACAAAACAAACAAATAAAAACTTTTGGGCTTCTGGACTCCTTTTATTCAACTGCTAACCTAAAGGAGTCCTGGTGTGGTGTTGTGGGCTAATGCTCTGGACTGCAAAGTAGGTTTGAACCACAAGGTTGGTGGTTCAAGCTCACCAACTGTTCCTTAGAAACCCTATACAGAGTCTCTATGGGTCAGAACTGACTTGATGGCACTTAACAACAACAACAACAAAACCTAAAGGATAGAGTCCTGATATGGTGTGGGTTAATGAGCTGAACTGCAAAGTCAGTTTGAACCACAAGGTGGTGGTTCAAGTTCACCAGCTGTTCCTTGGAAACTCTATACAGGATTGCTATGGGTCAGAACCAACTCAACAGCACTTAACAGCCTAAAGGAAGACCATAAGATGTTATTTTGAATTCAAGGTCAGAAGAAGAACAGGATATGAGGACGGGAAGAGAAATGTTTGAATAGTAAGAGACTCAGTGTGGATATTGTGAAAGAGGAGTTTGATCCCAGAGAAGCTGCATTCCAGCCATGCTACTCACTTCTCCCTTCAGGAGACTAACGTAAGCAGTCTGAGCATTCTTATCCCCATTGGTAATATAGGATCATGTCGCCTTCTCAGAAATTAGTCATTCAATCAAGACACCTAAATAGTTCAGTGCTGCCTTATGAATTATGTACTTCATTCATTCATTCAATTACTAAACAAACACTTAGGGATTACCATGTAACATGCACTATTACTGATTCTTGAAATCAGTAGCTAGCAGAATAAACTTAGCCCTGAGTCTCAAAGAACACCTGGTGTAAAGATATATTCATGTCCAAGAGTAAAACTTCAATATTAAAGGATTGCAATATTAAAGGAGTCTATGGGCAAAATTCTGCCTGTGAAGAATGTGTGCACAAAGAAACAGTAATTTAAACAGAACAAGAGGACGTTGTGTGGTTTAAAATAAAAAAAGGTGTGCGCTAGGATTGTATTCTTTCACCATACCTATTTGATCTGTATGCTGAGCAAATAATCCGAGGAACTGGATTATATCGCAACAAGATTGGAAGAAGACTTATTAATAACCTGTGATATGCAGGTGATACAACCTTGTTTGCTGAAAGCCAAGAGGTCTTAAAATACTTACTGATGAAGATCAAAACTAGAGTGTCCCATATGAGTTGCACCTCATTGTAAAGAAAACACAAATCCTTACAAGTGGACCAATAAATAACGTCGTGATAAATGGGGAAAAGATTGAAGTTGTCAACCCTCTCAAGTGGACCAATAAATAACATCATGATAAGTGGGGGAAAGATTGAAGTTGTCAAAGGCACCATTTTGCTTGGGACCACTATCAACACTCATGGAAGCAGCAGTCAAGAAATCAAATGATGTACTGCATTGGGCAAATCAGCTGCAAAAAGACCACTTTAAAATGCTCAAGAGCAAAGATGTCAGTTTGAAGACTAAAGTGTGCCTGAACCAAGCCATGGTATTTTCAGTAGCCTCATAAGCATATGAAAGTTGAGCGATGTCTAAGGAAGACTGTAGAAGAATCAATACATTGAGTTATGGTGTGGAGAAGAAAATTGAAGGTACCATGGGCTGCCAGAAGAGTAAACAAATCTGTATTGGAAGAAGTACAGCCAGAGTGCACCTTAGAAACCATGATGGGCAGATTTTGTCTCTCATACTTTGGACATATTATCAGGAATACCAGTTCCTGGAGAAGGACATTATGCTTGGTTAAGTACAGAGACAGTGAAAAAGAGGGAGAAACCTGTGCCACCCCCCACACCCATGAGATGGATTGGCATAGTGGCAGTAACAATGGGTTCAAGGGTATAAGCAATTGTGAGGATGACACAGGTCCAGGTGATGTTTCTTTCTATTGTACACAACTCAATGACATCTAACAACAACAATGGGCAAAATATTGAATGATGTTGAAAGCATCCAAAGAAGATGAAACATATGCAGAGTCACTGTATTAAAATGAATCAGTTGATGCTCAACCATTTCAAGAGGTAGCATATGATCAAGAACCAATGGTACTGAAGGAAGAAGTCCAAGTTGACTAAAAAGGCATTGGTGCAAAACAAGGCTCCAGGAATTGATGGACTACAAATTGAAATATTTCAAGAACTGATATTGATGCAGCACTGGAGGCACTCACTCATCTATCCCAATAATCTGGAAAACAACCAATCTATTGTAAGAGATTCATATTTGTGCCCATTCTAAAGCAAAGTGACCCAATGAATGTGGAAATCATTGAACAACATCATAAATATAACATACAAGTAAAATTTTGCTAATCAAAATTCAAAAATAACTGCAATAGTACATACACAGGGACCTTTCAGAAACTCAAGCAGGATTCAGAAGAGGATGTGGAAGGAGGGATATCGTTATTGATGTAAGATGGATCATGGTTGAATGCAAAGAATACCAGAAAGATGTTTACTTGGGCTTTATGCAAAGGTCTTTTTTTTTTTTAAATCATGAATTGAGTGAAGCATTACAGACAAGATCATCAGGTTTACTTCTACAAATCACATGCTTTGTTTCATCTCAATGATTGCAATTCCCTCCATGCAACAATTCTTGTCCCACTTCCTCCTTGTACTTATGCATGTACAAATATCCTCTTTCAAACTCAAATTTATGGGCTATATAAATATATGTGTATCCCTCTTTTTCTCTCACACCCATTCATCCTGAGTCTGTCAACGCAGAGCACTGTTGTTCCAAGGTTGTGTATCTATCACTATTTCCCTCTATCCTTTTAGCTCTTGAATACCCACCTGTCTATTCACCTATCTTCATTATTCTTCTGCTAACCTCCCTCTTCTTGTATATTGCCCTCTCTGTCACCCCAGTTAACATGTATCTACCCTCTAGCTAGTGAATTACTACTCTTCCTTCCCACCCCTCGTAACCATCAAAGAATGGTTCTTTTAGTATGAAAACCTTTTCTTGAGTTTTTATAATAGTGGTCTCATACAATATTTTCCCTGCAATGGCTTTTGACTGTGTGGATCATGACAAGCTATGGATAACATTGTGAAGAATGTATATCCCTAAATATTTTGTCAATGAGGAACTTGTACATAGACCAAAAGGCCATAAGTTTGAGCAGAACAAGGTGATACTGAGTGGGTTTAAACCAGAAAAGTGCATCAAGTCTATATTCTTTCACTATACTTACTCAGTTTGTATGCTGAGCAAATAATGTCAGAAGTTGGATTATATGAAGAACAATGTGGCATCAGGTTTGAAGGAAGGAAGAATCATTAACAACCTGCAACATGCAAATGCTGGAACCTTGCTTGCTGAAAACAAAGAAGAATTAAACTATTTACTGATGAATATCAAAGACCACAGTCTTTAGTTCGTATTACACCTCGGTGTAAAGAAAACAAAACCCTCACAACCTGACTAATAAGAAATAACATTATGATAAATGGAGAAAAGGTTGATGTTGTCATAGCTTCATTTTACTTGGATCTACTATCAACAATCATGGAAGCAGCAGTCAAGAAATTGAATAACATATTGCACTAGACAAATTTGCTGCACAAAACCTTTTTAAAATATTTGAAGAACAAAGATACCAGTTTGAGAAGTAAGGTCCACCTGACCCAAGCCATGGTATTTTCAATTACCCTACATGCATGTGAAAGTTAAGCAATGAGTAAGGAAGACAATAGAAGAATTGATGCATTTGAATTACAGTGCTGGAGAAGAATAGGGAAAGTACTATGGAATTCCAGAAGAACCAACAGATCTGTGTTGGAAAAGATACAGCCATAATGCTCCATGGAGGCAAGATTGGTGAGACTGTGTCTGTCATACTTTGGACATATAATCTAGAAGGACCAGGCTCTAGAAAAGGGCATTGTGCTTGGGAAATTGGAAGATCAGTGAAAAGTAGGAAGAACCCCCATGAGAAGGATTGGCATAGTGGCAACAGCAATGGGCCCAAGCATAACAACAATTGTGAGGATGGTGCAAGACTGTTGTGTATAGGGTAACTATGAGTCTGATACCAATTTGATGGCACCTAACAGCAAAGGAAATGGAAATGGCTGATGTTTAACCATTTCAAGGGGTAGCATATGATCAAGAGTCAATGATATTGAAGGAAGAAATCCAAGGTGCATTGAAGAA
>NW_006408811.1:1896216-1897181 GCF_000296735.1 Chrysochloris asiatica | reverse complement strand
ATTGTCAGGAGGGACCAGTCACTGGAGAAGGATATCATGTTTGGTAAGGTGGAGGGTCAGAGAAAAAGAAGAAGACCCCCAGCGAGATGGATTGGGAAAGTGACAGCATCAATGGGTTCAAGCGTGGCAACAATAGTGAGGTTGGCCCCGGATCGGGCATTGTATGTAAGGTTACTATGAGTCAGCACCAACTTGATGGCCCCTAACAATAACAACAGGAACAGTCCACTCAATGGATGCAGATACAGCAATATCATTAAACTAGGAAGACTGGCAGGTGGATCACTCCCCATGCCCACTATTATTTTCAAAGAGATATGTTGTCGTTAGGTGCCGTCAAGTTGATTCCAATTCCTTATACACAACAGAACAAAACACTGCCCAGTCCTGCACCATCTTCACAATTGTTAAGCTTGAGCCCATGCTGCTGCTACTGTTCCAATCCATCCTGTTGGGGGTCTTCCTCTTATTCACTGACCCTCCGCTTTATCTAGAGTGATGTCTTTCTCCAGGAATTGGTCCCTTCTGACAATATCTCTGAAGTATGAGAGACAAAGTTTCTCCATCCTGGCTTCCAAGGAGCATTTTGGTTGTATTTCTTTTAACACAGACTTGTTTGTTCTTCTACGAATCCATTGGTTTGGTTGGTTATGTGCTGTGGAGTTAGTTGGTTCCAATTCAAAGCAACCCTGTATAGGATTTCTGAGGCTGGAAATTTTTTGGGGAACAGAAAGCCTCATCTTGTTCCCACAGAACAGCTGGTAGTTGACTCGTAGCCACTACGTTAGCAGTTCACGGTACTTTTATAGTCTTCTCCAATACCGTAACTCAAATGCATGAATTCTTCTACAGTCTTCTTTATTCTTTATCAAACGTTCACATGTATATGAGGCTATTGAAAAAAAACCGTGTCTTAGGTCAGGTGCACTTTAGTCCTCAAACTGACATCTTTGCTTTTGATAATA
>NW_006408811.1:1891245-1896116 GCF_000296735.1 Chrysochloris asiatica | reverse complement strand
TTTTTAATCAAAACCATTCAATGTAAATGCTCTAGAAAAGAAAGCTAGTTTCCCTCTCCAGAGCCTTTAGCACCTGTGGCTTGGGTGATTTTGACTAGGCAGAGGAATTGTGGGCCTGTCTACTCCCCTGTTTTGTTACCTGTTCCCATTCTCCAGCTGAGATAAAGCTGGATAGTGTGTCTCAGGTCAAATCCCTGTTTACTATGTTCCTGTGGTCCCATCCCAATACTGTGTGGTCTGACCTGGCAATGAGGAAGACAAATTGAATGAGTGTTGTTCATGGTCTGGAGACTGTAGATGTCTCTAAGAGGATTCACAATTCCCAACCAATGTTATAGGATTGATCCTGAAAATATCCTTCTCAAACTGCCTGGAAAATCTTTTCTATATTTCTGAATAGGGAAGCAGAAACAAAATGACACTCTAGACTAATCATACCCATAAACCAAAAACCAAACCCACTTCTGTCGATTCCAACTTATAACAACCCTATAGGACAGAATAGAACTGCCCTAAGGTTACTGAGACTGTCAATCTTTGCTGGAGCCGATAGCCTCATGCTTCTTCTGCAGGATGACTGGTGAGTTTGAACCACCATTCCTGTGATTAGCAGCTCAATGCTTAACCCACTGCTTCACCAGAACTTGTCGATTCTAGATAAGAGTCATGATAACAGCAGAATATTGGTTTCTTCAACATCTCAAAGGCATCTTACCCTTGTCTTGGAGGCACATTATAACTTTATATGCTTTCAAAATAGTAAATTCAATGAAATTGTTTTACAGTGGTTGCCTCCTGGTAAATAGAGTCCTGGTATGGTGCTTCGAATCACAGGGTCGACAGTTTAAGCCCACTAGCTGCTCCATGGTAGAAAGATGAAGCTTTCTGCTTCCTCGAAGATTTAAGGCCTTCAAAAATCTTTTGCAGGGGTTGCTATGAGTCACAAGGGATTCTACTGCACTTAATAATATCAACAACGTGGTGCGTAGGATTATAGGATGTTTGTGATGTTCTTTATGAGTGTATGAGTTTTCTGACATGTTTTGGTTTTATGATAAAAACTTACTGCTTGTGTAATTGGAAAGAAGATAAAGGGAACTTTATTGAAAAAGTGTATGCATAGTATGAAACCATTTTTAAAGAAATAAATGTACATATGAGATTATACACCCCACTGCTATCATCATTTATCATGATAGTCTGAGAACATGGGTGATTTTTATTTCCTTCCTGATACTCTCTGTGTTTTTCTAATTTTCTATGAAGAATGTAGGTTACCTCTTTAAGCAGAAAAATGAAATCCTTCTTTAAATATTTCATCACTGCTTTGTCTCAATCCTCAGTCAAAGTCACAGGACTGAGAGTGACCAAACCTGGGCTTTGCTCATCATTCTGGAAGTCATGAACTGTGGGCCCCGAGGCCAGTCCCAAACAGCGGGACTACCAATACCCCAGACTTTCATCCATATGAGCTAATGCATATGCAAGCACTTGGAAAGGAAGGTACAAAGCTGGGTTCCATAAATATCCTGTTAAATATTATTAAATGAAGATGTCGTCATTGAAGACACATTATTTTTAGTTTGAGGGAAGAAACTAAATCATAGTTATTAAACCAATCTCCGGTACTTTGGCACTTGTGTGGACTGATGTCATGTGAGTGCAGAAATGGGGAGAAACTTTGTCCCTACATGTCTGGGCATCATGCCTCTAGCCGACTCACACTAAGCAGAATGACCTGACTTTGGGCAGTCACACACCATGGGGAGCAGGTGGCCAGCTTGCTCCCCTTAGTCAGGCAGATGCTCAGCTTCACTGAGGATTCTGGGAAGCTGCAGCCCACTGTCCCCTCTGATGGGTGTTAGTGACATGTTTGAGGCTCCTTCAAAGACCAGATACCAGACCCTCTGCCCAGCAGAGCATGACTCTTGGCGGCAAGTTGACAGAAAATCTATGACTGAGTAAGACGATTCTGTCAGGGAAATTGAAGCCATTGTTCTCTTCCCGGTAAAAGCAGTGTTATTAGCAGTGTTTAGTCATATCGTTTTATGGCTTTGATGACTCACACAGATTATCTTTAAGGAAAAAAAAAAATCTTTAAAGGACACGGAAGGAATGGCTTATAGATCAACCTGTTCGAATTGAGGTTTTAAATCTATTTCTAGAGAGAGAGAGACAAAGGAATGTATATTTCTTTGAATTTGATGTTTCCCTAGGCATTTAAAAATGTATTCTTCTTCTCCCTCATGAGCGGAAACTGAAACGATGTAGTCTGGGAATTCAACTTAATTCATATCAAGTTTCTTTGTGACTAAGCACTTGTGGAGACGGGGCCGGACTGCTTTCAAAAACTGGTCTTCTGATCACACTTTAGTTAAGACTTCTTTATTGTTAAGTGACTGGTATATTGGTGAGCTGAGGGCCTTTTCTGCATTCTATGTGGTTTATTTTCCCATATGCCTAACAGAATGAACCATGTTTTCTCTACTTGTCAAGCAATTTTAGGAATTCTGTTTGGAGAAAACAGCAAACAAAGCTGAAGTTTGTGAATATTAGAACCAAATGTTTGAAGAAACCAGAGGTAATTGGATTACTCTCAGCGTGTCTAAACCGGGCTTCATTTAAGCCCGCCTAGAGAGGTGGTTGTGGCTCTTCCTTATGTAACAGGGTGTTAAACAGGATGGGTCCTGGTCTTGGATGAGGGCAGTAGGTGCTACTCCATCAACAGGACTTGGCAAGAGTTGGAACCCACAGCACATCACCCCCTTCACCTACACAAAAGAAACAGACAATAACAATACCGAAAGGTTGTTGTTAAGTGCCGTCGAATTGGTTCCGACCCATAGTGACCCTGAACAGGGTTTCTGAGGCTGTAAGTCTTTACGGGAGCAGAAAGCCTCATCTTTCTCCCATGGAGCAGCTGGCAGTTTCAAACTGCTGACCTTGAGGTTCGCAGCCTGATTCGTAACCACTACGCTACCAGAGCTCCTTATACCGAAAGATTAGTGAAGGAGAAGTTCTCTAAGTTCAGGAAGATTTTTTGTGTTATTTGGGAGGGGGAGAAGATATTTGGGAAGGGGACATGAGGATATTGACCAGGAGGGAAGAAGCATTCTTGCCTCCCTTTTCCAAACACTTCAGAACGCGGAAACTCGCATAGAATCAAAAATAATTTTTAGGAAAGTTTGACAAGTGATCCACAGAGTTGGGAGGGCACAGAGCCTGCAGAATTCCAAAGAGGAAAAGCTAAGGGAATGGATCTTCATGGTTAGGAAAGAGAAAGAATTAAAGTTAAAGCAGCTAGCATTGTCTCCTGAGATGGGGGAGGGTGGGCTTCATCCATCCATGGGGACCTGGTGATGGTACTGAAGGACTCTTCCCATGAGAAATGCCCGTGGAAACTAGACTTCCCAGTAGAAAGGGACTGGTGGGTAAATTTCTATGTAGGAATGGAAGGGAGCTTGAGAGCTTGGCCAAGCAACATTTCTCTCTCCAGAAAGATGTCCAAAGAATCAACAAACAGGATGGGTGAATGAAAAATCTAAGATTTGTCATGTAGGGGGCACCAAGACCATATTGACGCAGTGCTTACTGTCCCTTCTGCATCTCTTCCCTCCCCTTGCCTTGGACCCAGAAGAGTTAGAAACAGCAGAATAAGTTGGGGAGAAAATGTTTCAGGGTGTATAAAGAACTGATCAATCCCTGATCAATACTGACTCCTACTTTCTTATTGCAAGTGTCTGAATCTGTGATGATTCCTGGACTGAGAGACAAGAGGAGCTTTGAAATACATGAGAGATTGATGTTTTGGGTTAGATGAACTGGCCTTTTTTTAAGACCTGAAAAATGAGTCATCTTTGATACCGGAGAGTGACTGGAAAAGGTGAGGGGTCTGGCTGATATTTCTCTCAAGTATGAGGAAGAGTGATTCAGCAGAGAAGGTCAGTAGGTGAAGGGAAAAAAACAAATTATATTATGATTGCTCTCTATAGCATCTGGGCCATTCAAGATGATAGGGAGAGAAGTCTTTATATAGTATGATGTTGTGGGAAACTATGGAAATGTGCATTCTTGGTGATTTACAAATAAAAATGTTCCTTTCATTTCTACATCATTGCCTTTTCCTTTTTCTCCAGGGGAGTGGGCAGACTCTATTTTTGATAACTTGAAGTCATCTACTTTGAATTTGAAGAATTCCTTAAAGCTTTTCTCGATATAGAGTCTCAAATTCTAAAAATTTGATGGTAAGAGCTGTGTCAAGAATCCAGAATGTAGTGCTAAGAGTCCCAAAGTCAAGGTCTCTGTAGAAATATAAGAATAATAACAAAACATGGTAGGATGCTTTTTTCAGAAAGGTGGGCTTAGCTTTTCCTGGGATCCTTAGTATTTGTTATCAAAGAGCACAGGGATTAAGACACCAGTTGCAGAGCCAGGTTCTGCCTCATCTGAATTGTGTGAAGTTTAACAAATTCTATAAAAGTTCCATGCCTCAAATTTATTTTTAATAAAAAATGGTGATAGTGATAGGTGTCTCATAGAGTTATTGTGAAGACTGTGTGTTTGGAACAGTGCCTGGTACCATGGTAAGTAGTCAGAAGGTTACCGAGGATTTCTGCCATGGTAGAAATCCAGATCATATCTTTTTGGCTTCCCCAAGATTGTCTGTGATAATTCCCATACACACCCACGGCTTCCTGACTTTTCCTTCACTTTTGAAACAAGAACAAGTTCAGGACAGGCAGAAGTAACCCAGAAGAGAGCTTTAATAATGAAGGCTTTGTTGTTGTTGTCAGGTGCCATCGAGTCGGAACAGACTCATAGCGACCCCATGCACAGCAGAACGAAACAATGTCCGATCCTGGGCCAACCTC
>NW_006408811.1:1886783-1889235 GCF_000296735.1 Chrysochloris asiatica | reverse complement strand
TTCTTTTGGAAGTCCATGGTACTTTTAGGATTCTACTCCAGCACTATAACTCAAATGCATCAATTCTACAGTCTTCCTTATTCATTGTTCAACTTTCACATGACTATGAGGTTATTGAAGCTACCATGGCTTGAGTCAGGTACACTTTAGTCCTCTAACTGACATCTTTGCTCTTGAACACTTCAAAGAGCTCTTGTGCAATGGATTTGCTTAATGCAATATGTTGATTGATTTCTTGACTGCTGCTTCCATGAGTGTTGATGGCTGATTTGAGTAAAATGAAGTCTTTGGCAAATTTAATCTTTTCTTCATTTGTCTTGATGTTATTCATTGGTCCAATAGTGTCTAGTAGGAAAGCCTGGGTGGAATCAAAATTAAGGCAGCTAGCTATCTTGTATGAAGGAAGTGAAGTAGTTATACCCATAACATATTAGTGACATGGAGAATCCAATACTTGTGTAATTATTAGAATATCTCTGCTTTCATTTGATTGTGTAGTTTCTAGTTGTTATGGACTGAATTGTGTTCTCCTGGTATGGCACTATAGGATAAGCACTGAACTGTTAACTATAAGATCAGCTGTTCAAATCTACCAGCTGCTCCTCAGAAACCCTATACAGAGTTGCTATGAATTGGAACTGACTTTACAACACTTAACAACAACAATACGGTGTTGGAATCCTAATTCATACACCTGTGAATATAATCCTATTTGGAAATAAGATTTAGTTTGTTATGAAAATTAGGCCATATCAATGTAGGATCTATCTGAAGCCTAATCTCTTCTGAGTTATGCAGATACAGATAAACATAAATTTAGGGGTGGAGAAAGAAACCATGAGAACGTCACCAAAGAGCTAAGGGACACCGGGGCTCCAGAAACAGAGACTTCCCCCAACAGTCCACAGGGAGAGAGCCTTTCCCAATAACTAGGGCCCTGAATTCAGACTTCTACGCTACGGAACTGTTCTTTAAAGTCATCCACCAGATGTGCTCACATAGCATAGTTGTTTCCTGATTCAATTGAAAATTTGAGAATTTAGAATCCAGAGATATATGTCTGAACCAAGAGTATGCATTTTCTAGCTCTCGAATAAGTTACTTAGGCTTTCTAAACCTCATTTTTCAACTTTGTAAATTAGAAAGAGTAAACTTGAATTCATCTCACAGAATTACTTTGAGGAAGAAATCAGAGAGCAGGCAAGTTAAAATTCTATGGACCAGATCGGAAGGAGTTCCTGAAATGACCTTAGTAAAAGGAGTTGCAGAAGCTTTGACCTTCAAGTGGTTGGAATATCTTGGAGGGCATCCAAAGACATGAATTATTCTTCATATCTTCATAGAACGTTTCAATGTAAAGTTCATGATAGAGTATAGAGTGACATATAGGTTATGTCATTAGCTTGAATAAGTGTCTATATGGTATATTGGTTAGTATGATAATTATTCCTATGGGTTTGTTTGTTTTTATAGCTATGCACACATTTTCATTCCTGAGAACCCCAAGGAACAAAATGTTATTGGCATCTTCTCCAGAAACAAAGAACAGCTGCATTTGGTTGGGACACTTCCCAGTCTGCTCCTTCTTTCATGTGTGAAGGATGCTGTTGATCCGTCAACCCAACATTGAAGAGGAGACTGAATTCCCACCACCCTCCTATAAGGCACTACTCTAGTGTGTCTAATGGCCCCACAACTGTGTCCTTGGACAAATGGAGCACTGTGTGTGCTGGCCTCTCCCCTAAAGCACACAGGGATGACCACGAAGCCAGCGTTGAGGAATGTCCTGTTACACTCCTGTTCCTACCAGTGTTGGTCTTCCTCTGACAGGTGAGATCAGAAATGGAAAGCTCAGATGCTTAAGGCAGGAAGACCATTGAGCAGTGGTCTCAACCTTAGCTGTACATTAGAATCTCTGGAAATTTTTGAAAATGCTCAATGCTTAGGCCTGGATCCTGGTATTCAGATTTACTTGGCTTGGAACAGGGTCCTGGCATTTGATATATTTTTAAATAGCTCTTCCAGGGTTGTGAACTACTGATTTAGAATCATGTCTAACACCTCTGTCTCTAAGTCTCCCTTCTAGATAATTGGAGCAATCATGGACTTTAGAGAGCCAGATGTTTTGAACTTTGAACTCTGGCTCATTTAATCACTAATTATGGCCTCAAACAAACTACTGAAATTCTTAATTTTCTTAGTTGTGAAATGGAAGAAATAGTACATATCTCAGAAAATGCTAGGGGAAGATTAAGTGCAAAGACTGTATCCGTTTTCTGTACTTTGTTATAGGCAGCTTAAGGGTAGAGGCTATCTGCTAATAAGAATAACATCTGATTGAACAACTACAATATATCAAGCCCTATACTAGACACAGGGAGTCCTGGTGTGGCACTGTGGGTTAATGCACTGGATTGCAAGATCTGTTTGAACGACAAGGTCAGTTGTTCAA
>NW_006408811.1:1881105-1882962 GCF_000296735.1 Chrysochloris asiatica | reverse complement strand
CTGGTGAATTTGAACTGCTGACCTTGCAGTTCAAGCTGACCTGCAGTTCAGTGCATTATCCCATAGTGCCTCATCAGCTAATGCCAGCCATGTGGAAGATTCTCTATAAATATTCCTTTATGAACAAGTGAAAAGATGTAAATGAAAGAATGAATGAAGGACCTAGCTCATGGTGTTGTTGTTAAGTGCCATTGAGTTGGTTCTGATGAAAAGCGACCCCGTATAGGGCTTCCAAGGAGTAGCTGGTGGATTTGAATTGCTGACCTTGTGGTTGGCAGTCCAATGTTGATCCATAGCGCCACCCAGAAGTCTTCACTCATGGTAGACGTCAGTTAATGTTCTTACTAATCAGGCCTCTCTACTACACTGTAAGAGAAAGGGGTGTTATTATCAATAAGGACAAAACACAATGAGCAGAATTACATACTATACTATTACTACAGCAAAGTGAGACACTACAACAGATTAATCATTCTTTCATATACCATTAAGCAGGGTATGCTTTTAACTAGGAGCATGTTGATAGCTCCGAATCAGAAAAGTAAATATAAGTTCATGCCAGATTTAGACTCCTGTTAATCTTCCAAATTGCTCTTTGGGAAGTAGGTGCCAGCATGTTTTCTGTATTCTGAACACAGCTGTACTGCAACTCTGAGGACTTATTGTTAAACATTAGAGTAGCTTGGAATAGTCTAGAAATACACAGTATGTGTAATCAGACAGCCGGTATTCAGGTTTTGGCCATCCACTTATCAGCTGTGAAGTCTTGGCGGTGGTGGGGGTGCTGGGTTTTGTGCCTTAGAGTTGGTTCTGACTCATAGTGACTCTGAATAAGGTTCCCAAGGCTGTAAGTCTCTTCAGGAACAGAAATCCTCATCTTTCTCCTGTGGACCAGCTGGCAGTTTCAAACTGCTGACCTTGAGGTTAGCAGCCTGACTCGTAACCACTACACTATCTGAACTGCTTGTGAAGCCTTAAACCTAGGCATTTCAAATGAAGTATCCATGACGTGGTGGTTGACAACAGGTTAAAGACAATGATATGCAGGTTAAAGACAATGTGTTCATTTGTTCATTTAGCAAGTATTTATTGTATAAGCACTGGACTGCTAACCACAAAGTTAGTGGTTCAAACCAAGCAACCGCTCCTCAGAAACCATATTCAGGCTCACTTTGAGTCAAACAGACTCAAGGGCACTTAACAACAACAACAACTACTACAAGCATTGAACTACAAGTATCAAGAACGATTAGGTAAGATACCTGATTGCATGGGGACTTTACATTCTTCACAGGGAGATAGATACACAAGATTATTTCAGATACAGATTAATGCTATTTAAATATGTTACTGTTATTATTGTTAAGTGCCTTTGAGGCTGTTTGACTCATAGTGACCCTGTATGCAGTTTTTAAAGAGTGGCTGAAACACAAAGCTTTTGACTTTCATAAAGATTTGTTGTTGTTGTTAGGTGCCATTGAGTCAGTTCCAACTCTGTGCAGTTCTGGAGACCCTACGCATGACAGAACGAAAGACTGCCCGATCTTGTACCATCCTCACAAATGCTGCCACTCCCGAGCCCATTGCTGCTGCCACTGAGACAATCCATCTCATACAGCCTCAGAAATCTCAGATAGGCTTGCTATGAGTCAGAACCAAAGGAGTAGCACACAACAACAACAACAACATAAATATTACTCACTGCCATCAAGTCTATTCAGACTCATAGTGACCCTGTATACAGATTCTGAGGCTGTAAATCCTTACTGGAGCAGAAAGTCTCATCTTTCTCCTGCACAGCTGCTGGTAGGTTAGAACTACTGAACTTGCAATTCGCAGTCCAGTGCTTATCCTACA